>NC_136516.1:13587733-13767733 GCF_053919585.1 Euprymna scolopes
TTTGCAGAAAAATCCTCTTTAATCTGGATTTGTTTCTGCATCTTTAACAAGATTTATCCTTAAGTAATGACGTGGTGGATTTCTATTACAAATGATAAATAAATCCAAGGCCTTTTTTGAAATATCTTGTAAATTGAACAATACAAGTTATTTTCATCAATATATTTTCCAAGTGTGTTTGAGTATTTCTTTTTCATCACATCTGCAGGATCAACGAATAAAACAGTATCTGACTCTTTCTGGGAATATCTCTATATTGATGGGGTGGGGGGCAAAGGTCACCAACATTTTTCTTTCCAATATAGCCAACAAAACAAAAAAGGTAGCAAAGAAAGGAAAAAAATAATAGTTACTTATCGCCTTATTGTACCGTGCTGAAATCTTATTTAGAAACCCATTCTTAAGATGAGGGAAAGGGAGAGTGTTTGTAACTAGTTTGTACTTTCACCTAACAATTTAATAAAAAAAACGATGTTGTAAAACTTGAATCTTACTTGAAAATACTTAAAAAAAAAAAAAAAAAAAAAAAAAAAAATGGTGCGGTTCAATAAGTGCATAAACACCAAATATATAACAATATAGATAAAATATATTTATACGAGAGAAAAAAAACGTGACTAGCTTTACTATAAAATCAAAAATGGATCTAATTGCGTATCACATAATGCAAATATTCTTTGGATTTATGTGGTCATGTCCTTTTATTATTTTCTTTGTAAAGTTAAAAAAAAAACTTACTTTTCTGAGGAGTCTATGCTGTAAATATTCATGATTAATACGATAACGATTGTTTCGGCGCTAGGAAACAAGATATTGCCTAGAGTTGAGCATTTTGACATGTGGAAATAAATAAATGGTAAGATGAATATCATCTTGGAATTTGGAACATAGTTAAACTTTGCTGCAGTTTACTTGATCTGTTTCAGTAATTAGGCTTTCTTGTAAACGACCTGGTGGTTCAGGTGGCAAGTGACTCCGGTTTTGAATCATGAGTTTGGATATGTTCTACTGATGAACCCAAAGGATGGCGAAACTCGAATCCATGACTTCCTGTCAGAGGCTTTCATGGTTTGTGTGAGCTGTGGTGTTGTTTGATTGTAGACATATACAAGTAAAGAGCAAAACCCAAAGCACATCTATTTTTATGCTTGATTCTTAATGTTATTCATTTGTAATTTTAGTGTCTTATTTTCGTATAGATAATAGGTTTTTAAATATTAATGGTAAATAAACTGATTTAATAAAAGTACAAATTACCGAAAATATTATTTTCATTAATTACTAAGGAAGGTAATTTAAGTGAAAAATATTAGTTTTCAACTAACAGGGAGACCTGACGTTGTCTGGGATTGAATGAGGATCAGCAAAAAATGTTCCACCTTCTCATAGTTTTGTTGTCAAAATCGGTGAAATCGTTCATTTTTTAATAAAATTGATTGCCTACACTAGTTAGGACCCCCCCCCCACTGCCTCCCTGCAATGACTTAGTCGACAATACATTATAGTCTACATAGCATTGAAGAGAATCTAAAATTATCTGTAAATAATGGCTTCACTTAAAGTTTAAAATGCAAAAGTCAAGTATCATGGTTCAATCGAGCTCTAAAAAGATACATTTATTTTGAATGCACTCCTATCTTATAAAAGAATTAACAGTTGATATTTTATAGGCTGGGCCTTTCTGCTTGTGCAGTGATAAAACTTCTCAAATGCAATTGTGATGTTAGGTTGTATAAAAGTGTTAACTTTGATTCCTTCTTTAATTGGATTTTTTCGATGATCAATTTTCGATACTTATTCTGATACAAAACCTACATAATACTCCTAGACACATCAAGTACGTTGTGTGAAATTAATAAAATCGGCCCAGCCGTTTCCGAGTTCATAGGGAACTCGTTCACAGACGCATGAAGTTCCTTTTATATAATAGTAGAGATATTACAATTGATTTCTATTAAAAATATTGTTTTACATTTAAAAATAACTTGAACTAGATTCATACCTATTGGATGGTAGTTTTTTGCTTGTCTGTATATTTATAAAAGTGAAAATGTGTATGAGAACACTTCTCAACCTATATACTCAACGAATTTTTGATCTACAAACTTGAAATTTGGTTTATAGAATATTCAGACATGTGGAAAACTTTTTAATTATTTTTCATCCTGAAAAAAAGGGCTGCTAAGGGGTAAAAATTGAAAAATTGGTAACATCGCAGCAAAAATAACCTTAGTGACACTCATTATGGTTTCCGTTCTGCTAGATCTACAGCAGATGTGCTTACAGTTATATCTCATAGGATTAGCGAATCTCTTGACGGGGCTACCTTTCTAGGGCAATTGCTCTTGACATATCAAAGGCCTTTGATAGAATATGGCATAAAGGTTTTACTTCACAAGATCTTCAGCTATGGTATAGCTGGAAATGTCTTAATTATTAAATCATTTCTCTCTGATAGGTTCATAAGAGTAGTGGTTGATAGGCAGAAATCAGAAGCTTTCAGTATTAATGCTGGAGTCCTTCAGGGGTCCATCCTAGGCCCAACTCTTTTCCTGATCTACATTAATGATCTTCCAAATCACATACTTACATCATTCGTAGACATTTATGCTGATAAGACTACCATCTATGGTAGCACATCTAAGATCGTAAACGACCAAGTTCTCTCTGATTCTCTCTCCTTTGATCTTGAGCAAGTGGTACAATGGGAAAAGAGGTGGCTTGTTACTTTTAATGCATCTAAAACCAAGCTTTTATCTTTACATCATCAACGTTCTGATCCCCATCTGGCATCAATTGAAATGAATGGCTCTCGTCTTGGGGAGGCCTCATGTTTTTGACAAGCTTCTGGGCTTGACCTTTACTCCTGATCTTAAATGGAACACGTACATCAAATCTGTTGCCAAGGCCGCTGGAAAAATGGTGGGATCCTTCTACCGATCCAGTAGATATCTTACTGCTGATGCAATTCTCTATCTATATAAGAGCCAGGTATGTCCAAGGATTGAGTACTGTTGCCACATCTGGGCAGGAGCTGCTAGAAAGGACTTGTCCTGCCTTGATAGAGTTCAAAATAGACTTTGTAGCCTCGTATGGGATGTCCTTTTCTCTTCCCTGCAACCTTTCTCATAGAAGAGATGTTGCGAGTTTGTCTCTGCTGTATCGTTATTTTCATGGAAATGCTCGGCTGAGCTCCAATCTATGGTTCCCCCTTGCCAAACTTTCACAAGAAACACCCGTCTATCAGAAAACACTATCACTAATTTCCCCCACTCTTTATCTGTGCCTAAACCTAAACGCTTCTTTCTTAGAACTGCACGCCTATGGAATTGTCTTCCGTTTTCCTGCTTTCCAGCTGACTACAATATGGTTGTCTTTAAGTCTAACGTAAACAAATTTTTGATGAACCGTTCCATATAATTTAACAAATTTACCGAATTTCCATTACTAACAATTACTATATTGTCCAATTTCTACTGTACACTCTTTAATCCTTATTCTCGAGTGGACTCTTGGCCTTGATAAGTGGTGATGCCTAGGTATCCTCCCCCCCCCAAAAAAAAACGTGGGAGGCCACTGAATTTTTATCTGTTCCAACTGTTTCATGACTGCGCATGTGTGGTTGTGAAACATGACAGCTTCCTTAAGTGTAAATTTGTTTGAAAACACTTTTTAAAAGATCATGTCAAGCTGGCCTAATGGCTATTGTACTTGACTCATTGTCTTTGGGGTTTGGTTTCAATCTTGAGTATTTTTTTTTTCTTTTTACTTACAAAAAGTGAACTGTTTAGAAAAAAACATACTCGCATGCACATCTGTTTCTTTCCATTTTTAACTTCATTTTTTATTTTTTTTTATTTTAAAGGAATTTAACATCGCGTTTAATACCTACAGTATTTCTGTTTATAATAAATAAGAATTCGGCACAAATTAAAATATAATATTCATGCATATTTTACGACCGGGCAATGGCGGGTGGCCTGCCAGTTAATAAATAAAGTGCATTTAATTTGAAATTGAAACAAATATGCTAAAAAAAAAAATAATGTTGATTCATTTTAGAGTTTTTTCTGCTTTTAACAACAGTATAAACATTATAATATTTTTCTTTTGGTAGCAGACGAATGGTAGTCCCTATTCCCTCTTTTAAACATCTGATTTTTGTGAAGTTAAGGTGAATTACTTAGAATATTACTTGCTCATTAGATTAATTAACACTTTAAAAATTTTAACATTAACAAAATTCATTTTGAAATGATACGTTATTTGACAAATTTAAAAACACAAAAAGGATATCAACGGACTAGACACAAAAACGAGGAAGATGTTGACACCGTACAGAGTAGCATGCAGGAACCAATGTTTTCTATGGTATATAATTTTTATTTTCTTACATTTTCGGTGTGATACAACGTTTTTAGAGAAGACATTTTTTTTTTTTAAATTTTGCTGGTGCCATTAATGATGAGGGGTGAGTCTGGGTTACTCCAGAGATAAAAAAAAATATGTCCGATTGTGTTGATGGTTCCTATTTACAATGCCTCCCCACGGGACAGTTAGACACCAGGGTCATTTTTTAATGTAGAGAAAAGGAACAAAAATAAAAATTGTCTCAGTCGTGAAGGATTTTAAAAAAATTTTTATTCATTAAAAAAAGTGTTCTAAAATATTTCCAATAACCATACGGAGTAATATTTTTAATGCTATGACGAAACTCCTATTCAAAATGTTGTCTGAATGTTCATTGCCACAGATATTTTGTTCAACTCGTTTAGTATAGATGCATTTTTATTTTAATTTGAACTTTGATATAAGTATTACAAATAAATCTTTTAAAAAATTGGTTATGATTTACCGGCAATGGCTAAATCCAAATTAATTCTTTTCATGCTATTTAAATAAATATATCGCCACATGCATCATATTTAAAACAATAACATATTCAGGATTTAGAGCTTTCGATTGGCAAACAGATGTAGTGTAGCTGAGATGTTCTTCAGTTTCCACACAGTGTTTTTGCTTCCTCGGCAGAAGCAACAGGACGTATTGCTATGGTGATGTGGCATTCAGCTGCCATCTTTGTAGCTGTTGTGGAGAAAACAGCTTGTACAAACGCTATTAATGAAGAAACACCAACAAATGCACTTGGGTTTTATATCTCTCTTTGGAGTTGTATTCTTTCATCATACCTTTATATATATATATATATATATATATATATATATATATATATATATATATATATAATGTGTGTGTGATATGGGGGGAAAATATGCTTATTCAATTATATTTACTTTTCATTTATACCAATCCTTAATTTATGAAGCTCAATGTAGCAACAGACCATATACAAATAAATGACAAAAAGTCTATCTTTCAAATTTCAAGATGTCCATCTTACCATTTATTTGCGTGTGTGTGTGTATATATGTCTAAGGAAGCTTCAAGTATTTTATAAAAATTAAAATAAATGCAGTTTCATCTCCTTGGGATATTAAGATTAGCATATTACAAACTTAACACTTGCATGAGCCAACTTATTGTTAGAAAATTCACAATTACAAAAGAGAATTCAATTAAATAATAGTAAAAAAAGAAAAAAAAGACTTTAGGTGTTAAATCGAAAATGGATCATCAGCTGTTTACCATGAAGCTGTTTCGGATATTTAAAAAATAGGACAGCTGTTAAATCCATGGCTCTCTAGTGGAAAATTCCATATCTCCAATCAAAAAAATGTGGACACAATCCAATTACTATTTCAGTAATATATATATACATACATATAGGCCATCAACTCCCCATATTTCCTCCTATAACACAGAACAAGCTAGATAACATACAAATATCCGTGCATGAGGTCGCCAAACTAATAAAGAACCTAGATTCCAGTAAAGCAACTGGCCCTGATGGCATTCCAATTATACTGTTAAAAAAGCTTCAACCAGAACTTGCTCCCATACTTAGGAAACTATTTAAGTGCTGCCTTAAGGAGAAGTGCTTTTCGACTCCCTGGAAGACCTCATCAGTTTGCCCTGTATTTAAGAATTCAGGTGATAAGTCATCTCCCTCTCAGTACAGACCAATAAGTCTCCTGTGTGTTATGAGTAAGTTGCTGGAATCCATATTAAATAGAGAAATAGTCAACCACCTCAGCAGGAATAACCTTCTTAGTGACACACAATATGGCTTCCGCTCTGCAAGATCTACCACAGATATGCTGACGGTTATATCCCACAGGATTAGTGAATCTCTTGACAAAGGTTTCCTTTCTAGGGCAATTGCTCTTGACATATCAAAGGCCTTCAACAAGGTATGGCATAAGGGTCTACTTCACAAGATTTCCAGCTACGGTATAACTGGAAATGTTTTCTCAATCATTAAATCATTTCTCTCCGATAGGCTCATAAGAGTAGTGGTAGATGGACAAAAATCGGAGGCCTGCAATATAAATGCTGGAGTCCCTCAGGGGTCAATCCTGGGCCCAACTCTCTTCATGATCTACATCAATGACCTCCCTAAACACATACTTAAATCATTTGTTGACATCTATGCTGATGACGCGACCATCTACGGCAACACATCAAAGGCTGTAAATGACAAAGTTCTCTCTGATTCTCTCTCCTCTGATCTCGAGCGCGTGGTTCAGTGGGGGAAGATGTGGCTGGTTACCTTTAATGCATCCAAAACCAAACTCCTATTCTTACATCATCAACGCTCTGATCCCCAGCTGGCATCAATTGTGATGGATGGCTCTCGTCTGGGTGAGGCCCCGTGTTTTGACAAGCTTCTGGGTTTGACCTTTACTCCTGATCTGAAATGGAACACGTACATCAAGTCTGTTGCCAAGGTCGCTGGAAAGATGGTGGGATCCTTCTACCGCTCCAGAAGATCTCACTACTGATGCAATTCTCTATCTATATAAAAGCCAAGTACGTCCAAAGATGGAATACTGTTGCCATATCTGGGCAGGAGCTGCTAAAAACAGCCTATCCTGCCTTGACAGAGTACAAAATAGACTTTGTGGCTTAGTGGGGGATGCCCTTTTCTCTACCCTGCAACTTCTCTCCCACAGAAGAGACGTTGCGAGCCTTTCCTTGTTTTATCGTTATTTCCATGGCAGGTGCTCGTCTGAACTCCAATCTCTGGTCCCCCCCTCGCCAATCTTTCACGAAAAACACCCGTCTAGCTGAATCCACTGTGAAAAATTTCCCCCACTCTATATCTGTGCCTAAAAATGCAGATTCCAGAAACAACGCTTCTTTCTTAGAACTGCACGCCTGTGGAACTCTGTTCCGTCTGCCTGCTTCCCTCCGGACTACAACTTGGATGTCTTCAAGTCCAATGTTAACGAATTCCTAATGAACCGCCCCCTTAATTAAACACTTCATCAAATCTCCACACTAACGTAATGTACTTGCAATAACCCTTATCCCTGAGTGGCTTCCGAGCCTTGATAAGTGGTGATCACTGTGTAAAAAAAAAAAAAATATATATATATATATATATACATACACACGCATACATTATGCATATTTGTTCCTATATAATTTTATATGGTAATATACTAAACAATAGTTAATAGTCGGGTTTTAATAATATTATTTACTGTTTATTTACTGCTCAGTTAAGAGTGCTTGCCTCACATGCAAGAGACTTGGGTTTTGAATCCCGGGTTCAGATATGTCCAACTGATTTGCCCAAATGAGGGCGAAACTCGAGTCTTGGACTTCCAGTTTATTGGCTGTCATGGCTCTTGTAAGCTGCGATGTTGTTTGGTTGTGGAAATAATTATATAACCTCTCACATTCTGAAAATTCTATTTACTTATGGGTGCAGGAGGAGGATACTAATTATCCAAAAGTTTGACTGCTCTATCTAGTGGTTCAATTAAAAAGAAAATTTTGTACATACAATTTGCAACTTCTTGTCTGTGTGACATCACTACTTGAATTCTGATTGGAAAATTCCATGACATTTGACCTTTTTTATATGGAAATTGATCTAATTTTACCAATCAATTTTTTTATATGGAAATTGATCTAATTTTACCAATCAATTTTTTTATATGGAAATTGATCTAATTTTACCAATCAATTTTTTTATATGGAAATTGATCTAATTTTACCAATCAATTTTTTTATATGGAAATTGATCTAATTTTACCAATCAATTTTTTATATGGAAATTGATCTAATTTTACCAATCAATTTTTTTATATGGAAATTGATTTAATTTTACCAATCAATTTTTTTATATGGAAATTGATCTAATTTTACCAATATATTTTTTTATATAGAAATTGATCTAATTTTACCAATCAATTTTTTTATATGGAAATTGATCTAATTTTACCAATCAATTTTTTTATATGGAAATTGATCTAATTTTACCAATCAATTTTTTTATATGGAAATTGATCTAATTTTACCAATCAATTTTTTTATATGGAAATTGATCTAATTTTACCAATCAATTTTTTTATATGGAAATTGATCTAATTTTACCAATCAATTTTTTTATATGGAAATTGATCTAATTTTACCAATCAATTTTTTTATATGGAAATTGATCTAATTTTACCAATCAATTTTTTTATATGGAAATTGATCTAATTTTACCAATCAATTTTTTTATATGGAAATTGATCTAATTTTACCAATCAATTTTTTTATATGGAAATTGATCTAATTTTACCAATCAATTTTTTTATATGGAAATTGATCTAATTTTACCAATCAATTTTTTTATATGGAAATTGATCTAATTTTACCAATCAATTTTTTTATATGGAAATTGATCTAATTTTACCAATCAATTTTTTTATATGGAAATTGATCTAATTTTACCAATCAATTTTTTTATATGGAAATTGATCTAATTTACCAATCAATTTTTGTTACATATCCAGTCTCCTTACTTTTGCAAGCTTGAAGTGTTCAAACATATTGTCAGACTTTGTATTACAATCCACTAGAGATGCCAGACCCCTAAGATTTGAAGACCCCTAACAAAGGAGACTGATGGTTTGACTATATGCTCACCCTCATTCTTCAACCAATTTAAAAAAAGAAATTAGCATTAAATAAGTGAACTGAAGATTTTTTTTTTTTTTTTTTTTTTTTTTTTTGTGATAAAGTTGACCTGAAACTTGTAGTCAGTGTGTATGTCTTCAGTGTTCAACAATGGAACTGGTTGTGATATGAAGTTAGCTATAGACAGAATTGGACGGGTCACCTTGACTTATGATAGATTATGGATTAAGGCATATATCTCTAAATTTGACAAAAAAAAAAAAAAAAAAAAAAAAACTAAAAGAGGAGGAACAATACAAATACCTTGGCATAGGAGAGAACGATTCATTTCAGCATGCCAAGATGAGAGAAAAAATTGGCAGAGAATATATACACCATGTAAGGAAAGTTTGTAAAACAGCTCACAAGCAAAAACAAGGTAACTGCCATTAACCAACTAGCCATGTTTGTAATAATATACAGCTTTAGTATTGTTGACTGACTACAAAAAGGATATCAACAGATTAGACACTAAAATGAGGTAAATGTTAGTACTGTACAGAGTAACATACACAAACCAGTGTCTGCCTAGATTGTATCTGTCCAGAGGAGCAAGGAGTAATGGGCCTCTCAGTTTGGTTTCTAGAGTAAATGTAGTTGCAATGATTTATGTCAAGTATAGGATAGTCACTTTTATTAATGTAGACCAACAAGGATGACCAACAATTGTCATTTCCTCACACTTTTGATGACCTTGTGCCTAACGTGTTACAATTTATATTTTTTATCTTATAGTGAGTAATGCAAAGTGTCTATTATGATACACTTCATCTTTTCTGTACTTGACCAGCAATGGAGAAATCCTTTCAAACTGGAGCAATTCTAATTTTTTTCCAAATCCAAGGTGCCTCTATCTCAGAACTGGATTTTTTTTCCATTAAAAAACAAAAACAGAACTATGTTTAACTTTACCTTCGCAAGGGTAAGTAAGTAGGTTCTTGTCCAGAATTTCCCCTATATTAAAAAAAATAAGATAAAAAAATCAAGAAAATTTTGTATGTAGCCATGACGAAATGAAAATATCATACTCCAAAAATTATGTAAACTAATCAAGTACTTTTATTGTTAAAGAAAATAATTTTATGAGTAACCAAAGAGTGACTGTTTTTAAAATTGTGGACAAGGCAATCTTAAAAAAATAAAACAAGAAAGGGAGATACACAGCTTGCAAGATTTATGTTGTAATGTTGATCGATACCTATTAACTGTTTAAAAATTATCTTTATAAAAATAGAAGTACTTGACCAATTTACGTGATTTTTGGAATGTAATATTTTTTTCATCTACAGGTACGTACATCATACAGATTTTTCTTTATTCTTTGTCTTTTTTAATATAGGTGAAATTCTGGCCAAGAACCGGTAAGTAAATATGTACCTTGTTAAATGTACCTTGAGGCATTGCAATAATCTTTGTTCAAACTTTTACCAGTTTTTGTTTCCTTCATTCATTATTTTTGTGTATATATATTTTCATTTTTTTTTTTTTTCAGAATGGGAGAAGCTTTCATGTTCATGATCAAGTCCGATTCGCAAAGGAAATTTTACCTCTGTATTTCAAGCACAATAATATTGCCAGTTTCATAAGACAACTCAACATGTGTAAGTAATGAGAAAACAAATTTATATATTTTTATTTTCTGCTTTCTATATTGATTTATCTTGAACTCTTTTTGTCAAACTCGAGAATCTGCTTCCATTTTGAATGGAATCGAATCCTCTATTAAATCCATGCTTTTGTTCTATTAAGCATAACTGGGTAGTTTTTTTTTTTTTTTTTAATGTTTGGTAGGTTACCACTTATCAAGGCCCAGAGGCCACACAAGGATAAATCTTAATAATTCACAACTGAACTCTCAACCTCCAAACCGCCAGAAGAATGTTGCTTAGAACTGAATTTTACTTGGTACTTTGTAGAAACTTCTAGTATGAATTTTGGATGCTTTAAACCTAATTTCGGTTTTTAGGTGTGCAATCTTACTACTTATCACTATAGATTATGAGTTTTATATATATATATATATATATATATATCTTTTTCTTTTTTTTTTTTTTTCGTAGTGGTCTCCATTTTGTATTGAATTATATACTTGGCTTGGTCTGCTTAGGTCAATTTTTTTTTTTTTTCACTCCAAGCAAATCATATCGCTGCTTGAATGTAAGGGGTTGGGTTAGAGGGGACTATGTAAAAAGATGAGTGAAATGTTGATTTACATTACATTTAAACTTCTGCATATCAGTACAGTCAGGGAAGCAGGGAGTTAATTCCAAAATCTAGCAGTCTGAGGAAAGAAGCTCTTAGAGCAGAAAGGTTTTCTGGCATGTAGAGACTTCTAAAGGGGTGGGATTTTATTGTTAAACAGGTTTCTCGGGGATATGTATGCCAAGGGGATGCGGATACAAGTGCAAGAAGTTCATCAAAGTACATTCCATTAAAATGATCATAAAACAGTGATGCAACATTGTGATGATGGAACAGGGATTAGATGATAGTGCGAGACCTATTATATTTGGGACTTTTTTTTTTTTTTTTTTTTTTTTTTTTTGGACCCCCGTCTAAGAGGGAGAGACTAGTGGTAAATGCACAAGCACAGATGTGGCAGCAATACTCCATGTATGGGCGAATGATGGCCATGTAGAGATACAGGATACTGTTGGGTGTGAATAATTTTCTAGCATGGTAAAGAGAACCCACCTCCTTTGCAGCAACCTTTGCAATGTCCTCAAATGTATTTGTTCCAGTTCATGTTGCCTGTGAATGTTAAGCCAAGGAGTTTGAATGAGAAACTCTTAGTTGGGGTGTTATTAGTCATAGCTATCAGTGGTTGAGAAAGCTTTTTGTAATTGTTATAAGAAAGAAGCTTAGTCTTAGTAGCATAAATTGAGGTGACTGATATGGCGATAATTAATCTGGTCAGTTCTTTCACCAGAATTCTTGTACTCTGGTACCACAAAAGCAATTTTCCAGTTATCAAAGAAGCCAGGTTCAGCAAAGTATTTGTTGTAGAGTTTGGAAAGTACAAGAGCTAGCTCAGCTGAGCATTTCTTAATTAGTATAGAAGGGATGAGATCAGGCCCACATACCTTGGAAGTGTTTAACTTTATTATAATATCACAGACATGAGAAGGGGGGATTTTCAGATCAGGTGTAGATTCAGTCCACATAAGTAAATTTGGGAAGGAATTGTTTGTTGAGCCTAAGATGGAATTGGAGATGAATCACTGGGCAAGCAAGTTCAGTCTTCTGCGTTGCCATGTTCGCAACCTCCTGATTGTTGGATACTGGAGGAATTACTGATTATCCTTTATTTACTATACTACTGTTAGTTTTTCATAAATCATGAGATCTTATCTTCTGTGACTGTGTGTTTTCTGGTTATTTCAACATGCCTTCTTGGTTGTCGCTATTTCACTCTTACAATGATTTCTAGTATCTTTATATCTTTTTTGTTTATTTGTATTTGACTTATGACAGACGAACCGGCAGAATGCATGCTGTTTTTGTGTAGTTGCACAATTTTAAGTGAACCCTTGGGGAGAGTGAGAACATGTACTTCAATGTATGTCTTGCATCATTCCGTTTCTCATTGGCACACTGTTCAGAAGAAAGAGGAAAAATATTGGGGCATCTGTATTCTCTGAGGGCCACTGAATTAGCCTTTTTGTAGTATCTTGTCATTTTGAGCAATGGCTCCTGAACTTTGTTTAGGAATTAAGTATGATGTCTACTGATATCCTAAAGTGATTAGCATGTTTAAGTGGGCATTTGTCACATAATCCTTAGGTACTGTGATTAGGAATAGATCCAGAAGTGAGGCTTGCTGATCTTCACAATCTGAGAGGCGGGTCAGGAACATGACTATTCTCAACCTTGCTTACCCAATGCATCCATTTCATCATTTGTAAGAATGTCTCCCCTCCCCCCATTTCCCATCTTTTCTAAGATTGCCTGCCTCAAAAAGTGTACTATACTGTAAATGATATACAAATCTTACTAAGAATCTTTCTTTCTTCTTTTTTTTTTTTTTCAAAAAATTTTTGTTCTTGTCTTTGTGATGAGGATGAACATTTTGCAAATGTTGCTTTATTTTTGCTGGTTTCATGGAATCATTTGTCAAAACTTTACTATAAATAACACAATTGATGTAACTTGTGATCTGCTTCAGCCGCATCTTTTTGAACTCTGAAACCAAACTGGAATTTCATCATAAAGATTTTCGATATTAAGTTTTTGAATTTTTAAGATGAGGATTAATAATTTGGATTATTCAAACTACTCTTCTCGTCTTGAGTGTTATTTTCACAATGTTTCGGTCAATGTAACCTCTAACCTTTAGGTTTATCCTGCCAAACTTGTAAATCTGCACAGAATTTCAAATGGAACCCTTTATTATGATTAATGAGGATAGCATGCTTTTGATCTATCAGCAAACCTGTGGCGTAATGTATAAAGTACTTTGTAAAATTCAGTTGTAAGTTATACTCTTATAGAGGTTGAAGGTTAAATCCTCGGTGCAGGTGCCACTCAAAATACAATTATGAATTATTATCTCTACCCAGTCATGGTTCACGGAATGAAAGCATGCTACCCCTGTTGATTAAATAAAGTGTTTGAAATTCTGTGCCGATTCCAGAGTTCAACTGAGATTCTAGAATTTGACAAAATGCACTGGAAGGAGTGCAGAGGTTAGATTGATTGAAACCTGGAAATAATATTCAAGATGAGATCAGTAATCTGAATTATACGAAAGATTCTCAAGTTTAAAAAGATGCATTTGAAAAAAGTCAATGGTTACATCGTCTAAAACATTGTAAAAAAACATAACAACCGAGATGAAAATAGTAAGAACTATCAGGGAGGGGGGGGGGGCGTTACCCTATTGTTAAAGAAAAAAAAAAACGGACTTGGGTGGTATTAGCCAGAAGTGATACCGAAAGTAAAATTTTGTAAGCAATAAAAGAAAAAAAAAAAACTGATGCATGCTGGGCTGCCAACTCGTATAACTTAAGTTAGTAAGTGAACACGTTATCGATGGACCCAAGTGGCCAGATGTTATAACGTTGCAAATTTAGTTTTTAAAAACAGGACATAACTACAGTTCACACATGTGCGGTTTGTAAACTGTGGTTTGTCGAAAGCAAAGTTTTTATCTGATCCCCCCCCTTTTCAAACAAAGCGATATTTATACGTGAAATAATTGATTTTTTTTTCCAGTGTTTTGATATTTTTTGGCCGAGAGATTGCTCTTTCTAATGATACCACATTCGTACCTGCACGATGTAGATGACAAAAGTTTTTAGCGGACATACAAACATGCGCGCACACACACATACGTTTAAGATTTATTTAATAGACTAGTATGGATACCCGGCTTTGCCTAGGTGGACACAGCTGCTATACTAAAGATATTGAGCAACCCTAGAAAAGACCAGAATCTCCCCCCCAAAAAGTAGATGATCAGATATTTCAATTAAAATAGCAGTGAGTGCCCATGCGACCACATAAAAAAATAAAAATTAGCTGTGGTAGGCAGGCTCGAACCTGAAACGTGAAAGAAGGGAAGAATGTTGCTGGCAAATGCTTTTGCCTATTGGACCACAATGACTTGTGATGTCATGACCTTGCAAAATAACATTTTTTAAACATATTTTCAGTTTGCTAGGCATGCGTGACTTGCAAAAATGGCACCGTGAAAAGTGATCCCCCTTGAAAGAAATGGTCCCATTGACCACCACAGAATTAGTCTTTTTTTTGTAATTTTCGCATATTCTGCGTCCAAAGGATTGCACTTTCAGATGGTACTGGTTCGATACGGCTAACAAAACACACACACACACACACACACACACACACACAACGTTTGAGATTGTGTATTATAGATAACTCAAATTATCAATCATCTTTAAAAAAAAAAAAAAATAAAAAAAATCTTTCAAAAGATTATCATGCTTATGTTTAAAAAAGTATTTTATTGGTCCCCCGATTTATTGGAGAGGGACCTATGTTTTCAGTGGCTTCTGTGCGTCTGTTAGTCCGGACTATTGCCAGATAACTGTCCATTAGTTTTTCCTGAAATTTTGCCACAAATTGTATTTCATTAAATAGATGTGCACAGTAAAAAAAATTTTTTTTACAAAAATTCCTGTTGCACCCCCAGCTCAAAAGAGATCAAAAATGCCCCAAAATGGTCAAAAATGACATTTTGCCCCATAACTTTTGATCCATCCATTAGATTTTTTTTTTTTTTTTTTTAACTTGGCCAAAATGTGGAGCCCATTGTTCTTAATATAAATCCAGTATAGGTGACCCTGGCAAAATTCTGGTTTGCGTCCCTGGGGATGTTTAGTGCTAAAAACGCCTCTTTTTGTGGCTCTTTTTTTCATATTTCTCAGCAAAAACTTGATATGTCTGACTATATAGTGGCTTTTCATGGTGGTCAACTCAAATATACATGTGTTAAGGCCTGAAACTGCACCGTTATCCATTTACACTGGGATTTGGCGTCCCCAGGGGCTCAAGAGGTAAAAAATGCTTCAAAATGGACAAAAATGACACTTTTTGCCCCATAGCATTTGATCCATCCATTAGATTTTCCTAAAACTTGGCCGAAATGTGGAGGCCATTGTTCTTAATTCAGTATGGGTGACCCTGGCAAAATTCTGGTTCGCATCCCTCTGGGACTTTTAGGGCTAAAAAACATGCCTTTTTGGAGCTCTTTTTTCATATTACTCAAGAACTTGATATGTATGTCTATATAGTAGTTTTCCATGGTGCTGAATTCAAATATACATGTCTTAAGGCATGAAACTGCATCATTTGTCCATTTTCACTGGGATTCAGCATTCCCAGGAGTTCAAAAGGGGTCACAAACGCCCCAAAATTGCAAAAAAAAAAAAGCCACTTTTTGCTCCATAACTTTTGCCCCATCCATTAGATTTTTCTGAAACTTGGGGAAAATGTGAAGGCAATGTTGGCCCTTCACACTTCTCACATTCATCATTTCTTCGCTATTTTTTGTGGCGTCATCTTGCATGCAGCACCAGAGGGGGACCACGCACACGCGGCTTGTTCTTAAACGCAGATTGAATATGTGTTCACAGAAAACAATCGATTATTATAAGGATTTTAATGTAGGGGGTGGAGTCGATACTACCTAAACATTTGATTATCTCCCACGGATATCTTGATAAATGATGTGTGGGACCTGATTAGATGTGTCTGCATAGAGCTGTCCCAGCAATGCACACGACGGTAAATAGCAAGCTCTGAATAGGTACCTTCACAAATCGATATCTTGTTAGATTGTGTTTTTGTTTCTATTCAATCTTGCACTTGATGAATGAGAGTGGGAGAGAACAGGGAGGGTAGAGGGTGAATTGTTTTGAAATGAAAAGTTTTGTTATTTTACTCATCTTAACCCAACTGGGAATTAATGATTTTATTTAAAGGAATTATTTATATGCTGTTGGATTATGTTGTAGTGGTTATCTCCTTTTTATGTGACACAAGGGTCGGAAAGTGGGATTAAAGAGCAGGGCTCTACATTGCGAGTGAAACGGTCGCATTTGCGAGTGATTTTTCAAAGTGGCGACTAGAAATAATGAAATGCTTATCTTTTAGCGATTGCATTTCTTTCACTGACAATCTTCCGAAGCTCACTATTGAGTGAAAAATATCTTTTCAACTTTGTTCGTTTTATTAAAAAAAAAAGTTAAATTGTTTAAACAATAGAAGTTGAATAGAACAATATACTATTTTTTTTTTTTTTATCAAAGGCTGTTTAAAAAAAACATCCGAAAAAAATTCGAATGTTTATAGCTTCAAGTATCAACGTAAAATTTGTTATAGATTTAGAATTACACTTTTAGAAAAATACAGAAAAAAATCTTTATAGTGTACATACTCGTCACAGAACAAAGATGTCATATTCTAAAAATCATGTGGGTTTGGCTAGTAACTTTTCTATTTGGCTAGCAAACAAAAATATTTAGTTGTCAAAGGTCAGCTAAAGATAAATTTGTCCATAGAGCCCTGAAGAGCCAGCGTCCCAGAGGAGGAGCACTCTGGCCTGCAAAAGAACGCCTGGGAAGCTCTGTCGGCATTCCCCTGATAGAGCACCTCAAGTGCTTAGCAATAAACTAACCTCTTCCTAAAGAGAAAAGGCAAATCCCAAGAGAGTGGGCCCCCTGGCTGGTGGAACATATTTATCAGGCAGCGAGCTGATCTCGAAAATAATATTGAAATTGTTATTTAAGTTTATTTCAATAGTGTTTTATAATCTCTATTAATAAAATTGGATGATCATTTCCCATATATTTCTCATCTATGTGACTTTAATTAAAAAAGAAAAAGAAGAAAATACTTATTAGTTATTGCAATCAAAAAGGCAGTAGTACTAAAAATACCTTTCTGAAAATTCTATTTAAAAAAAAAAAAAATGGTACTTATGAACTTATTGTACCGTGCTGAAATAATGTTATTATTTAGAAATCCATTCTTAACATGCGGAGGAGATGTTTCTGTAACTATTCTGTACTTTTTACCTAACAATTAATAATAATAAAAAAAGGATATAGTGAAACTTGAAAATACTATTAAAAAAAAAATAGCATGGTACAATAAGTGCTTAAGCACTAAAAAAGAAAATGAATTAAATCCATTAGAATGAATTCCATTCAACAAGTGTTTAAATGTCAGCCATTTTAAGCTTTTGTTAATGGTTGAAAAAAAAAAAAAAATGAATTGCTCTATAAACCATTTGAAAGGAATTTGAAAGCATTTAACCTGTCAAAGAGATAGTTTTAAGAATTTTATTTTCACGCGTTAAAAGATTGAATGTTTTACATCCATTAATTTTATGAATTGATATAAATATTATTTAAAAAACTTAGTTCAATTAAAAATCTAATTATTCAAAGATGCTATTTTTTTAATAAGTTATTTTTTTATTACAAATCAAACTTTTTTTTTAAAATAATAAACAAGGGCAAGAACTGCGCATCAAAATGCGAAAATGTCCAACGTCAATAGCATTTCAGGAATGTAACAACAAATATTGGTGCTAATGCACTTACTGATCCGCACTATTTTTTAAATCCTATTTACAAGTTTAATTTAAAGTTTTACATGTTTTTTATTCAATTGTAAGGTTAAAGTACAGAATAGGTACAAAACACCCTCCCCATGTTAAGAATGGCTTTTTAAATAATGTTATTATTTCAGCACGGATCAATAAGTGCATGAGTACCCAAATATTAAATAATATCAAAGAAAAATAAGGAGGCAAATAATCTCTATCTCTACTTGTATATAAAAGACGCTTTATGTGCGAGTTCATTCCCTATGGACTCCAAAATAGCTGGGCTGATGTTTCATACAAATGTACTTTGTGTCTGAGTGTTTTAGAGAAGTTAATACCTTTATGAAGCCAAACATCACAAGTGCATTTAAGAAGTTTTATCACTGCACAAGCAGAAGGGTCAGGCATATAAAATCAACAGTAGATTCTTTAATAAGACTGGAGTGCATTTGAAATGAATGTTTTTGTTTAGGGCACAGCTGAACCATCAAACTTTAATTCAAGACATTATATAGAAATAATTGTCTAAAAATCATAAATCAACAGTAGGTTCTCTACAGTGCAACGTATACTACAATGTATTGTGACCAAAGTCAGTGTGGGGAGGCATATGAGGCTTCCTTTTGGTGCACCGCAGTGGGTCCCCAACTAGAGTAGGCAATCAATCGATTTGATTGAAAAATAGGCGATTTCACTGATTTTGATGACAATAAAAGTATGGTGTGAAACATTCATTGATCCTCATTCAATCCTAGGCAACGTCGGGTCTCCCTGCTAGTGTTTTTATAATTTTTATATTGAACTAGCGAGGGGTACCCGGCGTTGCCCGGGTGTTTTTCGGAGTATGTAAAAAAAAACCCCGAAAATGTGAAAAAAAACTTTAAAAAAAAAACAGGTGCCCGTGAAAAAAAAAAAGCTTTCACGACGCGCAGTTGGAAAATAGTAAAGTGTTTTAAAAAAAAAAAACAGGTGCGCGTTTTTGATTGACGTGACGGCGATAGGTATTCAGCAGTAAGCATTTTGTGCGGGACAGTTTTGAATGAGGTGAATAAATCGGTTTGTTTGTTTTTAAAAACCCGCTCCCTGTTTATTAGGAGAAGCGAAATGAAAGCTACAGTCTGATATGACGAAGTCGACATTGAACAAACGTTACTTAGCTCTCTTGAGACAACTGGCTTTCGGCCTGTGATTAGAGTCGAGTTTCGCTTTTTTTTATACCGAATGTAATGCGTGCCGATGCGGGAAATGTCGAATAATTAACATTTGAAAGTCAATAAAATTAAATAGACAGGCGAGCTCCGTGGGTAACTCTGAGATATTACAATTTATAGATGATATAAAAAGTTTTAAGAAGTTGTGAACCGAGCAAGCGCTTCTCTGAAAGAAGCCTTTTGTGGACATCGAGGAAAAGCGTGCGTGCGTGCGTACGTACGTACATACATACATACATACATACATACATTTTCGCTTTTATATATATAGATAATACAATAATAACATTGAAGGTGAGAACAAATAATATGAATTATCAGTCCTCATCTCAAAACTTCAGAAACATAACAAACAAATGGATTATTAAATGTTATAATTAGGAGGTTATTCATATTTCGATTCATCGGACTACTGTTCTCATCTTGAGTGATTTTCACGTCTCAGTCGATGTAACCTCCTTCTTTAGGTATATCTTGTTGAACTCTGGGAATTTGGATGGAATTTCGAGCAGAACCCTTTATTTACTTAACAGGGGTAGTGTGCTCTTGTTCCATCAGCCATGACTGGATAGAGGTCCTAAGTAATTTGCAGTTGTATTTTTCAGTCGCCCGTACTGAGGATTGAACCTTCAACTTTCAAGAGAATATCACTTTCTACAATTGATTTTTCTAAGTACTCTAACCACTGTGTCATGAGTCCTTGTGGACCTGTGACGTAAATAAACGGTTCTGCTCGAAATTCCGTCCAAATTCCCAAGATCGACCTGAAGAAGGTCGGAGGTTACACCGACCGAAATGTGAAAATCACACACAAGATGAGAACAGCAGTCCGATGAATCCAAATAATACGAATAACCAATCCTTATCTCAAAAATTCAAAAACGTTACTCATTTTCCTATTTCCACATATTAAACTGGTTGGTTTGTGATTTTTATAGGTTTTAATGAAATTTTTTTTCTTATTCCTGTCGCCATTTGAATTTGACTTTGTGTGAATTTAATAATTGCTTCAAATGAACAACGTAACATGCACTGTTACCAATGTTGGATGACTATCATACACTGCAGTGAAATTCCTGCAAAAGATCTTGTCGTCATTGCGTCTGGGCTGATAGTTTGTGTACAATTTGCATTCATTATCCTCAAAAGTCGGCTAAATGAGTACTTTTATTCTTTCTGCAAAGTAATGTTAAGACTTTAAGCATTATAATTAGTATTCTTGATTTCATTATATACTAGTTGTGTACTTATATGGTGTTGCCCAGGATTTGTTCATTGCACATTTTTAGATTTATAAAAAACACAAAACACTCTAGTGTTTTACTAGCAGGACTACTTGATAGTAAACCACTAAAACACTGGCATCACTTACGGCAAAAATTTAACATATTTAGATTAGAACTTTTATCTTTCTTTTTCACTGGTTTCTCCCCACTCACCTCTCCTCCATCCAGCCGATTTCTCTCTCTGGACAGCCAGGGACACACACACACACAAAACAAACACACACACACTTACTTGATTATTTGAGGAATGAGTTGAAGTAAGAAAAATAACTCCTTGAAAAAAATCAGTTACTTCCCTTTAGTGTGTCAAATGGTTGGAAAACAGATCTCCCCCTCTTACACACAAAAAAAAAATCTGCACCAATTTAGGGTCAAAAATTTTTTTTTTAATTTTAGATATTATTCAGCCAAGACAATGCTGAGCAATAAAATACCAACCTTGTAGGTGTTTGTTGTGTAGTTTTTAGCTGGCCATACACACGGACATGTGCCCTTAGATTATTTAAAAAATTATGTTAGGAAAATTTAGAGTTATGGCAAAAAAAAATAAAAACTTGGTAAAATAAGAATAATAATATTTAAGTTCCATATAGTCCAGAAATAGAAACCTGCAAAATGGCGATAAAAAGTACTTTAACATTGTTACCATCATAACAATCTTCCTAACTGGAATCAAATTATTATTTTTTTGTTTTCAAATAATTTTAAAGTGAAAAAAATTTGGCATTGTAAACGATATGCTTGGAAGGAAAAAAAATTATAAAACACGAAGGCAGAATCAAATTTCGTTATGCCATGTGATGCTATTTAGGTCTGACATCTAATAGATGTAAGGAAATCAAGTAGATGTCATCTTTATCTGTTATTGAATTAACACATTGCGACAACTTCAAACCTAGATGCTCTTCTATGTAATCACAACACTTCAAACGTGCAACATACCTTTTTATTTGTTTCTTCTGCTTGTTAGATCAAAGATCTTTCAGCAGTAAACACTGTCGTTTCCTGTTCTTTTAACTATTTGGAAAGCAATCTTTTTAACTGCAATGCTCTCATCTTACTTGCTTATCTTTAATTCTTTGGCATTATTCCATATTGATATTTCTCTAAATGTTGGTCAGATATGCAATTTAGTTTAGTGCCATAACTTCTACAACTTTACAAACACGCTCTCCAGTTTCGATGACTCTAACATGACACTGTTGTGTGCAAAAAGCAGCAATCACCAACCTTTTGAACGCCATGGACCACTAAATGTAACTTTAGATTTGAAAGCTCACTAACATGAATTTAAAAGAAAAAAAACCCAGCTAAATTAAAGCAATTAAAAATTTAACTGAAATTTCATGTTGCATTTTATTTTCACAATATTTCAGCCAATGTAACCTTCGACCTTTATCGGGTGTCTTTTATTGAACTCTGGGAATCTTTCTAACTTGGGAATATGCACAGAATTTTGAATGGAGCCCTTTACTTAATCTGTCGGGGTAGCATGCTCTCGTTCCATCTACCATGAGAGGGTAGCAGTCCTAAGTAATCCATAATTGTATTCAAAGTATCACCTGCACTGAGGATTGAACCTTCAACCTACAGAAGTGTCACTTATGACTGTATTTTACTAAGTACTTTTTCCTGTTATACGATGGCATCACATAGATTAAATAAGGAGTTCTATTTGAAATTCAATGCAGATTCCTAAGTTTGACAAAAAAGATTCCTGAATTCAACAAGCTGAAATGTTATTTTTATAACATTTCAAGATGAGAATAGTCGTGCAAATAATCCATATGATACAAATTATAAATTTTCATCTAAAAAATTCAGAAACACAATTTCATCCCATTTTACTTTGTTTTCCTCCATTGCTTGGTTTTCCTGATTCTGGGCTTATTAATGATTTTAGAGTTTCTATGCTTTGCAGCACACTAACCTGAAATTGATAGTTGTGGCAATATTTCCAATATCATTGTAATCCATAGTTCAATACTAAAATTATGTTCTATCTCGCTATTACCACGCCAGGTTTGTAGAAAATAATACTAGTAAATCATTCACTAAGCAATTATCAACAATAACGGTGATTGTAACCAGTGAGAACTACAGAAAAAATAGGTTTATTTGATTAGTTTTTAATTAAGTATAATTAGACCCCTCCCCTCCAGATATTAAATGTTTCCCTTTATCAATATATTAATACGTCAAAATACCGGCCCTCCTACTTATGAAAAAAAAAACAAAAAAAAAAACGATTAATATTCTGTCCCCCAACCATAAGCACTACATATGTTTTTAGGGTAAAAAAAAAAAAATCTAAGGTTGATAGGATTTGAGGAGATGGCAACTGCAAACCAGAAAGCAAACAGGGGACTCTGAATTGTTAAAGTTACCCTCATGGGCAGCAAACTTTGAAGTAGTTGATAACTAGGATGAGCTAGATAAGAAATAGCTGGCAGAAGAAATCCTGCAAGTTTCACAACGGTATCACCTCACCCTCCCATCTCCTCCAGCTAAATGCAATGAGTTGCATCTATATTATTTCTCTTAGTCTGCTTGTTACATTTTTTCTTAGAAACTACTAGCCCGATCTGGTTGAAATTTTGTATGGACCTTTGCTATGATAAAATGCAGTGAACTAAGTGTTGTGATATCGATTTGATACATATTAATCCTTAATAGGGATTAGTATTTAATGCACAAATGAGCATATCCGATCATCAGTTTGGCACAAAGCACTCATTCGAAATAAATAGGCTATAACTTTTTTTAGGGGCTAAAAAGTCAGGTTTTATACTGTTATAGGAGTTTGTTTTCTTTAATTATTCCATGCAAGATCTTAGATAGCTGCATACCCCCCCCCCTTTTTTTTAAACAAATTTGCTTAGGCACACACGTGCGCAGGAAGTTTTCATTTTGACAAACCTTGTTGAACTTTGTCAGGTTTCTTTTTTTTTAATACCTGTTGATACAAAATAAACATTCCACTTGAAATGAAATCAATTACTGCTTCGCATTTTATCAAAAATTATTAAAGTCTTAAAACTTGACAGGTCTGCCTGAAAAGAAAACCACTTGCATGTCAAGAAGTCAGAGATCAGTTTAATATATTTATATTTTAAGCAGGACCCGCCGTTCTGACATGTTTACTTAGTTTAATTAGTTATTTGGTTATATAATAATTAAAGCAATCCTAACCAGTCCGCATAATGAACTTTGTCCAACTTGCAATTTCTTGCATATTTCTAGTCAAATTTTTGAAAATATTTATATAGTTTAAAAGACAAGAAAATAAGTTATCTAAATGTATAACTTTTGTGCATTTTTATCCACTGCATTAGTTTTTAACAGAAATTAGTGTTTTGCTTTGAGCAACCGAAAATGTGAAAGTGTTTTTTTTTTTTTTTATTTTTTTTTTTTTTATTCACGTGTACGAACGGTACCCCCCCTTTTTTTTTTTAACAATTGTGCCTGAAAGTATCCTGTATGTCTATAAAGCCACCATTTGTCCGTCTATGGAGTATTGTCACATTTGGAGTGGTGCATCTGCTACTAGTCTCTCACTTCTGAACAGGGTTCAAAAGAGTCGCCAACCTAATAGGTCCTGAACTGTCAGCTAGGGTTCAGCCTCTGTCCTACCAACAAAATGTTTCATCGCTCTGCCTGTTTTCCAAGTATTTTAATGATAAATGCTCTGACGAACTACAAGCCCTTGTACCCCCTCGACGTAAATACCTCTGTCAAACCCGACAAGCAGCAAAATCCCACCCCTACATAGAGATTCGCAGATGCCAGAAAGCCTTCTACTCTAATAGTTTCTTCTGCAGAACTGCTGAACTTTGACATTCCATTCTGAGTTCCTGCTTCACTTACTGTAACCCTAACCTGACATGCTGAAGTTCAAGTGTAATGTAAACAGACATCTTGCTGCTCAACTCCTGTCATAAGTATCCCTGCAATTATGCCCCAAATAGCCCCCCCCCCCATCAAAGTGGCTTGTTTGGGATGAAAATACAATAAAAAAAAAATCCTAATTGGAGAAAGGGATGGGACATAATGGAGGGTATGACCACAAAGATTTAGCCAATTCTATTTATAACCATGTGTGATTAGAACAAATCAGATGCCAGAATAGTTTTGTAAAAACGACTAAATCTGTTGACTTCTCCAGCACTCTTCCATTCCTTCTCAAAAAATAAAGTGTAATCTGAAAAATCGTGTTTAAAATTGTCGCAATATTTTTGGCATAATGAAGAGGACACGACAACAAAGATTTTGGCGATTTTATTTATAAACATGCATAGTAAGAACGAATTAATCAGATGCCAGAACTGCATTATAAAATCTGTCGGATCTTTTTCATTCTTCAGTGATATCTTTTTGTCTAAACACTGCTGGTTGTGACTTTGATTATTTACCTAGGAAAGCCTCTCTAACAAGATTTATGCTGACATTTTTTTCTTGAAACTACATTTTTCTATTTCAAGAATAATTTTACAGTCAAGAAAAAATGGAAATTATCTATATATAAAAGCGAAAATGTATGTATGTGTGTTCGCTTTTTGTGTATGTCTGTAAAAGCCTTTTTTCGCTGGACTTTTCGGTCGGCTCATTCCTTAAAACTTTTTATATCACGTTTAAATGACAATATATATCCGTTACGAATGGGGGGTCGCCTGTCTATTTAATTTGCCTGTCTTTCACGCGTTATTTTTTCCAGATTTTTAGAGCGTCCCATGTATCTCTTTTTTTTTTTTTTTTTTCAGTATAAAACAAGCGAAAACAGGTTTGCAGCCGCGTCATGTTTCAAGGTCAAACATCACGCGACTTAAGGTTCTCGCACCTGTTAATTTCATTTTATAAACGATAATTATATACACAATGTATGTGTGTGTTTTTATCCTGAGCAAATCCAAATAGATTGTTAGATGAAATAGTATAACAAAACATTGATGTTGCTCTTCCTGGGTAACGCAAACTTTTAATATACTTACTTTATTAAAGATATTGAGCACTCTTTCATTACTATCTACAAATTACCAGATAGTTGTACTCTTAACACCTCCAATAACACCACATTGATTTTCTTGTATAAAATTGTATAACAAAACGCAGTGACATTTTTTTCTCAGACGACACGGTTTTTAAACATACCTGCTCTCCCCAGGATATTGATCACTTTTGATTGAATAACATATACTCCTTACTATATACTTCAAGGAAGTGTTAAGATGTATAGGTTCTAACCTAGAAAATAGCAATTCTTCTTCTTATGGAATGTGAGCACTAAAGGACAAAATAATGGAAGTGAGAATTATGAGGTTGCCAAAAGTAAATCCAAGGTCCACTTTTTGTAAAACAAGCCTATTCTAGTTTGATCATTTAATAAAGTTTGCATTTTCGCTTTTGGGCCTAAATAACATTGTATCTGACAGATTGATATTTGATTCTGAATAGATTTTTCTGTTTATCCATGAACCATTTGTATAAATATTGCATTTTTTTCAATTTCTTGTAAAAAGTACATTTTTCAGCCTGCAACATACCCTAATAAATGCTTACATCATAATAAATAAAAAAAAAATGAAAATCTTCAATTTGTTATTAGCACGTAAACAATTAGATTTATTTTACATAAATATTGGCCTATTGTTTCTTAGAAGTACTTTATATCACAATAGTACATAATACCCACTTATGATATGTTTATGCAAGGTGAGAAACAACCTTTCATGCCTGTCTTGTATGTAAGGCTATAACGATATTTGTGCCTAGGGCAACGCAAGGTGGCCTTGTTGATGTGATGATATTGTTAGATTGAAAAGAAAAATAAACAAATCTTAAATATAGCGAGAAACACATATAATTGTTCCTATTACCTTGCCTCTCCACAAGGGCAGAGTTAGACACAAGGTCAGTTTTTAATGTGGGGGAAAATCCAGCTCTCCAAAAAAGGATCACTCTGGATAGGAACAAAAATAAAAATTGCCTCAATCATGAAGGATTTCTCCTCCACTGGCCGAGGACAGTAAAGGTGAAGTGTAGTATCAGAACAGATACTACACTGCAATCTTGGCCCGGAGGCCAACACAAATATAATTGTTCCCAGGAATGAAAATATTCGAATAAGTGTGATCTGTGGCCCCGTCGAGTGTTTGCAGCTGGGGGTTGCACAGTGTGATGGACGAGGCTGTCAAAAGGTATTTTCTAGAGTCTGGGAACATGGATATCTCTTGGATTTGAGAAAAAGATGAAAGTTAATCAAAATTTTTTCTGATTTGTTAAAAAGGGGAGAAAGAAAGGTTACTTATTTTTCTTGCTTAAAAGTGACCCCTGCTTCTTAGTGGTAGAACTTCGATGACCAACCCCAGACGATTGCACTTGTGATATAGACAACGTGGTATAATCTGACTGAACGAGACTCTTCATAAGGGTGGCAACCTTTTTACGAGTAGGTATCATGTGACCACAGAGTTAACCCAGAAACAACCAAAGTCGGGGATGTCAGCAAGAAGAGCAAATAAGGAAGGAGTACAAACTTTAACAACTATCAGTTCAGTTCGGTTTTGCTCGGGCCCTATGTACTGTTCATAACTTTATGCGCACATATATATATATATATATATATATATATATATATATATATTAAAAAGTTTGACTCTTGTCCCGGTAAGCTACATCTAAAATTTCAAGTGTTTAAACCCAAAATTGGCAGAGGAGTTTGGTAGAATCTGCAATGGTCAACTCTTTCAACTTTGACCTCTTGACAGCCAAATTTTCGACCCAAAACTTATTAAAAACTTTAAGTCTGAATACCCTTTATGTAAAATTTCAAACGTTTAGACCCAAAATTGGTTGAATAGTTTGCTAGAGATTGCAAAGGTAAAATCTTTTATACTTTGACCCCTTGGCAGCCAAATTTTCGGCCAAAAACTGATTAAAAAGCTTGCCCTATGTCTGAATACACTTTATGAAAAATTTAAAATGTTTATACCAAAAATTGACTTAGTAATTCGATAAAGATCGCAGAGGTTAATTTAAAAAATTTTTTTTTTTAACTTTGACTCGTTAACATTTATTGTTTTGGGCTCAAATCAAATTAAAAAGTTTGATCCATGTCCAAGTAACCTATATCTAAAATTTCAAGTGTTTAGAGCCAAAATTGGCGGAGCAATTTGGTAGAGTTTTCAAAGGTCAAATCGTTGAACTTTGACCTTTTGACAACCAAATTTCTGGCTGAAAACCGATTAAAAAGATTTTCCCAAATCTCAATACCCCATATGTCAAATCTCGAGTTTGTAGACTGAAAATTGACAGTAGTTTGGTAGGGAAATGTACAAACAGACAGACAATTTCAATTTTATAGATATATAGTTCAGTCTTTATTTATAAAATACTGAAAGGGATCAATATCGATGAACCATCAGCTCAAGATTAAGCATGTGGAACATCTATTATTAAAAAGGGCTGAAGACAAGGCCATACCTATAAAATAATTATTTTTGTACCCCCCCCCCCCAAAAAAAAAAACAAACAAACAAAAAAACAAAAACAAAAAAACATTGTATTCTTGTTTACTTTTCTTGCTTCCGTCTGGGACGGCACAAGAATAAAAGTGGCGAAAAGCGGTACATTTTTAATACAAAACAAACATGTCCTTTGATAAAAGTTTAACAAATTTATTCACGTACAAATATTTCAAAACAAAATATCAACAATGGATACTTTAACTAGTAAATAAATAAAAAAAATCTTTTGCAAGAGTCGGCCGAGTTTTCATTACTGTAAATTACAAATGCACAGAACAAAATATGTACCACGGAGTTATACTTGACAAGGGAGATAATTTTATTTTTTAGCATGTTTATCTGTCATTTTTTTTTTTATCTGTCTTTTTTTTTTTTAGCATTGATGCTTACAGAAATTACAAAAAAGCAAAAGAAAATTTTAAAAATAGTAATATAGAATTCAGACGTAGAAGCAGCTGTTTTTTTTATTAATTGCTTTTTTTTTCTTTTTTGTTTTTCTTAGCAACATGGAGAAGGATATGATCAGTAAATAGTGTTTGAATATTGGGTTCAGATTAAGAAACTTTGTTGCATAATGGCTATAACTGTATACATCCTTTAGATAACAAACCGAATTTAATCAATGGAGATTTCGTCAACAAGACCTATCTAACAGCCCACATCTAAAGGAGATTAAACCTGTTTAATGAGTATGTACAATGTGATCAGCTTTGTTTTTGTACTTAACAATTTGAGCCATTTCAGGAGTTTTGAAAATTCAGAGCTCAGCCTCAATTTAAAAAAAAAAAAAAAAAAAATGATGAATCTTAGCTGTTATTAAAAATATTCAGGTACAGGCTAAAATCTTTTCATAATTTTAGCATAATTTGCGTAGATTTTACTCTTAATTTGGCAAAAATATCCTAACGTTTTGTATGCAGTTCTGTTTTCTTAAGATGAAATATGTAACCTTTTACCCCCATCTTATGTTTCTAACATAGGCAAAGTGTGATCAGCATAAAATATCCTTAATTTCAGGAACTTCAAAATATCACAAAATCTGTTCTATATGTCCTCCTCCACCTTTTTTTATTCAACTATTTAAATCTAATCTTTTTGTAACCTGTTATATTAATAAAAAAAAAAAACACCAAAAAGAAAAACATAATAGCAGTCTTTCTTTTATTTATCATTAGGGTTGTGTAGGGCAATAATAATTTCATACATTTTTTTTATTTAAATTTGATTCTGACTAAAACTATTCACTACTGAACATGCCCGTCACAACAAAGTATGTAAATACCTCCATTGGAAGATTTGTGGAGAGATGCAACTTGACAGATTGATGAACATCTGGGAACATGAACCATCACTGATAACATGAAATGGAAAAGTGACCGTGTTCTATGACAGACAGGCGGGCAGATACATAAAAGACAAGGCCGTCAAGCCAGACATTGTAATATGGAGCAAGCCCGAAAGAACGGCGCTTATTATTGATATCATAGTCTCAAATGATTTTGGCCTTAATAGAACCGAACGGGGAAAAGATAACAAAATATCAGGACCTAAAAAATTATCTAAAAATGACATGGTCTCTGAAAGAAATAAACATATCGGTTGTGATTAAGAGCAACTGACTTAAAAAAGAATCAGAAATGCTTAGAAGCAATCCTAGGAAGACCAAGCTGTAACGAAATACAAATAGCAGCAATAGACGGAACAGCATCTATTCTTAAGAGCCCTCGGGTATAAATTTAAATCATAACAGAATCAAGTGTTAGGCCCAGGAAGGAGCTCCTTGATCTCTTAAAAATTACTGAAGTAAAATAAATAAAAAAAATAAATAAATTGCGTCCATTAATGTAGTTCAGAGACTTTGGGTTTCTTGACAAGCATTTTAAAAATGTTTACAAAATTATTGTATTAATCTGCTGAAGCTTAACTAACTAAATATGAGAAGTTACATTCTCAGCAAATGCATCAGTATTTACTGCTGAACTGTCATTTTGAAACTCTTTGTTGAGCCATTATTAACTTGTGTGATAAGCAATAGCAATAGTTGCAAAAGCTTTATTCCTATCTGTAAATAGTAATTTGGTAAAAAAACAATCAGGTATAATTATGTATATATATATATAAAAGTGAACGTGTTTGTGTGTCTGTCTGTGTACATTTTCCTACGCAATAACTCTGTCAATTTTTACTCTACAGACTCGAAATTTGATATACAGGGTACTGAGATTTGGGAAAATCTATGTGATCGGATTTCAGCCAGAAATTTGGTGGTTAAGGGGTCAAAGTTCAACGATTTGACCTTTGAGAACTCTACCAAACTCCTCCGACAATTTTGAGCCCAAAACAATAAATTTTAAGGGGTCATAATTGGGGTCAAAGTTAAAAAAAAAAAAAAAAAAAAAAAAATTGACGTCTGCGATCTCTACCAAATTACTCAGACAATTTCTGGTCTAAACATTTGAAATTTTACATAAAGGGTATTCAGAGATAGGGCAAGCTTTTTAATCGGTTTGGGTCGAAAATTTTTAGTTACCAATATATAAATGTATGTATGTATGTTTGCATGTCTGCCTAAGACATTCAACAGAGACAACGGATTTTACCAAGATCAGTATCGTTTTAAAGTCCGACCTTCCAGACGACAAATATCGAAAAATTGGCTAAAAACATATCTTCACCTTCAACTGGGAATTTTTCTACAAGGAGGGGGTGGGTCGCTTTTTTCGCCAATATTTTTGAAAGTCATCCTCTCCTTTCGATTGTCTAGCCTTAATTTAAAAAATGTCACTTCCGGTTTGGCAGTGGTCGTAACCGCATAGACATCAGTTTTTTTTTCCAGTTCTTTTCCTCCTTCATAATATGGGTTTGAGCCTGCCTTCCTACTACCACTTTTTTTTTTTTTTTTTTTTTTTGCTCAACAGACACATCCAAACATCTGGGCAACGCCGGGCTGAAATGCTAGTATATATATATATAAACGTGAAACAGATGAAATACAGGAACTTTTAAATTAATATTTTTGTTTCATTTTAGAAAAGGTATTGCCTTTGTTTCCTTTAATCTTAAAAATGTCAGACTATTTGAAAACAAGTCGATTATTAACTTTTGAAAATCTTCCATTTAATGTTATGACTTACACGTTTCGTTTTATAAAAGTTATTGATTTCGTATTAGTCTACTAAACTTTTTTTATTTTTCACATATGATGTTTGATTGGTCATGTGTAGACACAACATCTTAGAAAGAAAATGGTTGCTGAGTTCTTTGGAATGTGTCCAACAAGTTTTGAAATGATGGTTATGACAATGATTTTATGTAGACTGGAGAAATAAAAAATATTCCAACTTGTCATGAAGCTCTGATAATTTTGAAATGATTCAGTGGATTGCCAAGTGTTGTTTAATAGCTAATTTTTGTAGGTGTGAAATTATTAATTTTATCATGCGCATTGAACCGTTATTTTTGGTCAGTTGATGGTTGGAGATAAAAATATTCAGAAGATGGACTTTGCCATTCAATTCAAATTTTTTTGAGCAATGTAAGCTTTTATTATGAACAGTTATCTTTATAATTTATATGTGGAGTAAGTTTCAGTTAAATAAAACTCAAACTCGGCCGACATTTTCTTTCTAGGTATCCACTCATTACCGATTTGTTTTTTAATATAGTCATGTTCCAAACATCTTTGACACTCAAGAAGTGCAACATTTCATTTGGATGATGCAATTAATGAATTAAAGCATTGATTCTTTTATTTTAATCAAGTTTTTTCATTGTGATCATACGTAATCACTTAAATAAAAACATGATATATTACCACTTAAATAAACATAATCTAATTTTTTTTTTTTTGTGTCATTTCCTGATGTTTGCAAATTCTAGCAGTAAAATTAACATTTATACCCAACTAAAAATTGCTATACTTGTTTGGAAATAGGGGGATCATTTTATGTTGAATTTATATAGTAATCTTATACCCCATTTATATTCTAAAATATTGCTTTTTTTTTTTCTTTTTTTTTTTAAAGGCAATTATTAAATATTTTTACTCTAAAATCCTTCTTTATTTGTTTGTTTATTCATACGATATATGTCCATATGGTCAAATTAACAGTTAAACATATATATGGCCTTATTTATACGATTCAAATAATCATTTAAATCATATCAATAAGCCCATATATTTAACTAACTGTTAATTTGACCATATGGACATATATCGTATAAATAATTTGAAAACTAGAAACAAATTTGGTCTTTTGAGATCTGCGACTTTCATTGGCCAGATTTCACAGCTGTAGAGAAAGATCATCCTGACGAGTCCGAAAAAAATTGTAATGTGCTTGAGGTTGTTATCGTAAAATCTTGTATGTTGATGTAAAATGGTTGATTTTTCTTTTCACAGATGGTTTCCGTAAAGTTGTCAACCTGGAACAAGGTTCTTTAAAAACAGAAAAAGACGATCTTCAATTTCAACACAATTATTTTGTTCGAGGACAAGAGAAATTGTTGGAAATGATCAAAAGAAAAGTGAGTATTTTTCTTCAGCATGATAATGAATTTTTGGTCCCCCACCTCCCGACAAAAGGGTGGACCTGTAAATTCACCCTTGTCTGGTCGTCTGTCCCCACTTTTCTCAATAACTACACCTTGAAATTTTTTGAAATTTAGTAAACATTAAACATATGAGTAAAAAAAGTAACAGAACGGATTTTCAAGGAAAACTACGCTTGCTCCCCTAAGGGTGCCTTTCCAGGGGCTCTTTTAGTACTAATAAAAACATTCCATTCTTGGGACTATTTTACCATATTTGTCCAAAAGTTTCTGTGTTTTCTTTTTTTTATTAGCAGTTTTGCATGGTGCTGAACTCAAATTTAAATATGTTAGAGTCTTGGACTCTTGGGGTTAAATAGGGGTGGGCAAGTGATGGACTTGGTCATTTCTTTTTTTTTTTTTGCATGGTGCAGAACTGAAATTTACATTTGTTAAGGCCTAAAACTGCACAGTTTGTTAATTTTCACCAGGACTTGGCATCCCCTGGGGACTTTTGGGGCTAAAAGAGGGGGAGGATGCTGAACGTAGTCATTTTTTTTGTTTCATTCACTGTGCACTCACGGTGGACCATGCATGCTTCACTTGTTTATTATGTATTTGCTGTATCTATATTACTAAATTTAAAGTTATGGTTGCTTTCAAACATCTGTAGACTTAGTATAATATAGATCAGCAGTGACTGTTGCTGACTTCAAACAAGCATACACAAATATGTATAGAACTCTTGTAATGTCTCAATAGATATTCCCTCTCTCTCCTTATGGTGTGGTTTTGTGTATAACTTTAAGATATTCAGTAGTTAGGCCACATTTGGGGTCTGTGTGGGAATGTGGGGTTGCTTCTTAGTTACCACTGCTCGTGGGTTCACTTTGGCCTGAAGTAATAACTGTTAGGTAGGTCTGCTTCTACTAGATCAGGCTGTCTGAAGATATTGGCTTCTTTACCAAAAATGCAGCAAACATTGATGCTATATTTTCCTTTGCAAAACCCAATCATGTTCTGCAAAGTAAAAAAAAAAAATTAAAAAATTTCTTCTATAAAACAATCAAACCAAACACTATGAATAAATATTTGAAGATAAAAAGCATAAAACACTTTTCCAAAATAATTGCATTCATCATTAAATAACCTGTAAAGGGTTGATATGCCATAAAACAAAACCAACCAACTAATCTTATGGTGTTATAATAGGCCTGCTCTATCATGCAATATTACGACAGTCACACTATCTCTTGCGATGTTATGATAGATTATCTCATCCTTAATATCAAGATCACAGTGCAGTATCTGTTCTGATGCTGCACTTCACCTTTTCTGTTCTCGGTCGGTGGAGGAGAGGTGCTTCATGACTGAGACAATTTTTTTTTTTTTTTCTAATCCAGAGTGCCCCCTTTTGGGGAGCTGGATTTTCCCCGATATTAAAAACTGACCTTGTGTCTAACTCTGCCCTCGTGGGGAGGCAAGTAAATATGAACATTAAAGTTGGTGGATTTGATTGGTTAGCAGTTTGATTAGCTTCAGGAAAGAACTTTTTTTATACGCCTGCCAACTTGTGTTCTCTCTGAATCCAATGGTTGCTGTTTTAACATAAAGAGCTTTTGAATCGCCGATTTACTTTATAAAGATTAAACAAGCGACAGAAAACTGATAAAATGGATGAAACATGATTGAATAAACAATTTTGTTTTTTATATATAGACTAGCGAGGGGTACCAGGCATTGCCCGGGTGTTTGTAGGTGTGTGTGAAAAAAAACCGAAGCCTTGACACGCATAGTAAAATGTGAAAAAAAAACAGGTGCCCGTTTTTTACAAGTTAAAAAAAAAAACGAAGCCTCGACGCGCAGTTGGTTTTTGACAAGTTATTCACGTCATGGCGATAGCTATTCAGCAGTTAGCATTTTGTGCGGGACAGTTTTTAATGAGGTCAATAAATCGGTTTGTTTGTTTTTAAAAACCCGCTCCCTGTTTATTAGGGGGAGCGTCTCGTCTCGAAATGAAAGCTACCGTTTGATATGACGAAGTCGACATTGACTAAACATTACTTAGCTCTCTAGAGACCACTGGCTTTCGGCCAGTAATTAGTCGAGTTTCGCTTATTTTTATACCGAAAACCGAATGTAATGCGTGCCGATCGGAACATGTCGAATAATTAACGTTTGAAAATCAATAAAATTAAATAGACAGGTGAGCTCCGTAGTTAACTCTGAGATATTACAATTTATAGATGATATAAAAAGTTTTAAGAAGTTGTGAACCGAGCGACCGCTTCTCTGAAAGAAGCCTTTTGTAGACATACACAAAAAGTGAACATACATACACACATTTTCGCTTTTATATATATATAGATTTTCAGAACTCCTTCTCATGGAAGGGCCAGACAACTCCACATTCCTTTGATTGTTACTTCCCTTGGCTGATGCCAATAGATTCAAATGCCAATCACTCTACCATTCATTGATGCTGTCTGACCCTGCATATTGACCCTCCAACCTCCCATAACTATTCTTTTGGCTTTCCTTTGAATTATTAGTATGTGAATACTAAAAAACCCACAAACAATATTCCCTCACCCCAAGAAAAACAAAGAAAAACAAAAGCCGTCCAAGAAATAGTTACATATTTAATGAAGAGCAACCGTTGCATTGTAAAAAGTAAAATTCTACCTTGGTGTGCTCTGGCTGTAAAAACTCTTTGATTTTTTTTATTTAAAAGTAAAACTATTTGATCATTTTACATGGAATATGCTATTTTCATTTTGTCATACAGATTTTTTTTTTTTTTGTTTTTTGTTGTAAATAAATAAAAAAAAAAAATTGAAGCAAAGGCAAGATGTACTATTGGAGAAAATTTTTTTTTTTTAAATAATTTAATTATTGGTATTCTTTTGTCTTTTTTTTTTTAGGTGCCCAATGTGAAATTAGATGCTGCCAAATTGAGTCCAGAGGATTTTGGTAAATTATTAACTGATGTAAAAGTTTGGAAAGCAAAACAGAATCACATTAATTTTAAATTGGAAACCATGAAAAGGTATTTTCTTTTTATTTTTCTAATCATTTAAAAATTAAAAACAAAAACAATGTATTTAATTACTAGCTGAATAGCCATTCTAGGAAGGATTCAATAAAAATGAGATGCACTTTTAATCACTAAAAGATGGCAGATTCCTAAAACAATGACAAGAAAAATTTACCCTGGAAAGTTAATGGTTCAAAGAATTAAAGTTTTAATTTTTTTTTAATTTTTGTTTTTTATAAGATTTAATTAATTTTTTGTGATCAGTCAATATTTGTTAAATATTTATATAATAAGAGGTAGTCCAAAAATAATGCCTCCTACTTTTTTAATTCTGCCTGAATGGATCAGAGGGGATTGAAAATGGCTTTATGATGACCTGAACTTATGCATTCATGACCTGAAAGTTTCATCTCTTGTAAATATTAAGTGTGAGATTTCAAAGAAGCAACCCTTGTCATGGACATGCGTCAGAGGTAGAGTTGTGTCATTGAATTCCTAGCAAAAATGCATTGAGAATGGTGGTGACTATGTAGAAAAATAAATTCTGGAGCACTAAAGGTTGCTCATTTTAATAGTAGGAATCCCATCTTTATAGCTCTTCAACTTTTTTGAGTAAAAAAAAAAATTTAGGATGCTTTACTTTAGAAACGATCTTCGTAAAATAAGTAGCAAAGTAAAAGTGTTCTTTTGTTTGTTATTCTCTCTGAAGTGAAAAGTCTAATTTTTGAAACTCCATGAAATAAGGAAAAAAATGGTTCTTGTTCAGAATTCCCTTTATACATTAAAAAAAAAATCCAGAAAAATCTATGTGATGTGCAGATTTGTAGCGGAACAAAAAGATCATATTCCAGAAATCACATGACTGGATCAAGTACTTTTATTTTTATGAAGAAAATAATTTTTAAACCATGTAAAGCTATTAATAGGAAATCCTAGGCATTACAAGGCTGACTGCGCAAGTTTTATGATTGGGTCATCTCTCTCTATTTCTTCAAGATTGCGACATGAGACAGTCCCTTCTCACTTACTGATAAAATTTGATTTTCTTAATTAAAAAATAAAATGCGTTAATTTATGATTTTTGGAATATGAGGGTTTTTTTTTCATCATGGGTATGTAGATCATACAGTATTTTTGTTTTTTTAATATAGAAGAAATTCTGGATAGGAACCACCATCCGTGACCTGTTCAGTCAATATTCATTTCATCTCTCTCTCTCTCTCTCTCTCTCTCTATATATATATATATATATATATATATATATATATATATATATATATATATATATATATATATATATATTATTATTAAATAGTATGAAATTAAGACATGTTTTCATAAATATTTAGAAATTCTAAGTTTTGAGTGACTTGGCCTTCTGCATAAAGTCTTCATTAGTCAATAGCTGTTTGTTACTACAAGCTTTTAATTTTTTATGAAAATTGCTTCAGGTAAGGCATGAAGTCACTTGATGTAAGGAGATAATTTTGATAATTAACAGTAAAGGTAGGTAACTCTGTTTTTCTAATTTAATATGGCCTTTATTTTTATTTTTTTTGTAGACAAAATGACGCTCTTTGGAGAGAAGTGGCTTCATTGCGTCAAAAGCACAAACAACAACAACAGATTGTGAATAAGGTTTGTCATTGTTTTATGTATTTTACATAAAAAAAAATGTTTTATTTTATAGAAAACTAGCAGGGGGTACCTGGCGTTGCCTGGGCCGTATAAAAATAATAAACTTGCATTTAACTACATTTTCTGAATGATTTTTGTTTTATTTTAATTATTTTTACTGTGCAATAATTTATATTAGTTTGAAAAAAAATATATATATATATATATATCCACTGATGTCGGCCCACTGCTACGAATTCAGAATAGCAACACATAAGTGAGAAAAAAAGTTTTAAACAGTTCTAATTCAAAGAAAAAAAAAAGTGATTTACGTAAGTAATATTCGTGCATTTAATAGTAATCTGATCTTTAAATCAACTGCCGATTTTAACAAAAAAAAAAAACAAACCAAAACATTCCTCTAATTATGTTTTGATAAATAACACAAAGTATAAAACAAAAAATATTAAGAAACATCTTGTAATTGTGTTTAAATGCAAAAGCTTATCGAATAAACATTTCCAAAAATATCTTAAAATATGAAATGTCCACCATAAAGTAGGCACAAACGCAAAAAAAAAAAAAAGTTATGAAACAACCCTCTAACCCATTTAACTATGGCGACAATCATATCATGATGTTGCAAATTTCTGTACTTAATGCATGTGAGAGATGAAGCGGTTCACACATGTGCAGATGCTAAAATCATTTAGAAAGTACTAGCGGGGGGGGGGGGGGTACCCAGCGATGCCTGGGTGTCTTGAGGTAAATCGAACCCGTACCCTTAATGTGTGAAAAACAAACAAACTGTGCGATGTTAACAATTGGGCCACCGTGACATACAAGGTAGACGGGTTTGAATTTATTTAACTATAAAAACAGGCGAGCGTGCACAATAAAAGTTAACTCTGCTGCTTCCATTTGACCTAATTAAGAAGGTCAAATAGAAGTCACGCAGCGTTTGGGTTTGTTTACGAAAATTTGACTGTTTTTTCCCCAAACAGATGTTGGGGAGGGGGAAAGCAGCTTCCAATTGTCCAGATTGAATAGCAATTGTATAATATACAAGATTGATCAAAGCTGATTGCTTCTAGATGTTTCCTGGCATGATGCCGAGAACGCTCGCTTAGCTTTGAATTAGTTTTGCTTTTTATACAAAAAAGCCGAATAAACACGTGAGAAGCCAAAATAGCAATAATTTTGTAAAAGTCGACGCAAATAAATCTATACGCTACACACGTTCCCAAATCGTAGATATTATTATATAGGAGGTATATAAACAGTTCTAAGCAATAGTAACAACCCCGGGAGCGTGTGCAAAAGAAACCTTTGCGAGGCATACACGAAATGGTCACACACATTTTGCCTTTTATATATAGATAGATTATTCGAAAGATTATTCGTATTATATAGATTTTTTGGACTAGAATCTGTGGCATAGTCGATAAAGTACTTGGTAAAATTCAGTTCTTCTGGAGGTTGAATGTTTAGTTCTCAGAAATAATACCAAAATACAATTGCGAATTATTTAGGATTTCTACCCAATCATGGCTGACAGAACGAGAGTATGCTACCTCCGTGGATTAAATAAAGGGTTTTGTGTGCCGATTTCGAACTTTGATATAAAGATTCCATAGTTTTAGATCAGATAGACCTGAAGAGGATCTGAGTTTTACATCAGCTAGACCTGGAGAGGGTCTGAGTTTTACATCAGCTAGACCTGGAGAGGGTCTGAGTTTTACATCAGCTAGACCTGGAGAGGATCGGAGTTTTACATCAGCTAGACCTGGAGAGGATCGGAGTTTTACATCAGCTAGACCTGGAGAGGATCGGAGTTTTACATCAGCTAGACCTGGAGAGGATCGGAGTTTTACATCAGCTAGACCTGGAGAGGATCGGAGTTTTACATCAGCTAGACCTGGAGAGGATCGGAGTTTTACATCAGCTAGACCTGGAGAGGATCGGAGTTTTACATCAGCTAGACCTGGAGAGGATCGGAGTTTTACATCAGCTAGACCTGGAGAGGATCGGAGTTTTACATGTTGTGAAAATTATACTCAAGATGAGAGCAGTAGTTTGAAGAATCCAGATAATATGAGAGTGAGTATATATCCACTGAATTTTGATCATATTTCATCACGCGTTGATATTTTTTTACTCTTTTAATTCGCCTCTCTTTTTAGTTGATTCAACTGCTGGTCACATTTGTCCAACATAATCGTAGCTTGACCAATATGAAACGGCAGCTACCTCGGATGATTGAAGAAGCACCAGAAGTCCAAGAAGATGCTGTGGTTCCAGCAAAAATGAGCCGTTTCAGCAACAAGCGATTATCAATCGAAGAACACAATGAGCAAAATCCATCACAGGTCAGTATCAATCCTTTCGAGGAATTTAATCTTTTTTTTCTCGTTGTTTTAACATTTAATTTAAGTATCACTAAATTGCGGCTATCATTCAAAGAAATTTCATTAAAATGTATCATTTGTGAGGAAAGTTATTCTTTTTTTCTAATTTCTTTAAAACAAAAAAAACTTCAAGTTAGGGAAAAAGGGACTCTTCAGTTTTGATGAGGTGGCGGTGGTTCCAACCTCTTTTCTCTCTCTCTCTCTCTCTCTCTATATATATATATATATATATATATATATATATATATATATATATATATATATATATATAGAGAGAGAGAGAGATAGTACAATCATTTTGACACTGGTTCTAGCCAGATCACCAAAGTTAAGCAATTTAGGCACTGTATGTACCACACGGAGTTGTAGAAATTTCCAGGTTGGTATCTAGAGGCACATTAGTTCACTGGGAGAGATGCACCCCCAGTCTTCGTTAAGACATGCATCTAGAAGGAAACTCTGATGTAAACTCTGTATACTCTGTTCTGTCGCAGTTATCTGTACCAACGGAGGTTAGCAGTAATACCAAAAAGTGGGAATGGTACTACACAAAACCTTCATCATTATAAACAAATCATCTGTGTAGATTTCTGAGCAACTTCGTTTTTGTGGCGGAACCTCATATGTTGAAATCGACGGGAGAGTCTATCTAATATATATATATATATACACACACACTAGCTAACCTGTGTCCTGGCATTACCTGAAAAAGGGTATTAACTCAAGGAATTCCATGCTCAACTTTGTACGATACAGCACAAACACAGATATGCAGAATTATGTATTCTGTATACTAGAAAAAAAAAAAGAAATTCCTTACTTGTATAATCGTTTTGTAGTTTTTATCTCGTGTCCCTCATCCATTTATAGGATGAGATGAGGCATAAAAGGGTCAACTCAAAGGCGTTTATTTTCCCCTGATTTCAAGTCTTCCAACACTTCCCCCTCCTTATTTTATTAGCTTTGGAAAGTATTACTGAATTTTTGATGATCAAGTTGTCTCCTCTGTTACTGAAGAAAAGAACTTTGGAACGAAAAAAAATAAAATAACTGAAATTAAACATTATTGACAATTACAAAAATGTTGCTAAAAACGTTTTATATAAAAGAGCAGTCATTGCATTTTTTTTTTTAATTTTTATTTTTATTTTTTTTTTTTTTGCTAAAGACCGTAACAATTTTTTTAATTGATTTTATAAACTTTGTTTTTTTGTAAAAAGAACTTTTTTTTTAATGTTACAAACTCGCATTCCTCAGCAAATTTCAATCAATTAATTCTGAAAAAAATCCTTCTAGACAGTGGCAGACCACATTCTTGACTATAATGTAAATAGTTATCCTTGCCTGAATGAAATTGATGAAAAAAGAAAATGTAGAGGGAGAGGGGGGGGTGATTAAAAAAAAAAGTTGCATCAAAGCAAAATATTTGGTGTCATTGTAAAATGCAAAGAAAGAAAATAAACAGTATGTAGGAGAAGAAGTTTAAAAAAAAAAAAAATAGTGGTATTTTTATTGTCTACACTATGAAAGAAATGGAATTTATTTGGAATAGGTTTTAACTTTGTCTCTAACTGATGCTGGCTGTTTATGTATTTTTGTGTTGGAAAAAGTTGGTTTGTGATAAATATTCAAATGTTTAAAATAAAATATTTGTATAAGTAAATTCAAAGTGTTTTAATTTCATGTTTAACACAGTGCTGTTTTCTATCTCTCAAAATTATTCTGACCTTTTGCGCATTGTCAGTAGGAAATATTGCTTCTCTTCAAGAATTAAGCATTTCTAGGTGCAAGGAGCAGCTACAATAATTGCATACATTAAGGGGCTGGACACCAGAAGAGATCTCACCGGTGATGAGTATGGGAGAATCCTTTAAGAAATTAAGGGTCAGCTAAGGGAGTGTCTATAGAGACAATAAGTACAGTCTGATGTCAATGTGGAAACTGTACACACACAATTATTCACAAGGAACTGAAGATGCTGAAGGTTTGCGCAAATGCGCGAGTCCACAACATCATCCTTGTAACAGACTATTTGACTAAGATAAGCATCAAGACATTTTCTCATCCTCCCTATTGTCCAAACTTTGTTCCCTATGACTTTTATTTATTCGCTAAGCTCAAGGAAAACCTTAGAGGCTGTCGTTACGAGACAATTCAGGAGATAAATGTGATGAGGGTCATTGATATGCTCACATGTGAAAACTTCCATGGAGCCTTCCAGAAGTTGCTGATACAAGTGCATTGAGATTACTTTGAAGGGGACTAAAGTTTCATGTGTGTACTATCAATAAAAGTGCACATGCGAGAAAGTCTGGATATTTCTTGAAGACACCTGATACATGAGATTAAAACTCAGGTATTGACTACTGCCTTAGTAGTGTGTACTCTGCCTATTCTTTGTTTTTTTTTATTTGTCAAACAATCATGTTTCTATTTGTGTTTAAAAAAAAAAAAAATCAAAAAACTCTAAAAACATAATTTTAATAGTTTATAGATTATCAATAAATTGAGGCATTTATTGATTTTTTTCTTCTAATGTAAAAAAAAAAAAATTTGTTTTTACAGCTTTGTATTCAATCAGATTTAATTAACACTGCCCCAACAGAAAGCCTGCCATCCACAACGGTGACCTCACCCAGCTACACACCAGCCATCCAAGATATCCAAGATGTAATGTTAAGCAAAGCAAACACTGGCCACTGTCCAACAATTGTTGAAATCTCAGATGACGATATAGAAGATAATCAACCAAAATTAAATAACTTTCAGGTATTTATTTGAATCAAATATGAAAAAAAAAATGTAATTAAAAGCTAATAATGATAATCTGACTATATAAAACTGTCCCAACTTGGTGTTTCCCCCAGGAGTATTTATACTTTTAATTTTGTTTCCCCTTTTTTAAGTATATCATTTTCTTTTTTTTTTTTTTTAATTCTTGTGTTAACTTATTATTTTTACATATATTTGACTGACTTGTATTGCCTGTCACAATGGTTGGGTTGAGCCAGCCTCCTCGTCCCAAGCCAGTACAGCATGTCTTACTATCATAGTCCATTTGCTTTCATCTCGAGGTAGGTCACATGATATTGACAATGCAACTGAATTTCAATCCATGCCCCCACCCAAAAAAAACATTCACAGCAATCACTTGCGTAGCTACAACCAGTGTCAACAATTTCCTATAATCTTTATCTGTGCATATATCTAGCTGCAAATTCCATGAACAAAGTTTCTTTCCTAGAATTGTCTGTCTGTGGAACTCTGTACTGCGAACCTGCTTTCCAGCTGATTACAACATGGTGGTTTTCGAATAAAATGTAAACAAGTTCTTGTTGAGCCATCCCCTTAATCAAATTATACCTAATTTCCACCACTACTGATCATAATGCTAATGTCTCACTGACCATTACATTTATCCCAGAGTGGCCTTCAGGCCTTTATAAGTGGTGACTTGTAGAAAAGAAAAAAAAAACCCTGATTCCAAACTCCAAGACCAACCACTTGCAGGCCTCCTAGCGTTGTGCTAGATCAGCTTTGATTGTCAGCACTCCCGGTTTCAACTGGGCAACCAGGTAGAGAAAGGAAAAGAACAACTTTGTAGATAAATTCTCTTTCTGAATGAGTTAGTTGCATGCTCAAACTAGGTTAAATAACATTGGAGAAGGATAGATGGCAAAGGTCTATTGGAAGTTTTCTTTTTATTCTTATACAGAATTCCCCTGATATTAGAAACAAAAATAAAGAAAAATCTGTATAATGTATGCTCACATGATGGAAAGATAGCATATTCTAAAAATCAGGTAAAATGATGTAGTTTTATTTTTATAAAGATCATTTTTAAGCGATTAATGGGAAGTCATAGAGATTACAACAAAAGTTTGTAATTGAGTTATCTCCCTTGTTTCCTTAGATTATTTTTAGGGTGGCGATGCAAGACAGTCGCTCCTCTCTTACTCCTAAAATTTTAGTTTTCTTATTTAAAAAGAAAAGTACTTGATCAAATTGGGAGGCACTGCAAAAAAAAAAAAAAAAAAAAAATTCATGTGACCTACTGTTGAAAGGGGGGAGCACTTTGTTACCACGATTTTGTCTGAGAATTATATACTGCCTATATGTCTAAATAAAATAATGAATTGAAAATATATTCAATGGTAGTGGTTTATTTTGCAAATAAAATTATTGGATTGTAATTTCTTTTATCTGGTGCTGGGTACGATCTTAAGACGTCCAGTGGTGAGACCTCATGTGGAAATGTGGAGTTGCCCCTTAATTACCATTGCTTTCAGGTCCACTTTGGCCTGAACTTGTAATACCTGTTAGGGCATTCGATGTTACCAGATAAGGCTGCCTGAAGATACTGGTTTTTTTTTTTTACCAGAAATGCACCAAACATTGATGTTATTGTTTAGGTTTTTTTTCCTTATCATACAACTCAATCATGTTCTGCAAAGTCAAAAACAACAAAATTTCTTTCTACAAAACATTCATACCAAGCATCATATTAATAAATATTTGAAAATATAGTGAACTTGAAGCATAAAAACTCTTAAATTACTGGATTTGGCATTAAATAGCCCCAAAACTTGATATACCGTTAAACAAAATCAACCAAATTTGTTATCAGCTTGTTTCTATTTGGAGTTCTTTAGCATTTTAGAATATGAAATGTTTTTTCATTTTTAAGCATTCAATTTGAAATATCAAACTCACAATATTTTATTTGTAATAATGTTGATATTTCTAAGTTTATGAAATGTTGATTTCTTTGTAGCTAATATTTTCTTTATTTTCTGCCATTTTGTTTTTCTTTATAGATGGATGAAATCGATGCATCTCAGTTATTAAATGAAGATGTCGTCCTTTCAAGCAGTACTGGTGCAACTAATGAATCTCCTGTAAACACAGAAAGCGTCGGGCAAGATTTGATTCTTGCTAGTCCAGAAGCTGAACGGTGGGAACTACTTTTTATTTTTATTTCTGTTTTAGTGAGGGACTGTCGGGTTAGGGTAATCAGTCTTAAAATTTACTTCTCCAGTTTGAATAGATTTCTGCATATAACACACACAACACACATGCACACATACTCCGCCCTTTCTCCAATTCCCCCTTTCTCTCAACATCTGTCTCCTTTGGTTTATTCTCTTCTTCCTAGTCCTTTTCCCCTCCTTTCCAACTCCCATCTTACCCCTTACCCCTTTTCCCTACATCTTTCTCTCGTCCCGTTTCCCCTATGTCTTTCTCTCGTCCCGTTTCCCCTACGTCTTTCTCTCGTCCCGTTTCCCCTACGTCTTTCTCTCGTCCCGTTTCCCCTACGTCTTTCTCTCGTCCCGTTTCCCCTACGTCTTTCTCTCGTCCCGTTTCTCCTACGTCTTTCTCTCGTCCCGTTTCTCCTACGTCTTTCTCTCGTCCCGTTTCTCCTACGTCTTTCTCTCGTCCCGTTTCTCCTACGTCTTTCTCTCGTCCCGTTTCCCCTACGTCTTTCTCTCGTCCCGTTTGCCCTACGTCTTTCTCTCGTCCCGTTTGCCCTACGTCTTTCTCTCGTCCCGTTTGCCCTACGTCTTTCTCTCGTCCCGTTTCCCCTGCGTCTTTCTCTCGTCCCGTTTCCCCTGCGTCTTTCTCTCGTCCCGTTTCCCCTGCGTCTTTCTCTCGTCCCGTTTCCCCTGCGTCTTTCTCTCGTCCCGTTTCCCCTGCGTCTTTCTCTCGTCCCGTTTCCCCTGCGTCTTTCTCTCGTCCCGTTTCCCCTGCGTCTTTCTCTCGTCCCGTTTCCCCTGCGTCTTTCTCTCGTCCCGTTTCCCCTGCGTCTTTCTCTCGTCCCGTTTCCCCTGCGTCTTTCTCTCGTCCCGTTTCCCCTGCGTCTTTCTCTCGTCCCGTTTCCCCTGCGTCTTTCTCTCGTCCCGTTTCCCCTGCGTCTTTCTCTCGTCCCGTTTCCCCTGCGTCTTTCTCTCGTCCCGTTTCCCCTGCGTCTTTCTCTCGTCCCGTTTCCCCTGCGTCTTTCTCTCGTCCCGTTTCCCCTGCGTCTTTCTCTCGTCCCGTTTCCCCTGCGTCTTTCTCTCGTCCCGTTTCCCCTGCGTCTTTCTCTCGTCCCGTTTCCCCTGCGTCTTTCTCTCGTCCCGTTTCCCCTGCGTCTTTCTCTCGTCCCGTTTCCCCTGCGTCTTTCTCTCGTCCCGTTTCCCCTGCGTCTTTCTCTCGTCCCGTTTCCCCTGCGTCTTTCTCTCGTCCCGTTTCCCCTGCGTCTTTCTCTCGTCCCGTTTCCCCTGCGTCTTTCTCTCGTCCCGTTTCCCCTGCGTCTTTCTCTCGTCCCGTTTCCCCTGCGTCTTTCTCTCGTCCCGTTTCCCCTGCGTCTTTCTCTCGTCCCGTTTCCCCTGCGTCTTTCTCTCGTCCCGTTTCCCCTGCGTCTTTCTCTCGTCCCGTTTCCCCTGCGTCTTTCTCTCGTCCCGTTTCCCCTGCGTCTTTCTCTCGTCCCGTTTCCCCTGCGTCTTTCTCTCGTCCCGTTTCCCCTGCGTCTTTCTCTCGTCCCGTTTCCCCTGCGTCTTTCTCTCGTCCCGTTTCCCCTGCGTCTTTCTCTCGTCCCGTTTCCCCTGCGTCTTTCTCTCGTCCCGTTTCTCCTGCGTCTCTCTCTCTCTCTCTCGTCCGGTTTCCCCCCCACACACCCCTCTCTCTCTCGTCCCGTTTCCCCCCCACACGCCTCTCTCTCTCTCCCCCACATGCATCTCTCTCTCTCTCGTCCCGTTCCCCCTCCCCACGCCTCTCTCTCTCTCTCTCTCTCTCTCTCTCTCTCTCTCGTCCCTTTTTCACACATCTCTCTCTCTCTCTCTCCCCCCCCCCCCACACGTCTTTTGCTCTCTGTCTGTCCTCACCTCTCTCTTCTCTCATATCCAACTCTCTTCCGTCCACTTCCCTTATATAGAACTAGAATATTTAAACACCCTGTTTAAAAAAGAGGGAAAGGAAAACTTCTAATTTAATAATAGAAATCTTAAGTCTTCAGTTATTATACCAGAGAAATGAAAAATTTCTTTGCTTTATACGCACATACCTTCTCTCTTTCGCTTTACATATATTTGTCCATATATCTGTTTCCAGTGAGGCTCTTGCTGACCAATTGGATTCAATACAAGTTGATTTGGATGACTTACAAGGCATGCTATCTGATAGTGGTAGCAGTTATAACCTCGACACCAATACACTCCTCTCCGTAAGTCATCAGTATGCTTCTTTTTTTTTCTTTGAATTTTAAAAATTCTGAAGATTAACTGGTTTTATTGTCTGTTTTATGAAGTGTGCATGCCGTGAGTGTCAGACATTTTTATAGAAACCTTGCATTATGTTTAAACTTATTTTTTGTTTCGTGAAAGGCGAGGGCAGAGCCGGGAGCTTGTTTTCTTCGAAAATTAAAAATGGAACTACCGTAAAATTCTTAAATGTCAAATCTTTGGTGTGCCAGCAGTATTCATCCTAGGTAGATTAAACTGGTTTCTTCCCATGGAGGAAGTTTCAAGGGAATATAAAGTTCTCAAGCAGTCCCCAGTTGCATGTACATCTCTATCAAGAGAGATGATAATGTTAGCTTTTGAAGTTTTTGCGGGGAGGTGTTGACATTCCCCTACATACAGCACCTGGTATTCTCAAATGGTCACCCATCAGGTACTGACCAGGCTCAACATTGATCAATACAGGTAACTTGATTATGTAGTAGAGCTGATATCTATTCAATGTCACCGCCTTCAACGTCAATCATCGCTTCAATGTGGGTCTGGAACGGAGAGCATGCCTTCTCAACAAGTGCCAGCGGGAGCTTGGCGAATGTTGGTGATTAAGCTGACTGGTATTGTGGGAGGTAATATTGGTGATGTTCTCAATGTATGACCAAACAAGGTAGTCAAATGGGTTCGGGTGTGAGGAGGAGGGGAGCAGTGAGAGAAATGTACAAAGTCGTAGCACTCCTTCTGAAGCCAAGCCTGGGTCTCTTTGGACTTGTCAGCTGGCGCCATGTCCTGCTACCACACTGATTGCACCAGGGAATCACCACACTCTTCAGCACATCCAGGTACACTTTGGTGTTGACTTTGAAGATGACTTTGATGATTTTAGGTGGCATTACGTGGCCCTCATTTGAAACCAGACCATAATCATGGCTAGAAACTTTTTCATCACTCTGAGCCCGTTCCTCTTATTTATGGAAATCCAGTGAAGCATTTTAAGGGTGCTGGCAATGGTCCTGTTGCCATAACTTAGATTGGTAGAGAGCATGAGTTGTACAGCAGCGCATCTCTGATCTCTCTCATTAAACATTGTGTCACTTTCAGATATGATAGAAAGCTCCTATCATTCTTGGAATTTGTACGCAACTGGCCAACTAGTAGATGGTCTGCAACAAAAAAAAAGAAAACCGATTTCATCAGATGGAAATGGAATCACGTCTTTTCTACGACAACAATTTTATTTTTCCACCCTGTGTGTATGTGTATGTATGTGTGTGTGTGTGTGTATATATATATATATATATTCATCCTGAGGATGTCTCACAATAAAGACGAAACTTAGTTTGTTCCTTTTTATCTATCTCATCAGAATACTGTTTCCATTATTCACACACACACACACACACACACATATATATATATATATATATATATATATATATATATAATTTTTGTGTGCAAATTTAAAGTTTTTCTAAAGTTTTTCTAAAGTTTTTTTTTAATGTTTTTCTCTTTTTTATTATTTTTATCAGAATAGCATTAGATCTTCCACCCTATTACTTTCTTTCATGAGAATTTTTTTCTTTATTTTCATGAGAAGGAAGGAAGTGGGGAAAAGGAGGAGTATAAATCCTATGTTCTGTCAAGAAATTTTTTTTATAAAGAACTCTTACATTTGCATTTTAAACCAATTAAGACTAGTAGTGTAATTATGCTGGATTTTGAAAGAAATCACAGTTAAAATATGTATGCATATATGTAGCTGATAATGATTGCATGAATAAATAAAATAATACCATTCTACTTGTTGAGCACTGTTTTATAAACTCTGGAGTTTTATTGGATTAACATCTAGGGAACTGCAGTAATATATATATATATTATATGTTGCAATATTTTGGACATGTTAATGGGGTATGATCCCACACAGTCGGACGATTCTATTTATAAAGGATGCTGCTAAGAACTGACGAATCAAATTAATTAACGTTCTGCTACCAACCAATCAGAAACCAGAATTGCTTCATAAATATTAAACCTTTTCTGGATCAATTTCATATGTTCTTTTCCCGGGTTTCGACACGGAAAGAATATTTTGTTCTGTGGAACTGTCTACTACAAACAAGTCACCTCCCAGGACTTCTGTGTAACACGAACCATCTGAAACTGTTCTGAAACTCAAAATGGCTTACACTTATATATATATATATATATATATATATATATATATATATATATATATATATATAATACTTGGGATTATAAGAAAGAAAGAAAATTTCAAATTCATATAAATTCCCAAATATTGATAGTCTTATAAATATTCTGAAATATAACAGAAAAGATTTAAGTTAAAAATAAAACTGCCCAGTAATTTGAAAAAAGAAAAGGTAGGAGATTAACGATTACATGCAAATAGCTACCTCATCCATTTATAGGGTAAAATTTAATGCAGTTGCTTACCTGGAAAAGGAATCTTTCAACTTTCCTCCTTGAAAATTTTGCACAACAATTTTCAGGGTTTTTATTTCCTCAAAGATGTGTTTGAAAAGATTGTTTTTTGGGGGGGTTGGGGTCGCTTGTGTTGATGACATCACAAGATGTTGCTGTTACGGACATTTTCCAGTTTACCAAGCAGTTACTCATGCAAGGGGAATAACTCTTCCGGAAGAATATTTCATGCAAAAAACAATATCAAGATTGAAGTCGCTTGTATCAGTAAATATGCTAGATTGCCAAACCTGGAGGTCAATTTAAATTAATTTCTCTGCTATTTTGTTAACTGTGTCTTCATGTTGTCCCAATTGTTTTTAAAAACTTAACTTAAGTTTAATGATGCCATCCTCTTAGACAGTACTTGCACAGCAGGACACATCACTTGTGAAGAAATCATATCTTATTTGATTTAATACCGGTTTTACATGCTGGCATGAATGGTTTGCAGAAATTCACTTTGAAAATAACCTATCTCTGGCGATGTCCTTATTTCTCCATCTTTCTTTCAAGACCATCCTTATCACTTCCTTCCATATTTTCCTTGGTCTTCTGTGAATTTAACCTGCTCCCTGAACTGTTCGAATTTGAATGTTCTCATCCATTTCACCTGTTTAGTCCACATAAGACCTGACCTTGTGGGGAGGCCAGTAAATAATAATTTAATGTGCAGAAGTTTAGCTGCTTTTAAACACAAATTGGTTTCCATATTGTGGCTGACCTTTGCCCCTTTTCAAATTTTACAACTCTTGTGATGAAAATGTTTATTTGACCACTTTAATATTCAATCCTGATGTATATTTTTCACTGAAAAAAATATCTGTGCTTATTGAATTGTGTACCATGAAATCCCTTTTTAAATAAAAATTATTTTCTCCTTTTAATGTTACTAAATAGAGATTATTTCTTTTATTTATTTATTTCTATATAATGATTATTATAAGTTTTACTAAATAATGATTATTTTTTTTTAAAGTTTTACTAAATAATGATTATTTTTTAAAGTTTTACTAAATAATGATTATTTTTTAAAGTTTTACTAAATAATGATTATTTTTTAAAGTTTTACTAAATAATGATTATTTTTTAAAGTTTTACTAAATAATGATTATTTTTAAAGTTCTTTTAAGTGTTACTTGTCCAGAATTTCCCTATATAAAAACAAAATAAAGAAAAATTTGTATGATGTATCTACTTGTGATAAAATATCATATTCCAAAAATTTTGTAAATTAACTTAATTTGATCTTGTTTTAAAATAAAACTGTAACAAAAACTGTCTTGGCCATTTTGAAAACAAAGGAAGATAACTCAATGATTCCAACTTGTAACATTTATGTTTTAATGCTTACAAATTCCGATTAATCATAGAAAAATGATTTTCTTTATAAAAATAAAACTAGATCCATTTATGTAATTTTTGGAATTTGATATTTTCATTTCACGAATACATACATCATACAGATTTTTAATTCATTTTTCTTATAATATAGGGAGAATTTGGAACAAAAACATAATTTTTTATTTATTTTTTTTACTAATTTTTTTTTTTGTTTTCTATCCACTAAACATTTTTCTTTTAGTTCTTTGGACAAGATACAACACCAAGCATCCCAACTGGTGGCTGGCAAGACACAGTAATATATATTACACTTTACTTGTGTATTATCTGTCTATGAATGTTCTATCAACTTATTGCTATATTTTTATCAGACTTAGTGATTTTCGTTTTGTATTGAAAAAAAAGTATTAACATAATACATTAAATTCATATATATATATATATATATATATATATATATATATATATATATATATATATAATTTAATACATGAATTGAATTTTAGACATTTAAAAAAAATTTTAATGAAAATCTTTCAAAAATAATTCCAAAATAGTAATTTATAATAATTGTATATGTTGTAAATAGTTTTCATTTCATATTCTGTGTTTAATTGCGTTTTTGAATTTTTAAGATAAGGTTTATTTGTATTATTTGGACTAATGTTCTCATCTTGACTGTTATTTGCATCTTTTGGTTGATGTAACCTCAGACCTTCAGGTGTACCTTGTCGGACCCTGGAATCTGCATGAAATTTATAACGGAACCCTTTATTTAACCCACGGGAGTAGCATCTCTTGTTCTGTCAGCCATGATCAGGTAGAAGTTATAAAGAATTCACAATTATATTTTGAGTGTTGCTTCCACTGAGGATTGAACCTTCAACCTCTAGAAGAGTGTAACTTTATAACTGAATTTACTGAGCACTTTATCCATTACGCCACTCTATTATGCCCGACAAAATGAGAGCATATTACTCATGTGGATTAAATAAAGAGTTCAGCATGAAATTATGTTCAGGATTCCAGAGTTCGACAAGATACACCTGAAGGTCAGAGGTCATATCAACCAAAGCGCTGTGAAAATTAGCCTCATGTTAAGAATGGTAATGCGAATAATCCAACTGATGAGAACATTCTGTTATAATCTATGATGTATGTTATGCAAAACACGTTGATGTTGAAGATTTGTGTATGCAGTTTCAGACATGAACTTTATGAATGATGTGTTAAAACTTTTTTTTAAAAAATGTATTTTAATCTATTATTCGGATCGTTATTCTTATCTTGGATATTATTCTCACATTTCGGCTGATGTAACCTAAAAATAAAATTACTTGAAACTCCTACCCGGCCATGGCTGATCGGACAAGATTCCAGAATTCAAGATGAATCTAAAGGGGGTCAGGGTTAGGGTTAGTTGAAATGTTAGAATAACATCCAAGATGAAAACAGTAGTCCGAATAATTAAAATTATGGCATTTTGCAATATAGACAACAAAACTTAAGAACGAATATATAACAAATGAATGTTACCAAAGGCAAGATAAGTTACTCTTCTACCTACCCGGATAAGTTTTTCTGTTTTTACTTGTTTTAAGACGTGTATTTACTTTAAAACACAAGTTTAGTTAGAACAAGAAAAAAATTAAATACCTGGCATTAGGTCATCTGGTGAGTCTAGATAATTACCCCAAAATTGAAAATTAAACAAAATAGAAATCATTCAATGCATGTTACCAATCATACAAAAATGTTCTACCAGTATTTTCTTTAATTTTCAATTTTTGAGCAATTATTGGGACACCCCAGATGACTGTCTAATATCAGCCATTTTTTCTTGTTTGAATTTAATACGCAACACTGTATGTTTCAAAGTAAATATACATTTTAAAATAAAATATCGCAAACTTATTCAGAGTAGAAGAGTAACTTATCTTGCCTTTGGTAACATTTGTTATATTTGTTTTTTGACTACATTTTTCTTTTGTCTATACTGCATAATGCTCCAAATTACCAATCCGCATCCAATAAATTCGGAAACAAAATGTTTATTGAAATAATTTTTTTTTTAAGGAATAAAATTTATATTAATTTGTAAGAAATTTTTTAAATCTTAAAATTTTTGCCTGAACTTTTTTGGTAAATTTGTGAATGGATGTATATATGAGGATTGTTCCAAAAGTAATGCATCCAGGTTTTTTTTTTTTTTTTTTTTTTCAAATAAAAAAAATGTTGAATGGTTACGAAAACAGGAGTGGTACTATTAAAATGAGCGACCTTTTGTCCTGCAGAGTGTTTTTTATCTACATAGTCATCACTATTTTCAATGCACTTTTGCCAGCTATGGAGTGGTGGTGGCTGTGCATGGGCATCTCGTGTAAGCTTTGTCACTCGCATCTCTGTTGCCACTTTGAAACTGACGAATCCATCTAACTGTGCTGATATCAACTGCATTTGTTTTGTAAATGTTTAGCAGACACCAGTGAATGTTGGCCAGTTCAGTTTTTTTTTCTGCATGGAGGAATTCGATGACGTGTCTCTGATTCTGATGCATATCCATAAGTTTGTTTTCTCACACTGTCAATATTTGCAAAAGAGAGATGAAAGTTTAAGGTCATGAATGCATAAGTTTGGTCATCATAATAATGCAATTTGCAATCTTCTTTGATTCACTTGCGTGGAATTAAAAAAAAAAAAATAGGAGGCATTACTTTTGGACGCCCCTCATATATATTTTTTTAAAATATATATATATATATATATATATTTTTTTTTTTTAAATATATATATATGATAAAAGCGTTTACTTATATTTATAGCTTCTCAACGGATTAGAAGAGGAACAAGCAAAGCCGTCTGATGTTACAGGTAAAAAGCTTTTTTATTGATTTTTAATTTTATTAATGAATCCTGACTTATCAAGGCCTGAAAATCACTCTTAGTTAAAGGTTAATGTGGTGGTTCTCAACCACTGTGCCACGGTACATTGGTGTGTCATGAATAGGTTATAAGTAAAAGTTACAAGTTCTTATAAGTGAGGAAACAGGTATCATCTATCTATCTATAAATATAAAAGCAAAAATGTATGTATGTATGTATGTATGTATGCACGTATGTATGTGTGTTCGCTTTTTCTGTATGTCTACAAAAGGCTTTTTCCGAGAAGCAGTCGGTCGCTTCACAACTTTTTAAAACTTTTTATATCACATATAAATTGTAATATCTCACAGTTAACGAAGCTCGCCTGTCTATTTAATTTGCCCGATTTCGGGAAGATAAATATTCAACATTTGTCACTCGCCACATGTGGGTTCCTATAACATCTTGGGGAAAAAAAGAAGCGTTCAGCAGTAAATCAAATACTATCCCGCAGTCAAACTTGACCTCATTAACTCATTAAAACGGGCACCTGCCAAATCCAAGTAATTAAATAAATTCAAACCTGTTTCCGTTAGCATCTCGCGGTGGGGCAATGGTTAACGTCGCATGTTTTTTTTTTTTTGTTTTTTTTTTTCACACTTTAATTTACAATTTTGCCTCAAGGGCTATGGTTAGATCCTCATACTTACCTACCAAAACATTTTTTTACACCCCCCCCACCTTCAAACACCCGGGCAACGCCGGGTACCCCTCGCTAGTATCTATATATATATAAAAGGCAAAATGTGTGTGACCATTTCGTGTATGTCTGGCAAAGGCTTTTCTCGCACACGGTTCCGGGTTCGTTACTAAAACTGTTTATATACCCCGTATATCATAATACCTAGGATTTGGGAACGCGGGTCGTCTCTAGATTTATTTACGTTGATTTTTATGAGATTCGCGCTATTTCGCTATGTCCCCCTGTTTGTCCTGCATTTTAGTATAAATACAGTGAAAAATGTGTTCTCGGCTTTCGCGCTGCTCCCCCATCATCTGGGGGGAAGTGAAAACTAAAAATAACGATCCCGCAATGACCTCATTTAGCATCTTCCTGTCAATCAAACCTCTTTTAGCTTTATAAGCTTTAACTTTACACGCTAATCAATTACTCTCACTCGTAATCGGGACCGTTAAGTAGGTGGCATTGGTTTCCACCTCCGCGTCAAGGCTTCCGGGTTCAATCCCTCCTCCCGACTAAACTATTTTTTTTTTCTTTTACATCTTTAAACACACGGGCAACGTTTTTTTTTTATTACTTCGCTTATTCTTTAGTCCCCCCCCCCTACATAGGTTTATTTATGCCATTTTTTTCCCGTTTTGTTTTTTTTTTTTTTTTTTTTTTTTTTTTTTTACACCGTTTTTTTTTTTAATGATATTTAAGCAGGGTTATTAATTACCCCCCCCCCAGTCTTCTATATATATAAAAGGCAAAAATCGGTGTGTATGTATGTATGTATGTATGTATGTTTGTTTGTAACGCTAAAACTTTTGAAAGACGGAACCAGAGTTGACAAATTTGGTATCATATTGCACCTTGATCACCCGGATGACAAATATCGAAATTTCACGTCAAACGGACCAGTAGAAAGGGGTCAACTGATCGTTTTTCTCCTAGGGGGGCCCCCCAAAAAACCTGTCATTTTAACGTTATTCAATACGTGTCACGTGACGTGACGTCAGCTCAAACTTTTGACAGACACAACCAAAGTTGACAAATTATGTATCATATTGAACCTTGATCACCCGCATGACAAATATCGAAATTCCACACCAAACGGACCATTAAAAGGGGGTGAACTGATCATTTCTCTCCTAGGGGGGCCCCCAAAAAAACCTGTCATTTTAATGTTAATATTACATAATCCAAAAACGCTTAGTCATGTCACGTGACGTGACGTCAACATCCAGTAATGGCGAACAAATGTAAACAAACACTTTGTTTTACCGATACTTTTGTAATTTCTCTTCTGCTTTGTTCTAGAGATTATTAAACTCCATGACAATGTCTCCAACGTATTTAACTGGTTAAAAATAGTATTTATACAAGAGTTTTAACGAAAAATATCAGGAAAAAATGTACAGGAATAAAAAAAAATTCAGCTTTCAAAATATTCGTCGATAAAAAAACCGATCTTTATATTTACGCTAGCCATTTTGTATATTACCACGTGACCTGCTATCTCTTAAACTGGAGGGGGGGGGATCCACTTGAATCCAACAAAACCAGTAATTTTTTTTTTCTATTATATATACATCATTTTCTATAAAATTAAGTGTAGACTTTATAATTAAAACAAAAAATGTTATTCATACTAAAAAAAAAAAACGCTTAGTCATGTCACGTGACGTGACGTCAACATCCACTAATGGCGAACAATTGTACCTATTTACTATGCCTCCCCACGGGACAGAGTTAGACACCAGGGTCGTTTTTTAACGTGGAGAAAAGGTACAAAAATAAAAATTGTCTCAGTCGTGGAGGATTTCTCCTCCACCGAAAGAGAACAAGAAATAGAAGTGCAGCATCTGAAGAACAGATACTACACTTTGATCTTGACCAAAAGGCCAAGAATGCGAACAATTGTAAATAACAACTTTTTTCACAAAACCAACACCGTCTTTCTTTTTTTTTCTCTCTCTTTCTCTCTCTCACCCACTTACTCTTCCCTCTCTCTCACCCTCTTTCTCTTGACGTCACACCACTGTTAAACTGTGGGGGGGAACACATTCCCAGGCATTATCTCCTATAGATGCACATTTTATTAGAAATTCAGCTTTCAAAATATTAGACGATAATAAAAATATAAAACCAACACCCTCTTTCTCTTTTCTCTCTCTCTCACCAACTTACTCTTCTCTCTCTCTCACCCTCTTTCTCTTGACCTCCTACTACTGTTAAACTGTGTGTGTGGGGGGGGGGGAAGAGGCAGCTTGAAAACCAACAAAAACAGTGCACAGTTTCCCAAGCATTTGGGGTGGGAAGGGGGGGAAGAAGCCGAGCGCACAGTTTCGTGTGAGAGAGAGAGAACAATTCTCAACCTATATACTCAACAAATTTTTTATCTACAGATTTGAAAGTTTGTATATAGGGTATTTAGACATATGGAAATATATCTAGCATAATCTATCTATTATATCTATAAAAGTGAAAATGTGTGTGTGTGTGAGGTAGCCAGAGAGAGAGAGAGAGAGAGAGAGAGAGAGAGACAACAATTCTCAACCTATATATTCAATACATTTTTTATCTACAGATTTGAAAATTTGTATATAGGGTATTCAGACATATGGAAATATATCTAGCATAATCTATCTATTATATCTATAAAAGTGAAAATGTGTGTGTGTGTGTGTGTGTGTGTGTGTGTGCGTAAGAGAGAGAGAGAACAATTCTCAACCTATATACTCAACGTATTTTTATCTACGGATTTTAAACTTTGTATATAGGGTATTCAGACATATAGAAATATATCTAGCATAATCTATACATTATATCTATAAAAGTGAGAATGTGAGTGTGTGAGAGAGAGAGAACAATTCTCAACCTATATATTCAACAAATTTTTTACCTACAGATTTGAAAATTTGTATATTGGGTATTCAGACATATGGAAATATATCTAGCATAATCGATCTATTATATCTATAAAAGTCAGAATGTTTGCGTGTGGTTGTGTGTGTAAGGTTGCGAGAGAGAGAGAGAGAACAATTCTCAACCTATCTATTCAATAAATTTGTTATCTACAGATTTGACCATTTGTATATAGGGTATTCAGACATATGGAAATATATCCAGCATAATCTATCTATTATATCTATAAAAGTGAGAATGTGTGCGTGAGAGAGAGAGAGAGAGAGAGAGTAAGTACAATTCTCACCCTATATATTCAACAAATTTTTTATCTACCGATTAGAAAATTTGTATATAGGGTATTCAGACATGGAAATATATCTAGCATAATCTATCTATTATATCTATAAAAGTGAGAATGTGTGTGAGAGAGAGAGAGAAGAGAGAGAGAGAGAACAATTCTCAACCTATATATTCAACTAATTTTTATGTACAGATCTGAAAATTTGTATACAGGGTATTCAGACATATGGAAATATATCTAGCATAATCTATTATATCTATAAAAGGTAGAATGTGTGTGTGTGTGTGTGAGTGAGTGAGTGAGTGAGTGAGAGAGAGAGAGAGAGAGAACAATTCTCAACCTATATACTCAACAAATTTTGTATCTACAGATTTGATAATTTGTATATAGGGTATTCAGACATAAGGAAATATATCTAGCATAATCTATCTATTATATCTATAAAAGTGAGAATGTGTGTGAAAGAGAGAGAGAGAGAACAATTCTCAACCTATATATTCAACAAATTCTATCTTTACAGATTTGAAAATTTGTATATAGGGTATTCAGACATTTGGAAATATATCTAGCATAATCTATTATATCTATAAAAGTGAGAATGTGTGTGTGAGAGAGAGAGAAAGAACAATTCTCAACCTATATACTCAACAAATTTTTTATCTACAGATTTAAAAATTTGTATATAGGGTATTCAGACATATAGAAATATATCTAGCATAACCTATCTATTATATCTATAAAATGACCATGTGTGTGTGTGTGAGAGAGAGAGAGAGAGTCAGAGAGAGAGAGAGAACAATTTTCAGCTTGTGTGTGTGTGAGAAAGAGAGAGAGAGAAAGAGAGGAAGGAAAATTCTCACCCTATATATTCAACAAATTTTTTATCTACATATTAGAAAATTTGGATATAGGGTATTCAGACGTATGGAAATATATCTAGCATAATCTATCTATTATATCTATAAAAGTGAGAATGTGTGTGTGAGAGAGAGAGAAAGAGAGAGAGAGAGAACAATTCTCAACCTATATATTCAACTAATTTTTTATCTACAGATTTGAAAATGTGTATATTGGGTATTCAGACATATGTAAATATATCTGGCATAATCTATGTATTATATCTATAAAAGTGTGAATGTGAGTGATGGAAAGAGCAAAAAATTCTCAACCTATATAACCTATAAAAGTGAGAATATGTGTGAGAGAGAGAGAGAGAGAGAACAATTCTCAACCTATATATTCCACACATTTTTGGGCACAGATTTGGAAATTTGTATATAGGGTAGGCAGACATATAGAAATATATCTAGCATAATCTATCTATTATATCTATAAAAGTGAGAACTTGTGTGTGTGTGTGTGTGTGAGAGAGAGAGAGAACAATTCTTAACCTACATACTCAACAAATTTTTTACCTACAGTTTAGAAAATTTGTATATAGGGTATTCAGACATATGGAAATATATCTAGCATAATCTATCTATTATAACTACAAAAGTTAGAATGTGTGTGTGAGAGAGAGAGTGAACAATTCTAAACCTATTTATTCAACAAATTTTTTATCTACAGATTTGAAACTTTGTATATAGGGTATTCAGACATATGGAAATATATCTAGCATAATCTATCTATTTTATCTATAAAAGTGAGAATGCGTGTGTGTGAGATAGCGAGAGAGAGAGAGAGAAAAAGAGAGAGATAAAAATTCTCAACCTATACATTCAACAAATTTTTTATCCACAGATTTGAACATTTGTATATAGGGTGTTCAGACATATAGAAATATATCTAGCATAATCTATCTATTATATGTATAAAAGTGAGAATGTGTGTGTGTGTGAGAGAGAGGACAATTGTCAACCTATGTATACAACAAATTTTTTATCTACAGATTTCAAAATTTGTATATTGGGCATTCAGACATATTTTAATATATCTGGCATAATCTGTCTATTATATCTATAAAAGTGAGAATGTGTGTGATAGAGAGAGAGAGAGAACAATTCTCAACCTATATACTCAACAAATTTTTTATCTACAGATTTGAAAATTTGTATATAGGGTATTCAGACATATGGAAATATATCTAGCATAATCTATTATATCTATAAAAGTGAGAATGTGTGTGTGTGTGTGAGAGAGAGAGAGAGAGAGAGAGAACAATTCTCAACCCATATACTCAACAAATTCTTTATCTACAGATTTTAAAATGTGTATATAGAGTATTCATACAAATAGAAATATATCTAGGATAATCTTTCTATTATATCTATAAAAGTGAGAATGTGTGTGTGTGTGAGCGAGAGAGAGAGAGAGAGAACAGTTCTCAACCGATACATTCAACAAATTTTTATATATAGGGTATTCAGAAATATCGAAATATATCTAGCATAATCTATTATATCTTTAAAAGTTAGAATGTGTGTGTGTGAGAGATAGAGAGAACAATTCTCAACCTATGCACTCTACAAATTTTTTATCTACAAATTAGAAAATTTGTATATAGGGTATTCACACATATGGAAATATATCTAGCATAATCTATCTATTATATCTATAAAAGTTAGAATGTGTGTGTGAGGTAGCCAGAGAGAGAGAGAGAGAGAGTAAGAACAATTTTCAACCTATATATTCAACAAATATTTGATCTACAGATTAGAAAATTTGTATATAGGGTATTCAGACATATGGAAATATATCTAGCATAATCTATCTATTATATCTCTAAAATTGAGAATGTGTGTGTGAGAGAGAGAGAACAATTTTCAACCTATATACTCAACAAATTTTTTTATCTACAGATTTGAAAATTTGTATATAGGGTATTCAGACATATGGAAATATATCTAGAGTAATCTATCTATTATATCTATAAAAGTGAGAATGCGTGTGTGTGTGAGAGAGAGCGACACAGAACAATTCTCAACCTATATATTCAACAAATTTTTTATGTACAGATCTGAAATATCACATTTGTATAGAAGTAAAAATCTTGATACCTACTCTGATACCTAATAAAAGAAAGGACACTCTTTAGGGCGGATTTTGATTATAACAAGTCACTAATTAGAAATTATAATAAACATTCTAATAATTTAAGAATTTTACCAAAATAAAATTGCATGGTAATCACCCAATTTCTGCCACAAAATTTTGATTGGCAGAACTCATAAACATAAAATATATATTTTCTAATTTTCATCTTTTTTTTTTCTTTTTACATAATCTGGTTTGATGTTTTCCCAAATATTCAAATCACTATATTTTGCTGCTTAATATCAAATACAGCAACTGAGTTATTTTTATGCATCAAACAATTACATTTTCTCATTCATCCAAACTAATCACTGAACATCAATTTCATATTTTCTTCACTAAAATATTACTGTGCTTGATGTCATCAAGTGGAGCGGATCATTTTTTTTTCATTTGTTCACACATTTTTCCAATTTATATATATTTTGTTAAAGATTCTTAGCCTATGTCATTGCATACCAATCTGTTTATTAAAAGTTAAGGTTCACTGTAAACACATATGTTACACCAAAATAAAAACGCTTCAGATAATGTCTTGATATTCAATTCAGTTTCTCACATGACATCTTATGAAGTTAGTAGAAATGTTACAGACTTTTGAATCTCAAACACTTTCAATACTGTGCACTGATATTTTCTTTTTTGCAATATAAGCACATTCATGATTTTTTTTACAAACGTTAAAAACTTTCACATTGTGTAGCAATATACTGAAACAATTATAAAAATATTTGTTTTTATTTTGAATGATGCAGGGCATCTGAAGAGAGATTTTTCTAACAAAATGAAAGTATAATTTTTAGCAATAGGTATCTAGGAAAAGGCCACTACATATGTTATAAGTTCCAAATTTCCACAACCTGGCAAATACTGGTACATGCTAGCAAATTTAGATTTGCAATTACAAAATATGATTCTAATTTTTTCCTTTGCTCTTTATTCTAACACTACACTAAGTTTACTGTGTTATTTCGCTACAGTTGATATTGTGTAGAACAATAAGAAAATCATAGTGAACAATGCATTCAACAAAATTTCACACACATTTCTAGATACCTATATCTAATAAGTTCAAAAGAAAGGACACACTTAGGGAGGTATTTTGGTGGTCAAGTCACTAAAAAGAGATTAGCTGGTTTCCCGGCATAGCCCAGGATATAATAAAGATTGACTGAAATACATGTTCTAGCTGGTTTCTAGGCGTTGCCAGGGATGTAATATAGACACATTATGTTGTATATTACCTGTTCTCTTCTCCCTAAGGTAAAACAATTTCATATACATGCTGTCAATTACCTATGCTAGGGATAAAACATGAACAATATCAGTCCTAGGGTAGATAAAACAAATAATACATAGAGATGAAAGATTCCTCTCCCCTAAGAATCAAACATATGTTCAATATCTGCTTTTGTTTTTTCATTGTTTATACGGTCCCGAGCAACGCCGGGTAGCCCTGCTAGTCTATATATATAAAAGCCAAACGTCTGTGTGTATGTATGTTTGTTTGTAACGCTAAAACTTTTGAAAGACGGAACCAAACTTGACAAATTTGGTATCATATCGAAGCTCCATCACCCGGATGACAAATATCGAAATTTCACGTCAAACGGACCACTAGAAGTTGGTCAACTGATCAGTTATCTTCGAGGGGGGCCCCCAAAAAACCTGTCATTATCTATATATATAAAAGACAAATGTTTGTTTGTAACGCTAAAACTTGAGATGAAAGATTCCTCTCCCCTAAGAATAAAACATATGTTCAATATCTGCTTTTGTTTTTTCATTGTTTATACGGTCCCGAGCAACGCCGGGTAGCCCTGCTAGTTATATATAAAAGGCAAAATGTGTGTGACCATTTCGTGTATGTCTTTAAAAGGCTTTTCTCGCACACGCTCCCGGGGTCGTTACTATCGCTTAAAACTGTGTACATAAGTCCTATATAATAATATCTAGGAATTAGGAAAGCACGTAGCGTATAGATTTATTTACGTCGATTTTTACAAAATTATTGCTATTTGGCTTCTCGCGTGTTGATTGGGCTTTTTAGTAAAAATAAAGTGAAACTAAACTCAAATGACGCAGAGTTAACTTTTATTGCGCACGCCTGTTTTTATAGTTAAATAACCTTAACGTTGTCTGTCGCCGTGGCTCAATGGTTAACTTAGCACGTTTTTTTTTCACACATTAATTTCCAACTCAAGGGTACGGGTTCGATTCTCCTACTCACCTACCAAAACATTTTTTTTATTATTATTTAATAACACCCCCCGGAGTTTTGATTTACCTCAAGACACCCGGGCATTGCCGGGTACCCCCCGCTAGTATATATGTAAAAGCGAAAATGTATTTTTGTATGTGTGTTTGTATGTCTCTCAAAAACTTTCGACACGGGTCACGGATTTTCATGAGATCGGTATTGTTTTAAAGTTCCAACCTTCGCCCGACAAATATTGAAAAATTGGTCAAAAACGTTAATTTTTTCACCCTGAAATCAGCAGTTTTCTACCGGGGGGGGGGGGGGGGGGGCGTCAACAAAAACCGCCCTCTCATGATGAGTTCGGTTCTACGCATGCGCAAATGACGTCGGAACTTGATTTAGTTTAAAGATTTTAAAAAGTGACTTAATTTCGTCGACGTCGTCTTAGCTCAGTTGCTTAAAGCGCAAGGTCATTATCTAAAGGTTTTGTGTTCGAATTGTGGTGTGCGATGTCTTTTTTGATTTTTTTTTTTTTTTTTTTTTTTTTTTTTTTTTTTCGATTTTTTAAATTTTAATATTGAAACGGTTATTTAAGTCATTTTTCACGTGTTGTTTGGGGTTTTTATTTTTCAGATTTTTTAAAGAAGTTGTAACGTTTGTTTTTCTGTTTCGTGTTTTCTTTATCGTTCATTTGCCTTACGTTAGTTTTTTTTTTTACTTCGCTTATTCTTATTTTTTGATTAACACCCTCCACCCCCGCCCGAGCACACACCAACAAACACCCGGGAAGCCGTTTTCACATGCTTTTTTTTTTTTTAATTTTTTCTATTTTTTATTATTTTTATTTTTATTTTTCAGATTTTTTAAAGAAGTTTTAATATTCGTTTTTCTGTTTTCTTTTTTTTTTTACTTATTCTTTTTGGTTTTGGGTTCGAATCGTGGTGTGAGAGATGTCTTTTTTTTTTTTTTTTTTTTTTCGATTTTTTAAATTTTAATATTGAAGTAGGGTTATTTAAGCCATTTTTCACGTTTTTTTTTCATCTACGTTTTTCTGTTTTTTGTATTTTTTTACTTCGCTTATTCTTAGATTTTCATTAACACCACCCCACCACCGACTGACTACACACACCCGGGCAATGCCAGGTACCCTCCGCTAGTCTATATATAAAAGCGAAATGTTTGTGTGTTTGTATGTTTCGCAAAAACTTTTGACACCGGCCATGGATTTTGTTCTGTTTTTTTCTTTTTCGATTTTTCAAGTTTTAATATTGAAACAGGGTTATTTAAGCCATTTTTCACGTTCTATGTTTTTTTTTATTTTTTTATTTTTCAGCTGTTTCAAAGAAGTTTAAACGTTCGTTTTTCTGGGGTTTTTTTTCCATCACATTTGCGTTTTCTTATTGTTTTTGATCTTCCGATTTTAAGAAATTTTAACATCGTCTGTTTGCCTTACATTAGTTTTCTTTTTTTTTCTTTCTTTTTTTCAATTTTTTTAAGTTTTAACATTTTTATATATAATATTTAAACAGGATGATTACTACGCTTATTCTTTTTTCCGGGGGGGCTGCTCGCACGGCTCCCTCATATATATCACATCTAAATCATTATATCTATGAGTTAACAACAGGGATCGCCTGTCTATTTAATTTGCCAGACTTTGAAAAGATAAATATTCCAGATTTTTGGATCGCCGCGTGTTGCTTTCGTTTTTCAGTATAAAAAAAGCGAAACTATTCGAATAGCCACCTCCCCAGCCCATGGCCAGTGGTCTCCAGAAAGCGATGTAAACGTTTAGTCAATGCCAGCTTTTCACCGTCATATCAGACAGTTGCTTTCATTTCAAGACACTCCCTAATAAATGGGGGAGCTGCTTTTCCTTCCCTGAAGTTCGTTAAAACTGTCCCGTACAAAATCTTAACTGCTGAACAGCCATTGCTTACGTCCTGTTTCAAGGTCAAACATCACGCGACTTCCTCGCACCTGTCAATTTCACTTCATAAACGTTAACTTAACATGCTTATCACTTCCTTTCCCCTCGTGGCTGAGATGGTTAGGTGGCTGGCTTTTTTTTCCCCCTTTCGTTTCCACCTTCGTGTCAAGGCTTCGGGGTTCAAGCCTACCTTCCTACTTAAACATTTTTTTTCTTTTACACCTCCATTTTGATCTCCCCCCCCCCCCCCAAACAACACACCTCCAAACACCAGGGCAACGCCGGGTACCCCTCGCTAGTCTATATATATAAAAGGCTGAGTGTATGTATGTGTGTGTGTTTGTATGTCTTGCAAAAACTTTCGACAGAGGCAACGGATTTTCACCAGATAGGTATCATTTTGAAGCTTGAACCTTCGGACGACAAATATTGAAAAATTGGATAAAAACATTAATTCCTTCACCTTCAACTGAACCCTTTTCTACATGGAGGGGTAGCAAAAAAATCAGTCCTTCATTTTCCTTTTCTACTTCTACTACGATGATGACGTCATGTTTGACCTTGAAAACGTTGACATTAGTTTAACTTGCTGTTTTTTTAAATGCTTAATTTCATGTTTTCACTTCCCTGTCTCTTTGGCGTCTTGGTAATGTGTCAGACTCTTTTTTTCCGCTTTAGCCTCGAGGCTTCGCGTTCGAGCCGACCTCCCTACCAAAACTTTTTTCTTTTACACCACCAAACACCCGGGCAACGCTTTTTTATTTAAATAGCATTATTACTATTACTTCGTTTATTCTTTAGTTACCTCCCCCCTCTACACACACACACCTCCAAACATGCGGTTGTTATCTTAAGATCCCAAGTTCGATCCAAGAGGGTTATTTATGCCATTTTCTTATGTTTTTCGATGTTTTTTTTCAATTTGTTTTTAACAAGTTTAACATCATTTTTTTTTTTTTTTTTTAAGAAAAAAGGTTATTACTTACACACCTGCAAATACCCAGGCAATGCCAGGCACCCCTGCTAGTATTGTTATAAATGAAGTTGTTTGTATTAACAAATACTAACACATTATTACATGTGATATTGATGCTTAAATATTAAAAAAAAAAGAAATAAAGTGTATAATCGTTGAGTTCTTTTGTATTTTTAAATTTCCATAAAAATCAACATTAATAAGCATTGTTAAATGATCTTTTTTTTTTTTTTCTTTTGCGTGATGGGTGTGCTGCAAAAATTTAAATAACTTAATACTTTGCTGCCAACTAAAATATGAGGTGCCTTAAATAAGTTTCCAAATTTTTTTTCGTATGGGCACTTTTAATGATAGTACACACATGAAACTGTAGTCCCCCTTTGAAGTAATCTCCTCTGGCTGCAATACACTTGTTGTACCGTTCCAACAACTTCTATGGAAGTCCTCTTGTGTGAGCGCGTCAATGACCTTTGTTACATCCTCTTTCATCTCCTCAATCTCATAACAACCACCTCTAGGGTTTTCCTAGAACTAAGGGAATAACCAAAAGTCACAGGGAGCAAGATCTGGACTATAGGGAGGGTGAGGAACTGTCTTGATGCTCATGACAACGTCTTTCTTTCTGATCTTATCTGAGCACCCTTGGAACAAATGTCACAAAAATCTTCTGTATCTTCAGTTCCTCAGGAATAATTGTGTATGCAGTTCCCACACTGACATCAAACTGTGCACTTATTCTCTCTATAGATACACAACGGTCCTTATCCATGAAATTCTTTATTTGGCCAATCAATTGTTTTCCCTTCCTCCTCCTTATTCCTCTCATCATTCCTTACAGACTCTCTGCTTTCCTTGAATCTCTTATGCCACTCAAAAACTGATGCTCAATTCATGTAAGATGGTTCAAAAGCAGTCAGAGCAGTCCATACGTTTCTGTGGCATTTTTCCAAGTTTAAAACGGAACTTTATTGCATATCTTTGTTATAAAATGTCATCACATCCAGATGGCAGTTTTGAAATTCACCAACTGTCACAATCAGGGTTTAGTAGGGTGTATTCCAATTCCTGCTATAGCTGTTCATTTGAACCTGAAATCATAAAAATTAGTCGGTCATCCCATAAGATGTATAACAATAACATGTTGAATTTTCAAGAGTCTACAACAATTTTAAATGCCTGTACAAAAGTCTGGATACTTGCTGAAGGAACACTGACTTAATGGGATGGATAGATATTTTTAAAGTTTATTTTGATTTTAATAATGTGGAGAAAGTTTATGCATTCTTGAAACTCTGTGTCAAACAGCAAGTCAACGAAACATTACCACAAAATAATGTAACAACTTGGGCTTGACTGTCGGATGGAAATACGATTTGAAACTTAAGCTTAATGGATGGACAGAAATGCTATCTGAAGCTTAGATTTGATGTGTGGCTGGAAATCCTATTTGGAACTTAGACTTAGGACAGACGGACAGATAGAAAAGTTTTTTTGAAACTTGGGCATGACAGAAGGAAGGAAGCACTGTTTGAAGTTTGAGCGTGGCCGACAAAAATGATATTTCAGAATTACTGATGAAGAAATACTTATGTAACTCGAATGAGATTTTGAGTTTAATTTAAACATATAATGCGTTCTTATTTGTGTACTATCTTATTGAGTATTGTGAATGTTTATATTTTTTTTTTTTTTTACCTCACTTTTTTTTATACAAAATTTCTTGAGTATTTTTTTATTTTATTTATTTATTTATTTTTTTTTTTTTTAGAAGATTGTAATAAATAATGAACTATTCTAATTTTAAGAAAATCCGTCTCGGAACTCTTAAAAATGTCATGATATATCACTTCTATATTGAAACGATCAAATTTTATCCTTTTTTCTTATGTGTGATATTACATTTTTTGGTTATATAACCAGTATGGTGAGGATCAAAGATATTTGTCGTCATGATGCCTGTCGCTTGATCATCTACTGGTTTGTGGAAGATCTCTTGGTTTTTCTCATTCTTCGAAAATGTTGGACTAAACTGCTGTGGAGGCTGAAATATAAAAATAATAAGAAGGCTTCTTCTAATTGAATGAAACCCAATATTTCAGAATTAATGAGACTAACTCTAAGTTGATTTATGGTTTCATTGGCTTCGAGCAAAATGTATCTGTTTTGATATTACAGGGTGAAACGATAAAGTTGTCGCCCTAAAGAAAACAACACTAGAGCTTTATTTTAAAACTTTATTGAAAAAATCAATTCAGGTAACTTGATTATGTAATAGAGCTGACATCAATTCAATATAGCCACCTTCAGCCTCAATCATTGCTTCAGTATGGGTCTGGAACTGGGAGCATACCTTTTCCACAAGTGCTGGCGGGAATTCAGCAAATGACGGCCATTAGGCTGGCTTTGGTGTTATGGGATGTCTTGTTGATGTTCTCGATGTATGACTAAGCGAAGTAGTCAATCGGGTTCAAGTCGAGGGAGGAGGCTGGGCAGTGAGAAACAGGTACAAAGTCGTAGCACTCCTTCTGAAGCCAAGCCTGTGTCTTTTTGGACTTGTGGACTCACACCGATCCTGCTGCCATACCCAGGGTCTGCCAGTGGCCACCTGATGGCAGCAGGGAATCACCATACTCTTCAGCACATCCAGGTACACTGTGTTGTTGACTTTCAAGCAGACTTCAAAGATGTGAGGTGGCATTATGTAGCCTTCACTTGAAACCACACCATAACCGTAGCTGGAAACTTTGTTTTCATCACTCTGGACTTATTTGTAGCAATCCAGCAAGGCATTTTGATGGTGCGGGCAATGGTCCTGTTGTCATAACTTGGCTTGTTAGAGAGCATGAGTTGTACAGCGACACATCTCTGATCTCGCTCATTGAACATTGTGTCACTTTCAGACATGATAGAAGGCTCTTATCGCTCTTGGGATTTGTACACAACTAGCTAACTAGTTGGTTTGCAGCAAAAAAAGAAAACCGGTTTTCATAAAATGGAAATGGAATCATGTCATCTTTTCTAGTATGGCAATTTTAGCGTTCCATCCTGTACACTTAATATTTTCAGTCCTCTGTTAGTGAAGGAGAAATTCTACCAGACTGAAGCAATTTTAATTTTTGTTCTGATCAAGTGCACCTTTTTGGAAACTGGATTTTCCCCATATTAAAAATTGACCTTGTGTCTGATTCAGCTATTGTTGGGAGGGGGCCTAATTAAATAAACACGGCGGGGGGGGGGGAGTAAAGAGAGGCATTTCTAATTTAATTAAAAAAAATTTTTTTTTCAGAGTTAATCTTCATACATGTTTCCAATTTTCTCTCTAGCCTTTATCTTTCTTTCTTCATCATTTCTCATCCAGTTCCTGCTTATTTTCTTTGTTTTCATATTCTGACTAGTCCAAACTTTTAACCCAACCAGACAGCATGTCACTAAACTGTTCTAAGTATAACTAAGCAAAAACATTACCATTATCTAAAACTAGTACACCGAACATGTGTGTTATAAGTTATCATTTTTGTTTGCAGGTTGCGAATTGATCCAGTATACACCTGGAGACTTACCATATTGGTTGGATGAGAGCCCCGGCCAAGAAAGCGAAGAAGATGATTTAATAGATACGCAGCTAAACACGCCAGTCTGTGCACTTGACAAAGAAGTGGAGTTACCAACGTCTACAGGCAAGCGAAAAAGTAAACGGCCAATGAGAATCTTGCTTTCATAAATAGCACCATAACACTATAAATATAGAAAACAAACTTAGGTGGAAGAATTTTTTTCTAAACTCCATCAAATAATAAAAAAAACTTCACCTTCCCTCACATATGCACACACACACCATAAATGTAGAAAACAAACCAAAATAGCAAATAACCTGTTAAGTGGAAGAATTTTTTTTTTTTTTCAAACTTTTGTTCACCCTCCATCCCATTTTATTTTTAATATATTCTTTTTACTGAATAATTTTTATAATTAATATTTTATTCTTGTCCAGAATTCTCTCTATATTAAAAGAAAAATCTGTATGGTATACATACTGTGACAAAATAAAAATATCATATTCCAAAAATCACATAAATTGGTCAAGTAGTTTAATTTTATAAAGGAAAAATCATTTTTAAGAGATTAATGGGAATTTGTAGAATTTAGAACAAATCTTGCTAATTTGAATTGAGTTATTTCCCTTGTTTCTTTAAAATTATTTTCAAGATGGCATTGCAAGACAGTCTCTCTTTTGCTTATAAAATTTTTTCTTATTTAAGAAAACTACTAAACCAATTTATGATTTTTTTAAAGAATAAAATATTTTATAAGTAAGACAAAAATGACTCATAATACCATCTTAAAAATCTAATAAAACTGGAGAGATAGCTCCACAATAATTCAAACTTACAAGATTTCTGTTGGAATTTTTACAAATTTTCATTAATTGCTTACAAAATAAGTTTCTTTTTGAAACAAAAAGTACTTGATTAATTCCCATGATTTTCAGAATATATTTTTGTTTCGTTGTGGGTACATATACCATACAAATTGTTTTTGTTTTTTTTTTTAATTTGGGTGATTTCTAGATAAGATCTAATTTTTTTTATTCATGTTCTTTTCACTATCATTCATTATTTCTTTGTGTCACTCTTGCCAGCCTTAAAGATAAAAACAACAAAAAAATAAACACTCAATTAAAATTTAAAAAAAAAAAAAATTTTTTTTAAGTAACATTTTTCAAAAAGTTAAACTTAAAAAAGAAGAGACAATGAAAAACTATTTTTTTTATTGTCTTTTTTTTAAGTTTAACTTTTTTAAAATGTTACTTAAAAAATGTAAAAACTTTTTCTAAATTTTTAATTAAATTTTTTTTTTTAAATTTTCAACTTTAATTTTTAAAAATTAATTTAATCAAATTTTTTAAGTTTAGGAGAAGTTTTTTTTAAATAATAAAAAAAAATGTTTGCTTTAAAAATTTTTTCTTTTGTATAATTTATTTTAATGCTTTTGTTCTTTGTTAAACGTTTTACCTGTTTGAACCCCTCATCTATCTTGTCGTTAATACTTTTTTGTATATGTCAACATTTTTTTTCCTCTTTTGGTTTTGTGGAAACAATTTTATCTCTGTTGTTGATGTAGTCTTAAGATTTTTTTTTTTTATGGATTCTATGGATTATTGTTTAGAATTTTTGTTTGTAATTCCATAGTTGTATTATTTTCTCTTTTTAATAATTAAACAAAAAATATTTTCTCATCCAAACACCCCTAATCTTTTTCTCTGATCCTGGGATGACCTAAAATAAAATTTAAAAAAAAAGTGGTAGAAAGAAAAAAAATGTCGGGATTCGATCTATCATTCGCAAACTATTTACAAAAGCTGTCTACAAAAAAGAAAATGAATTCATAAATATTTGAATTTGTGAACTTAAAGCATAAGAACGTTTACCAAAATGATGTATGGCATATTGTCAACCCGAAATAGTTAATGTGCCACAGAAAATAACATTGGAAGATTATGGAAAATAATCAAACCAAACTGAAATTGTCACCACACTTATATTAAGAACATGAATCATAAAAATATTTATGGAAATGACTGAATTGAAGAGTTGATATGCCATAAAACTAAACTACTAATCTCCTTCTGTCACATACACTCCCTCCTTCTGTACACTGCCCTCGTTCCCTAACCCCCTCGTCCCTCCCCTCTGTATACCCTCCCTGTCGTTCCGCGCCCTCTGTACACCCTCTCTGTCATTCCACGCCCCCTGTACACCCTCCCCATCGTTCCGCGCCCCCTGTACACCCTCCCCGTCGTTCCGCGCCTCCTGTACACCCTCCCCGTCGTTCCGCGCCTCCTGTACACCCTCCCCATCGTTCCGCGCCTCCTGTACACCCTCCCCGTCGTTCCGCGCCTCCTGTACACCCTCCCCGTCGTTCCGCGCCTCCTGTACACCCTCCCCGTCGTTCCGCGCCTCCTGTACACCCTCCCCGTCGTTCCGCGCCTCCTGTACACCCTCCCCGCCGTTCCGCGCTCTCTGTACACCCTCCCTCCTCTTTCCCCCGCCCTTTGTCTGTTTCTTTCCTACTGTCTATATCTCCCGCCAAACCATCTTTCCCTTCCATTCATTTTTCTTCTCTCCTAGCTGTGTTTTAGGTTTAATGAAAAGTTTTTAATTCTTTTTTATAACCCCTCCCCTCTTCATTTCTTACATTATCATAATCTTTGACGCTTTCTGATTCTTCCAATTCTGAAATTATAATTTATATAAATGCTTGCAATTTAATTCCCCAATCTGGCATTGCTCACTTGTGCCATCTTGGTTCTTCCACCCAATAGTCATTGGCACTCACCCTCATCCAAACTTTTTTTTTTTTTTTAGTATAAGCTTTACTTTCATTTATATGTGAGTTTTTTCTCTTATCTACATATATACATACATGTACAGTGCTGTTGGGTATATGACCTGCATCTGTAATGCATTCAAAATTTAGAAAAGATGCTGTATATCTCTACCTTTGGCTTCATCAAACATCTCAATATTTCTGTTGATTTGGTCATGCACAATTTTGGTTTAAAAAAAAAAAAAAAAAAGAATGGGAACAAAGATCTACTTTTTTATGTAGTTCCACCTCAATGGGATCTGTAGATTCGGGTTACTTATGTGTGAAGCCAATCTTGTCGCAACTATGTTAGAATGACACACTGCATGTATCATCAAATGAAACGAGATAAAGGTAGGCAAAAGATTTACATTCCTTTGCACAAGATGTTGGTTTAGTACGGAAGCAGATTAGAGTTGCTAGGCAGTTGGCTTTTAGGTGTCCTACTCACCATATCAGTATTTGTGAAAGGATTTTTCTTTAGAATTTTAGTCTGTTGTCAACTAGAACACACCGTCTTCCTCTGCATCCTATTTTCACAGTTAATAAAATTCATTAATAAACTACACAATTTCTCATTGATCTAAAACTAAAGATTCTGAGATTGAGCTTTTTTATATTGGCATCTGGGAAAAGAAAAGGATCTGTCGCGTAATGGATAAAGTATTTGATAAAATTCAGTTGTAAAGTTACTCTTCTGGAGGTTGAAGGTTCAATTTTCAGTGCAGGTGACACTCAAAATACAATTGCAAATTAAGACTTCTACCCAGATTTAAGAAAAGGTACAAACTTCAATCTATATTTGGATTATCCAGACTCTCATTCTCATCTTGAGTAATTTTCTCACAAAATTCTTGGCCAATGTAATCTCCAACCTTGTTCAGGTATATCTTGTCGAATTTGGGAATCTTTCTGTCAAACTTAGGAATCTGTGTGGACCCCTAGCACTGTAGATAAACTACTTGGTAAAATTTAGTTTTAAGGTTCATTCTTTTGGAAGTTAAAGGTTCAATACTCAATGTGGGCGACACTCAAAATACGATTGCGAATTACTTAGCAGTGACTGGGTAAAAGTTCTGATGAAATAAAAATATGCTACTCGCGTAGATTAAATTAAGTATTCCGTTTGAAATTCTGTACAGAAAGATTCCTGAGTTCGACTAGATACACCTGGAGAAAGTCGGAGGTTACATTGTGAAAATGACATTCAAGATGAGAACAGTAGTTTGAATAATTCAAATATATGAATAATCAATCCTTCTCTCAAAAACTCAGCCCCTGTGGATCTTGTGGATTTACTGCAAAAAACTTTACCAGCAGCACTGTGTGTGTGTGTGTGTGTGTGTGTGTGTGTGTGTGTGTAACATGAAAATCAACTTATCAGAATCAAGACGGCAGAACTTTCATACAAAGGATAGAATCCTTTCATATTGAGCTTCATAACAATAAATGATTTACTGCAGTTTCATGGTACATCCAATTTTCAGAAATGTATTGATAAAATTCTAGTCAGTTTAAATTTGTCTTCAAATGTATAACAAAAAACTAGGTGCTGATGCAAAATAAGACATGCTATCAGAATTTTCTGGACAAGTTTTGTGATTTTTGCACAAACTCTGGCTAATTTTTTTTTTTTTTTTTCAGTGGGTTGGGAGGGGATTATTTCGTCTATTACAAAGATAATTTAATGAAAAATGAAAACATTATTTTTGTTGGTATCAAGAAAACGCAATGAATAATTATCGAACAATTTTTTTACAAAACTTTAAGAATACAATAAAAACAATCATTGTAAGGTAAGTTTTATGAATAAATATTTATTTTTTAAATAACAAACAATTGATAGCAAACAAATTTTTTTTTCTTTTTGTTCAAATCAAGATATTTACTTTTTTATCTCTATATAAATAAAATGAACTCATTTTTTCCCGTCTGATTTTGACATTAATAGGATTAAAAATCAAGATATTTCATGCAAATATAATATGCACAAACGGCAGAACAATATCTGAGGTGTGTTATAGGCTTATTATTTCTCAAATTCCTCGATAATCTTAGATTTCTATAATTTTTCTGCTGAGAAGTCACGGCCAAAATCGGTTAAGATCAATGGAAGTGGTAAAATATTTTCTCTCTAATAAATTCCTCCTCCCCCTGCCATCACTTAACACCATTTGGGGATCGTTCACAAGGAACAGTTGAGAAGAGAACACCGGTTTGGCTTCGTAGTTCTTTCATGTGAAGTTATTTAAAATCACTAAACTAAGCTGCAGTGCTCTGTGGCGTAGTGGTTAGCGTGCTGGACAATTCACATTATATTTTCACGTTCGCGCCGACCTACTGTAGTCGTTTTTTTTTTTTTTTTTTTTTTTCCTAAACAACTGGAATGGACTTTTCTTGGTGGCCGAACTGTTAACGTTGCAGATGTTTTTTTTTTTTTTTTTTTTTTTTTTCACACTTTATTTTCCTACTTTTACTCATGACTCCGGGTTTGATCCTTCCTACTTACCTACCATAACATTTTTTTAACCCCCCCCCCCGGAAACAAACACTCGGGCAACGCCGGGTACCCCCGCTAGTGTATAATAAATCAATGATAGAAAATAAATGTTTTATTAAATAATAAATCAATGATAAATGTTTTCTTGAATGATGTTGCCTGCTGCAATTTCATTGGCTCTGTTTTTGACACCTTTTGGTGATTTCATATGAACTGCCTGGAAAATTTTGATGATGGCACAGTTTTTATTCTGCATAAGTTCTCCACCCCCTAAATATTCTGAATTTTATTAATATGCTTCTGGTTTTTGTATGATGCCTGAAACTCTTAAGATAAGTCATATTTATTATGATCCATAATGTGACATAACATGGCAGCTCACACACACCATGACAAGCACAGACAGAAAGTTCTAGAGTTGAGTTTAATTTGATTATTGGTATAAAACTATCTGAAAGTAATATCAAGCCATTTATGTGTACAAGATTTGGTATCTAGAATCGGATCTCTTCCAGCAACTTTGATAACTTGATTTTACATGTTATATGAATGTTTTTTTTTTTTTTTGTTTTTTTTTCTACCTGTTCCCTTTTTATCATTTCTATTTCATCTTTATTTTCATCTTTTGTATTTTTATGTTTTGGTGTTTATTTAAATTGATCTTTTAAACCAATGCATTTCAAGTGAAAACATTATTACGTACTTATGTGTCCTGGGAAAATTAATACAAATTACAAAAATTACAAAAAAAAAAAAAAAATGATCCATTAGATTATGCTCCAGAAGTATTTTAAATAAAAAAAATCAGCTGCAAATATCATGGATAATTAGAGATGGCGATATCGATGATTTAGTCAAAATTATTGATTGCACTCGCCTTCCCTTGGATCTTGCGAACTCTGCACTGTTAAAGCATACATTAAGACTCAATAAATTGTTAAACTAAAAATTTTTCCTTTGACTTGTGATTATTTTTCTACTTGAAATTGAAAAACGCTAATTCTGAATTTGATTGATGATTTCTTAATGATTGTCATTTTTCTCCAAAGAAAGGGAGGGAGAAAATTAGTTTTTGTGGTGTTGTGGAGGCACCCTTAATTTTATTTGACACTTTCTATAGCTCTCTAAAGGCTTTCTAAGTTTTTTTTTTATTCTTCGCAGATGAATTACGTACTTACGTGCCATGTCGAAATTAGTATAAATTCTAAAAATTACAAAACGGTCTCCAGTAGATTATATCCTAAAATTATTTGAAATTTAAAAAAAATCAGTTACAAATATGTTCAGATATCTTGATGGCGGTAAGGATAAATTAGTATAAATTATCAATTTCAGTTACCTCCCCTTACATCTTGCGAACTCTTCACCATTAAAATATACATTAACAACTCAATAAATCGTTAAACTAAAACATTTTCCTTTTTATCTGTGATTATTTTTCTACTTAATTATTTTTCATAATTTTGGAATGCATATTAATTCTTACATGGCACGTAAGTATGTAATGTTTTCACCTGAAATGCATTGGTTTTAAAAAGTCCCCCAATATAAAGAAGCACTTTTTTTTTTTCTTTTTATAATTTTTTTTATCATTTGAAGAATTGGTCATTAAGAAATAGTTTAGAGAAAAGCTAAAACCTACCTTGTTTATAAAAAAGTTATTTTTGTAGATTGAAAATTTTTAACCATATATTTGAATGGTTTTTAAACACACTGGAACCAGATAGATACATTTATTCCTTACATGAGTAGTGATGGTTATTGATGTGAATATTTATAATAAATTGTTTTTTTGATGATTGTCCGTACAGTCATTCAATGTACACTTAATCTGTACGTTTGGATGAGCAAGAAGAAAGAAATGGTTATCTTTTTCTTTCTATTTTACGATGCCAAGGAAGAATTTTGATAAACAGGCAAAATGCTTTGGTTCTGGTTTAGAATTCACTCTATATTAAAAAATGAGGTACTTGTACAGTTTAATCAAGACATTAAAAAGTGAAAATATCGGAAAAAGTTTTAATTGTACGTATCCATTTTGAACTGAAGATCTCTGAAAAAAAAATTTCACTTAATTTGATCGAGTAGATATTTTTTTTTTTTTTTTTTACAGCGGATAAACACGTTTTTTATGAGAGCGCGTTGAAGGCAGACATCTTGGATTTATTTTTAAATTTTGTTTGAATACTATAAAAGCCACGGGGAGATAGCTCCATGTAAAGCGCCGACACTCCCTCCCCATCTTTAATTCTAGCTTTTCTTCCTAAAAATCAGACCTTTTGCTTGGTATCATAGCAAATTGTTTTTCGCTGTAAAAAAAAAACAAAAAAAAAAAACTTGATGAAATTAAGTGAAATTTTTTTTTTTTCGGAGAACTTCATTCCATAACGGATATGTACAATTTAAACTTTTTTTCGATATTTTCATTTTTTTAATGTCTTGATTAAACTGTACAAGTCCCAAAAATGAAAATCAAGAAAAATCTGTAAGACAACAAAAATATCATCTTTCAAAACTTGTGTATTGATCTGGTAATTTTATTTTTAAATAAGATAATCAAATTTTATGAGTAATCGGAGAACAGTTGTTTTGTCTGCCATTTGGAAAATAATGATAAAAAAACAAAAACAAAGGGAGATAATATAATTTAAACCTGTAAGATTTATTTTGTAATATTTACAAATTCTCATTAACTCATGATTTTCTCTATAAAAATAAAACTATTTGATCAGTTTGCGTAATTTTTGGAATATGTTGTGATCATTTTGTCACAGATTTTTCTTGATTTCTGTTTTTTTATATAGGATAAACCAATGCTTTTTGGACAAACCAATGCTTTCCTAAAAAAAAAACAAAAAAAATGTCGAGAGCTGGTGATTTTGAAAGAAGTCAATTTAGACTCAAGAATGCTAAACGATTAAATCTGATTTTTTAATCGCTAAAGAACGAAGTCTGAATATTGGAAGACTCTGTCGGATATTTTGGAATCCTAGGAGCCGGAGTTGGACCTTATACCTTGTGACTTTGCAGCCCTGCAAAATATATTTCTGGTATAGGAAGAAGAGAAATCATTTATTTTTAAAATATTAAGCAGGGAAAAAAAAACAAAAAAACTGGAAAATATTTAACTAAAAAAAAAAAAAATGTAAAAAAAAAAACTTGCCAAAAATATTTAAAAACAAAATGATGCTTTGAGTTGTATAATAAAATTTTTGGGCATTTCTAAATAAAATTGCTGCTTGCAGCAAACTAGCATTAGTTGTTATTTCTAGATCCTTGTTGAGATGAGCATGAGCATAGATCAAACTTTAGTTTCATTTTTTTTTTTAGGATTCACAAGAATGAATTTAAATGTTTTGCTCAATTTTGTAAAAGTTGCTTTTTATTATTTTTTCAAAATTATTTCATATTTCAGAATTTTTCTGGAAGTTGCTAGTTTGGATTATTTGAATGACTATTCTTGCCTCTTTTATTTATGTTTTCGTCGATGTAACCTCTGATCTTGTTTTAATGCATTTAGTTGAACTTGGGGACTTGAACAGAATTTCAAACTTGACTTTTTTTAATTTTTTTTTTTTTTAATCTACATGGATAGATTATTCTCATTCCATCCCTTCATGACCTAGCGTAGAATTTGTCATTACTAGCAGCCTGTCCAGCATTGCCCAGTCATAAAATATGCATAAATATATTTTAATTCATACAGAAATATTGTTTCTTCTAAACCATTCACTTCTTGTAAGTAAAAAAAAAAACAAAAAAACTCGAGCTGAGATCGAAACCAAAACCTAAAGAGTGTGAGTTCAGTACATTAACCATTTAGCCAGCTTGATATGATCTTTAAAGTGTTTTCAAACTTATTTTAACATAAGGAATCTGTCATGTTCATGATTCACACATGCGCATTCATGAAACAGTTGACCAATGGATAAAAATCCAATGACTCGTAAATATTAATTTTTCAATTTTGACCCTTAGCAGCTTTTTTTTTTTTCTTCCCAGGCAAAAACCAATTAAGTTTTCCACATGTCTGAATATACCAAATTTCAAATCTGTAGATTAAAACTTCGTTGAGTATATAGGTTGAAAAGTGTCTTCTCTCTCTCTCTCACACACTTATGATGTCTCACACACTTATAGATATATGTAGATTATAGTCTATGATAAGGATTGAACCTGCGACTTCTCATGCCTAGAATTGTTCATGTGGATTCATGGTATGAGTTCTTGTCCAGAATTCCCCCTATATTAAAAAAAACAAAAATCAAGAAAAGCCTGTATGATGTACATACCCATGATAAAACAAAAGTATAATATTCTAAAAATCAAGTAAATTGATCAAGTAATTTTATTTTTAAATAAGAAAATAAAATTTTGTGAGTATCCGAGAAGTGATAGTCTCACCTGCCATTTTTAAAACAATTTCAAGAAACGGAAGGAGATAACTCGAGAATAATTCAAACTTGCAAGAATTTTGTTGTAATGCCTACAAATTCCCATTAATTGCTTAAAAATGATTTTCTTTATAAAAATAAAACTACATGATCAATTTATGATTTTTGGAATATGATATTTTCGTTTTGTCATGAGTATGTACATCATACAGATTTTTCTTTATCTTTGTTTTTTAAAAATAGGGGAAATTCTGGACAAGAACCGTATAATAATTAAAACATCGGTTAAGGTTTGGTTGTTTTGTTTCATGACATATCAACCCTTTTCGGGTTATTTAATGCTAAATCCAGTAATTTTGGAAAAAGTTTTCATTCTTAATGTTCGTTTTGTAAGGGAAAATTGTTTTTGCAGAACATGATTGAGTTTTGCAAAGGGGAAGGAAACATCAATGTTTGGTGCGTTTTAGGTCCAGCCTAATCTGGTCGCAGCAGATTTATTAAGCGATAGTCTTCTGGAAGGTAAGGGTTCAATCCTTACTAGAGACAATAATAACTAATAACATAAATTGGTACTTCTATCTGATCATGACTGAAAGAACAAGAACAATCTCTTGTGAATTAAATGAAAGGTTCATTTTGAAATTGTTATAGCGATCAAAGAGGGAATAACTCCAAAGAAAGTAAGAGTTATCGCCCTTTATAGATGCTTGTATAAGACTAGAAAGTTCTAGAGGGGAACCTAGGACAAGATAGCGTCTTTGTTGGACACTGAATATTGTTCTGCAAATAATTTAAGGTTTCTGCCGGGAATAAATTGCGTTTAAATTATAATGAACTTGTCTACTTGTTTAAATTATAATGAACTTGTCTACTTGTTTAAATTATAATGAACTTGTCTACTTGTTTAAATTATAATGAACTTGTCTACTTGTTTAAATTATAATGAACTTGTCTACTTGTTTAAATTATAATGAACTTGTCTACTTGTTTAAATTATAATGAACTTGTCTACTTGTTTAAATTATAATGAACTTGTCTACTTGTTTAAATTATAATGAACTTGTCTACTTGTTTAAATTATAATGAACTTGTCTACTTGTTTAAATTATAATGAACTTGTCTACTTGTTTAAATTATAATGAACTTGTCTACTTGTTTAAATTATAATGAACTTGTCTACTTGTTTAAATTATAATGAACTTGTCTACTTGTTTAAATTATAATGAACTTGTCTACTTGTTTAAATTATAATGAACTTGTCTACTTGTTTAAATTATAATGAACTTGTCTACTTGTTTAAATTATAATGAACTTGTCTACTTGTTTAAATTATAATGAACTTGTCTACTTGTTTAAATTATAATGAACTTGTCTACTTGTTTAAATTATAATGAACTTGTCTACTTGTTTAAATTATAATGAACTTGTCTACTTGTTTAAATTATAATGAACTTGTCTACTTGTTTAAATTATAATGAACTTGTCTACTTGTTTAAATTATAATGAACTTGTCTACTTGTTTAAATTATAATGAACTTGTCTACTTGTTTAAATTATAATGAACTTGTCTACTTGTTTAAATTATAATGAACTTGTCTACTTGTTTAAATTATAATGAACTTGTCTACTTGTTTAAATTATAATGAACTTGTCTACTTGTTTAAATTATAATGAACTTGTCTACTTGTTTAAATTATAATGAACTTGTCTACTTGTTTAAATTATAATGAACTTGTCTACTTGTTTAAATTATAATGAACTTGTCTACTTGTTTAAATTATAATGAACTTGTCTACTTGTTCTATGCTATTCGATGATCCTGACATCAGTTTTTTTGAACACAATGGAAATATTATCCAAATTTTTGAGTTTAACAAAGAATCTCAAATTCGACAAGGTATACCTGAAGAAAGTCAGAAGTTACATTGGCCGAAACGTTGTGAATATGTCGACTAAGACGAGGAAAAAAGGTTCAAATAATTACGATAGTTTTTTTTTTTTTTTTATATTTGAAAAAGCAAAAATTACTTTTCAGAAGACGTTTATGATTTTTAACATTTTTCCCTCATATTAGGTTGATGACGACTTTACTTTCCTCCTCATGAAGGCAATGTAGGTTTTTGATGACGAAAATCCAGCTCCTCAAAAAGGAGTACTCTGGATTGGAATAAAAATTAAAATTGTCTTAACCTCAAAGTATTTCTCCTTCACTCACTGAGAACGGAACAGACTAAGTATAGCATCAGAACATATAATACACATTGTTCTTGTCAAAAGTAAATTACAGCTGTTATTTATTTGCTGCAAAACAAAGAAAAGAAAAATACTTTTTTTTTCTTCAAAATCTTTTGTAAGTTTTGATGTTTTCAAAGTTTCTCTGATGCTTCAATAATATGAAAGCTTTAACTGTTTGTGTCATGTGAACACATCTGTTGTATAAAGGGAAGTTCTCTGTGTGTATGTGTGTATATCCAGCTAATAATATATTTAAAAAAAAAACATCCACAAAATTGGTATTTTCTTGATAGGAGTTGCCCGGAATAAATAATATCTAAAATTTAGGAAAAATGATTTTTTTTTTTTTTTTTTTTGGAAATGGAAATTACTCCAGACAAAGCATGAAGCCATTTGATGTAAGGAGCTAAAACAAACCAAAGTACTTCATGGTCAAAAACTTGCCAACGTTAGATGGAACAGTTTCTGACCCAGAAAACGGCAGCTCTTCCCTCTTTATCAGAAACATCGCTCATGGAATGTGAGGACTAAAGGACAAAATAAGGGAAGCAAACATTATGCAACTGCTGAAAGTAAACCCAAGATCCACTTTCTACTATTTTGTGGAGGTGTATGCTTTCTAGTAATTTTATGTACTAACTAAAAGGAAGTAACTGTTTCCCCCCCAAAGAAGTTATTTCCCTTATGCGGACCTATTCCTCAAGTAATTTATAAAAGTGTGTGCATGTCCAGAGAAAGGAATGAGCTGAGCAAAGAAAAAAAGAGGGGGGGGGGGGGAAGAAACCAGGGCGAGAGATGTTTCAATAGAAATATATTACACTTTTGCCCTGGGCAATGCTGGGTAGGCCTGCTAGTATAAGTGCACATTTATTTAAATGGTTCTTTTTTTGGCAGGCAGTTCCTACTTCATTTCTTGAAGTTGGCCTTTAAGAGATCTTTGTTGTGCTACCACTGTCCTGGTCACCCTGACATTGGTTGAACAATGACATGAACTCTTGAAATCTGGTGCGGAGATACACATGTATGAGGTGCCTTCAATAAGTTTCCAGACTTTTTTGTAAAGTCATTTAAAATTGACATGGACTCTTGAAAATTAAGTATGTTATTGCTATGAGATGACTGACCAATTTTTATGATTTCAGGTTCAAATGAACAGCTACAGCAGAAATTGAAATACACCCCACTAAAGCCTGATTGTCAGAGCTGGTGAAATTCAAAAATGCGATTTGGACGTGAGGACACTTTAAAAAAAAAACAGTATGCGACAAAATTCTGTTTAAAACTTGGAAAAAATGCTACAGAAACGTATGGAATCTTTCGTACAACTTTTGGACCATCTTGCATGAATCATGCATCAGTTTTTGAGTGGCATAAGAGATTCAAAGAAAGCAGGGAGTCTGTGAGGGATAATGAGATGTGGGAGGAATAAAGAAGAGTTGATTGGCCAAATAAAGAATTTCAAAGATAAGGACCATCGTGTGTCTATAGAGACAATAAGTGCACAGTTTGATGTCAGTATGGGAACTGTACACACTATTATTTGTGAGGAACTGAAGATGCGGAAGATTTGTGCAAATCTCACAAATCCATCCTTGTCACAAACTATTTGATCAAGATGGGGATCAAGACAGTTCCTCACCCTCCCTATAGTATAGGGAGCAAGGTCTGGACCTTGCTCCCTGTAACTTTTGGTTATTCCCTAAGCTCAAGGAAAACCTTAGAGGCTGTTGTTATGAGACAATTGAGATGAAACTGGCTGTGACGAGTGCCATCGACATATTCAGACAAGGGGCTTTCCAGAAGTCATAACGGTACAAGTGCATTGCAGTTAGAGAAGATTACTTCAAAGGGGTCTAGAGTTTCATGTGTGCACTATCAAGAAAAGTGCCCATATGAAAAAAGTCTGGAAACTTATTGAAGGCACCTTGTATATGCAGACTTTACAAGTTCGTCAAATGTTTGCAGAAAAATCAATAATTCTGATAATGTTCCCAAATTCTTTTCTGTAATTTCTTGCTATTTTTTACATACGAAGAAAATATTTATTTTTAACATGGATGAAACAACAGCAACAATGACCATTCTCAATTATGAATCGTACTTGTTTCGCTATTCAACTTGTTATGCATGTCAGTGGCCGTCGTCAACTGTTAGTCTGTGCAAAAGTTTTTAATGCAGAAACATGAGCAAATATTTCACCAAAAATTTGTACTTCTTGAATAAATTAAAAAGTTTCATTTTAGTTTATTTAAATAACTAGCTGACCAATGTCCTGACGTGGCCCCGGGGAAGTAGATTTACTCAAAAATTCCATTCCCAACTTTGAACTGTTGAATTTGTTGCTTTTGATTATCTGGCGTGACCATTGTCCCTGCAGATACTGGTCTTGTTCATGTGACTCTGAAGCTCAACTTTCAGTTTATTGTTGTCAACTTCTCTTTCGAAAGCCAACTGCTGTAATTCAAGAGGTGAAACAGTAAATGTGTATCCGTCTGAAGAAATGTTACTAATGAAAATGGTGATGGGGGTGGTTATAAAAGGAGACAACAATAAAGAAATCCAAACGTGTAATTTGTATGGACATATGAACAATAAAGCTATTTATCTTTTATAATCGTTTTGTAATTTTTTTTTTTTTTTTGTGTTAGTGAAATGCTGGAAGAGATTTGCATATGAAGCTTTTTATGTACGGATCTAGGGTGGTTAGGGTTAACTGAGGGTGGTTACTGAAATGGGAGAAAATTTTATTGGATTTGTAGCAGAAAAAGAATGAAAAAACAAAAAAAAAACAAATTAAGTATTACGTACAAAGTGTAGTACCTGTTCTGATACATGTCATCTTTTCTGAGCTTGATCCACGGGGGAGAAATACTTGTAGACTTTGGTAATTAAAAACTAACCTTGAATCTGATTCTGTCTTCATTAGGAAACTCCAATCGAGTTGAGAGTTGGGTATCAGCAAGTTTTACAAGACTCTGGAGTTGGAATGATTTTTTAACAATCTGACGTTGATATGGGTCAATATTCTTTTGATACTTCTATACCTAGGCACCCATACAAACACACATATTTCAGATTGCGATTTACAAAACAGACCGAAAATGTCTAAGCTATCACTGAACATTCAGTTAGTATTAACATTATGTGAAACATTTTCATTTTTTTTATAACTTAAAGTTAGGGTTAATATTTCAGAAATTGTAATTGGAAAAGTTGCATAAGTTTCCTAACCATAAAAGTACTTTATATATATATATATATATATATATAGCAGGTGAGGTATATGCCTTATTTCTCTGAGGATTCACTTGGTAGCATTCTTTGAAAAATTTTTTTCAAAAAACACAAAAGAACTTTCATTTTAGGTAATTAAAAATCTTATTGAATGCAAATTTCCAAAGAATATTGTAAAATTTGATTGTTATTAATAAACTCTTATTTTTTAGGTAGTGATGATGATGATGATGATGGTGATGAAGTAGTAGTATACGCTTATTATTTAGATCTTTCTGTGTATTACAAAAAAAAAAAAAACAATGTAAATGATGCTTGGGATATTTAAAAAAAAAAAAAAATATAACTTTGTTAGCAGTTATCCACAATCTCTAAACTATTTTGATAAATATATATACATATTTAATAAGGCTGTCATCAGTGGCAGCAGCTCCCACTCATGTCCGAGTACCTGGTTCTGTTGTTTCTCTCTTCTTAATGTCCATGAATGGTATAGCTTCAAAGGCCTGGCCCATAATGGTTGGTTGGTTGTTTTGTTTTATGGCATATCAACCCTTTTCAGGTTATTTAAAGCCGAATCCAATAATTTTGAAGAACAATTTTTGGTAAATGTTTACTTTAACTACAACAGAACACCAACCAATAAAATTTGTTTTTTTTATAGATTTTTGGGGTCGCTGACAACGAATCTGATATTTAAAACCCGTTGCAAATTTACCGTTTGCATGGTATTAACCTCTGAACCCTCGCACTATTTTGTGCCAACTCACCGCCATCGTTTATGCTATTCTTACATGATGCGGTTGCGCATAGTAAGGTGACTTGTCACATCGCGGAAGAATTTTTAAGCAGACATTTGAAATAAGTTTTAAAAAACAACAAAATGTGGTTCATTTTTCTGTGTTACGTAGTTTTTTATGCTTTTTAATTGATCTAAAAAAATTTTAGTTTTCACGAGCGATTTACAAAAGCTTTTTTTTTTTTTAGGGGGTTATTCAATTATAAAACTTGTACAACATTTAAGAGGTACTTCTGCAGTTTAATTTACCGTTCCCCCCCCTCACCGTTTTACCGTAAGTAACGCGCCGACACACCGAGCAGAAGAACTGTTTAATTTTTCACAAAAACTCTGTTTACATCAACACCCCATCCCACCTGCCCCTTTACCGCTCTACCCCCCCCCCCCAATGTAAACAGAATTTTTGTGAAAATTAAACAGTTCTTTTGCTCGGTGTGTCGGCACATTACTTACGGTAAAATGGTAAATTAAACTGCAGAAGCACCTCTTAAATGTTGTACAAGTTTTATAATTGAATAACCCCCTCAAAAAACAAAAACAAAAATGCTTTTGTAAATCGCTCGTGAAAACTAAATCTTTTTAGATCAATTAAAAAGCATCAAAAACTACGTAACACAGAAAAATGAAACACATTTTGTTGTTTTTGAAAACTTATTTCAAATGTCTGCTTAAAAATTCTTCCACGAGGTGACGAGTCACCTTACTACGCACGTCCATGCGCAAATGCATCATGTAAGAATAGCATAAACGATGGCGGTGAGTTGGCACAAAATAGTGCGAGGGTTCAGTGGTTAATACCATGCAAACGGTAAATTTGTAACGGTTTGAATATTATTGGTTGGTGTTCTGTTGTAGTTAAAGTAAATAGTTACCCAATTTTTTGATAGAAATATATATATATATATATATAATATATAATTTTATTTATTTATTTTTTTTTTCCAAGTCAATTTCTATTTGACCCATAGTTGGGACCCTAACAGGTACTACCACTCTGAGTCAAAGTGGACCTGGAAGCAATGGCAATTAAAGGGTGGCTCCACACTCCCCAAAGCCCACAAGCTGTGGCCTCACCATCAGATATAGTTTAAAGTCATATCCAGGATTGGTCCATAATGGAAGAGTCGTGGACAATGTTCGTTTTTTTTTTTTTTTTAATCTTTCACCATTTCAGTCTTTTTTTTTTTTTTTTTTTTTTTTTTTTCCCCACATCGCTTACATCCTTATTAGTTGCATTGAGCCTCCGCTAATAAAGTTATAGGCAATCTGGAAAACATTGGAATGGTGAAAGATGGACCAAACGGAAGACAATACGTGCAATATTTTCTTCAAAAACTTTTCTATTTTTCAGTAAATTACTGTTTGTAAAATCCGAGATGGTGGAAAATATTTCAATATTTTGCACAAATCTCTCCCCTTTTAAAAAAACAAACATTCTTTCCATTAACAGAAAAGAAACATTCCAAGATAGCTGTTTCGTACAGGATACCAGGTTCATAGAACATAGAGGTGCAACAATATATATAAAACATATTTAAATATGTAAGACCTAACAAAACTTTACTAACCCTTGTTTGTGTTATTCAAAAAAAATTTTTTTTTTTTTTTTTACTTAATCCAATGTTTTATTTAATTTTTAGATATAAGTGTTTAATAAAACGGTTAAAAATAATACAAAAATGTCTGAGTTGCAGTTAAATATTTAATGGGTTTTGCCATTTTAAGAGGAACGAATGTAAATGGGAGGGGGGAATACAATGGAATTAAAAATAAATAAATTCTGTTTTTTCTATATTTATATACTAAAACAAAAAAGAAAAATCTCTATGTACCTGTAACAAAAATATCATATTCTAAAAATCGCATAAATTGATGAAGTTGTTTTATTTTTCTGAAGAAAAATCAAAAAGGCAATTTTCATTAGAATACATCTATTGCAACTTGGGCTTTTTTTTTTTTTTTTTTCTCAACCGCCATATTGTTATTTTTAACCAAATCTTATCTCTATTGAACAGTTGTTCAATCTAGCTTTGCATGTGATGCCGATAAGTAAAGGGTTAGCTTTTCTGATAATTAACGGTATTTTTTATACACTCTTGTGTCTTCGTAGAGAGCCATAAAGATTAGACGGCCATGGTGAAGACGGCAGTCCATTCCAGGTTCTGATGATTTCCGTGCAGTTTTGTTGTGAGGGAGGTATTGCTGAAGAACGAACCCAGGAACAAGGCTTTTATTTTTATTTTTTTTTTTTTAAAGAGAGCTGAGAATTTACGTCTTGTGGTAATGACTCTGCGCAGTTCTTATTCAACGTGTGAATGCGCAACAATCTTCAGACCCGATTTGGATGAAGATATGACACATCAGGCTCTCATCTTTCTCGGACCCCTCCCCACCATTATGCCTCTCCATCTCTTATCCACTTTTTTCACCCCTGCTATATTCTTTTTTTTTTTTTTTTTTTTTTTTTTTTTTTGTCTCTCCCTTGCCTTGCACCATACCTGTGCCTTCAGTTCCAACAGCACATGGCTCCCAACCTTAATTCGTCCCAACCTCGTTTGGATAGCAAATTCATTACTTGCTTGCTTTCCATGAACAGTCCAAAATGTGATCGGTGGGGGGGATCTAATGTCGCCCAATAATCAACCAATACTAAAAAATTGCCAAAATCATTCACAGCTTAAAAAAAAAAAAGAAAAAAAAAAATTGAATAAAAAGAAAATGGTGCGAGTTCAGAATTAAATCTAATTAAAAAAAAAAAAAAAAAAATACAGAAAATTGTATATGATTTACGTACTCGTCATAAAACAAAAATGTCATATTCCAAAAATCGTATGAATTCAAGTATTCTTTTTTTTTTTAACTAAGAAAATCAAATTTGATGAAGTGAGAACATTTTGTCTTGATCCGCCATATTTAATAAAGGAAGACAACTCAATTCGAACTACCAATATTTTAAAATCAGCCTTATACTATTAATTGCTGAAAATTGTTAAAAAAAAAATTATTTTCTTTGAAAAAAAAAAAAAAAAAAAAAAAAAGTCTTGACCAATTTGTGATTTTTGGAATATGGCATTTTTGTTTCATTTTCTGTGTTTCGTTTTTTTTTTTTTTTTTTTTTTTTTAATTAGATTGAATTCTGCATAAGAGCCAAAAACACTGTAAAAAAAAATATATTGTAGTAACACCTAAAAAAAGCAAAAAAAAAAGAAGCAGTTTGTATATTATAAACTTTTCATTCAATATATTTGTACTGGAAACTAGATTCACATATCTTGCCTATCGTTTTTGAAAATAGCTCCCATCGTCATCATCATCACCACCATTTTCCCCTCCTATAAAATTAAAACCATTCATTGATAGTCCTTGTGTATATACATGGTGTATAGCACAATTGTTTTATTATGAATGTGAAACTCGGTTATTTCAATGATTTAGTCATCATTTGTATTGCAGAAAGCAAGGGGCAAAGTTTAAACACACACACACAGATGCACATATATATATTTATAACAATGATAATTAAAATAAGCTTATCTTAACACTTTACTGCAGTTTCAGGGTAAATCCACACGTCTGTATACATTTGAATGCAAGCTCAAACTATCTAGAACCGGTTTCCAACCTGTATTATTATTTGGTTTATTCAGATGTAACCTCCAACCTTTTTCAGGTTTGTCTTGCTGAACTTAGGAGTCTATGTGAAATTTTGAACTGAACCTTTACTTTATACATGGGGTTAGAATTCCCTTGTTATGTCAGCCATGATTGGGTAGAAGTCTTAAGTGATTTTTAATATTCTTTGTATCGCCTGGACCGAGGATTGAACCTTCAAATTCCGAAAGACTATCACTTAGAACTGATTATTACTCAAAACTTTACCAGTTGCACCATTTTTTTTGTGTTAATTTTTCCAATGCTAAACTTTCACACTTATTTGGTATGACTTCTGCTTGCAAAGTTTTTTTTTTTTTAATTATTAATTACGATGCAAGATATATAAAATAAATCTGAAAAATTAGCGTTGAAAGTTTTCTTTTTTATGAAAATCACTCCAGACAGGGCATGATGCCACTTAATGCTAAAAAAAAAAAATATGTTACATCAAGGTCAAAAACCGGTCAATAGTAAGCATTATATGAATAGATTCCAACCCAAAGAAAACATTAATTCTTCTTTGTCAGAAATATCACTTTTGGAACATGAAGAGTAAACATTGTTAGAATATGAATAGGTTAAGGGACCTACCATGAAAGTGCAGTAAAATGTTCAGTTCGCATTCAAACGTATACAGATGTATGCACTAAGAATACACTTCTGATGACTGGACCTACCATGAAAGTGCAGTAAAATGTTAAGATAAACCCTTTTTAATTATCTATTGTTATAAAACTCTGTCTGAACGGATTTTGAACACTGTAAGATCTACTCTCTTGGATTGGATCTGTTTTGATTTTGAGTTGATTTTATTATATATATATATATATATATATACACCCACTCTTGGTTATCATTCCACAATCCAAAAGATGGAATCTATTCACCCTCATAAATTTTTATTAGTTTTTTTTTTTTTTTTTTTTTTGCAGATGTTTAAATTTTCATTATATCACGTCTTACACATGTTTCATTGTATAGCAAAAGATCACTAACAACTCTTTAGAGACGAATAGATATTCTTCCAAAACTGTTAGCTTAATACACGAAATGAAAAAATAATTTGGAGGAGAAAAAGAAAATGCAGCTGTGTAAAGTCTGCAAAAATGTTCATTTATAAACACTTAATACAATGTTTATTGATTCCCTGCGCCCCAAATAATAGAATTAAAAAATTTGTGCAAAATGTGTCACATTATTTTCTTTTATATCTCAAAATTTTTTTTCATTTTTTCATTCCATATATTAAACTTTCTAGTAGTTTTTGAGGAATAGACCTTTGTCTCTGGAGAGTTGTATTATACAATACAGTGAAACACGTGTAAGGCATAATGAAAATTTAGGCGTCTACCTAAAAAAAAAAAAAAAAAAAAAAAAAAAAAAAAAAAAAATTAATAAAAACTTTATGAGTGTGAATTGATTCCATTTTATTTTTTTGTTTTTGGAATGAAAACTAATGGTATATAAGTTTAAAAGGTGGGAATTCAATTTCATTGAACCTAGTGTTTGTTACAATTCGAAATATGATTTATGGAATATATGCCTCAACATTTATATACTTTCTTTTAATCTTAAGTAATATATCTCAAAATTTATGTATTTAAATTTTATTTGAAAAAGTTAATCTTCAAATACAGAATTTTTTTTATTGTTTAAAAACAAAGAATACAATTGAATGAATTCATTTGCTCTATCTTGTATATTGAGCAATTTTATTTGGCTGGGATTGTCTTATATAAAATATTACATCTAATAATATTTTATAAGACCAAAAAAATCACTGGATTTGTATATCAGTAGATATATTTCATTTTATTATTCTGAAGTATATATATATATATATATATATATATATATATAATCCAGTGAATCCTTACTGTGTTTATATAATAATACTTAAAAAGTAAGTAGATCAGCTATGCATTTGTTTAGTATAAATTTTTATTTATGCAAATATTTTTGGCTACACATTTGCCTCTTCAAAACTTTGTTAGTGTTGGCCTGTGTCATATATAACTGCTCTACTTTTCAAAGTACTCAAGAAATTTTAGTTCTTGTTCAGAATTCCCCCTATATTAGAAAACAAAAGAAAGAAAAACCTGTATGCTGTACATACCATGATAGAATGAGAATATCATATTCCAAAAAATCACGTAGATTGATCAAAGTTTTGTTTTTAAATAATGACATCAAATTTTATGAGTATCCACAGAGTGACTGACTCGCTTGCCATTTTGAAAAAAAAAAAAATGTTAAAAAACAAAGGAAGAAAACTCTACTGTAATTTATACTTACGGATTTATGTTGTAATGGCTATGAATTTTCATTAATCGCTTAAACATGATTTTCTTTGTAAAAATAATTAAATTGATCAATTTTCATGATTTTTGGAATATGATACTTTTGTTTTGACATAGGTATGTACATGATACAAATTTTTCTTTTAGCTTTTTTATTATTTTTTTAATTTTTTTTTTTTTTATTAGTATAGATGGAATTCTGGACATGAATCATCACACTTTTAGATCCAATACAAACAAGTTACCAAAAGTTAGAGTTCTTACGTATATGCAAACATGCAATTAGGATATAAAATTTTATCATCTGTTTTTGGCAATCATTAAACAGCATTTTTTTTTTTTATCATAACTTTTGAATCATTTTGTTTTAATGTTTTCTTTTTCATTTGTTTTTTATAACTTCATGATTAAAAAAAAAAAAAAATCTGATTATTTAATGTTTTCATATTTTTATAACTATTTTTTTCTTGACCCATTTTTAAAATTCTTGATTTTCTTTTCTCCTTTTTTTCTCAAATTCTTATTTATAATTTTTACTTCATTATATCAAGATGTTGTCGTTATACTTATGAAATGGTACTTGTGCATTTTATGTTTGGAGGACAAATTTTTTTTGTTTTTTGTTTTTGTCTTTGAAGAATTCCATTCAAAACAAGGGGAGATAATATTTTATTATTGGAATCCTGAGGATAACAGTCTGCAAATAAATAAATAAAAGGGAAGACAAGTTAAAGTTTCGCGTAACTTATTTGTAAAAGAAAAACGAACACTAAATCAACGCAATAACAGAAAATAAAATGCTAATTATCTGAACATTTATGAAATTAAATTAAAATAAAATTTTTAGTTTTTATAAAATAATTAAAATTTTAATATAATTTACAAGCATTTGTTTTATTGAACATTTTTTAAAACGTATGAGTTTTTTTGTTTTTTAAACAAACTTTTTTAAAATAAACCTTCTCTAAAAAAAAAAAAAAGGAAAATTCTGAAATAAATGAAAGTGTTCATTATATGAAAAAGTATGACTCTTTTTTTTATAAAGAAAATGCATATTTTTTTTGTACAAAATTAAACTTTTGTAATGAATTAAAGTAAGAATTAAGTTATAAAATAGTCATTATTGGAATGTGTTACTTTTTTTTTTGCCTCTCTTGCCTTTTGCCTTCTCAGTGGAATTCTTAAAAAAATGAAAACAAAATAAAAATGTCTCCCAAACCTAAAATGCACAAGCATCCGTGAAATATTTCAGTTTAATTATATAACAATTATTACTACCTCTCTTGGCAGACCTGAAGAATCATGCCCCCCACCTCTATTTTTTTTAACTCCCACCCCCCAATTTTTTCAGCAGATTATTATTGAAAGGATACTAGTCTACCAGATTATTAAAAAAAAAAAAAAAAATGAACAAGAAAGTCAATATCTAAATATTTTTAGAGAGTGCTCAGTTTCTAATGCAACGTTCTAGTAAATCGATCATCCATTTTAGAACCGCTTAATGTTGTTAGGCCAAATGTTGCTAGTTTAGCCTTTTTTTAAATTAAGTGTTTTAAAATAAGTTAAACTGCTTTTAAAAAAAGCTAACTTTGCAAAATTTGGCCTAAAAACGGCGATGTTCTCAAATGGCTGATCGATTTACGGGAATGTTGCATTAGAAACTGAGCACCCACTACAAATATTTAATATTTTTTTTTTTTAGTTTTTTTTTTTTTATATAATCTGGTAAACTAGTGTCCATTCAATAATAATCTGCTGAAAAAGAGAGGGGCAGGATTCTGTAAGTCCGCCCTTCTCCTATTCACAGACAGACGAATGTACATGCATATATAGATATAAATATGAACATACACATATTGTCTACTAGAAAAATAAAAGTTAATTTATTGAGCTTCAGTAAGATATTTTAAATCAGAAAAAAGTGAGTTTTCCAAGCCAGTTAAATAAAAAAAAAAATAAAAAAAAGACAATCCAAAATTAGTTTCCTTCTGTTCACTATCTAATTATACCCCCGCTTCTCTCTCTTTGCATGTGTGGGTTAAATAATTAAATAATTTTATTTCTGGTGATATCTCCCTTTTTTATTTGTAATGGACTATTCCTAATTTTTTTATATTTATTATCTTTGACTGTAAATAAACAGAGGATGACAGAAGTGAGAGTGATAGATACCATATAAAATAAGAGTGGAAGTTTTTCTTTTTTTTAATAACCCCAAAACTGATGAATATTTTAGCATGTATTTTGTTATTAAAATATACAAGAAAAGCCTTAGACTATCAAACGTTGATTAACCCAGCTATAGCTAATATAATAGTGTGTGTGTGTATATATATATATATATATATATATATATATATGTAATATATTGTAATTGGATATATGATGAAAATTGAAAGACAAAATACTTTGGCATAAATAGAGCATGAATGTAAATTAGAATAACACACCTTTTAATTCATTTCCTATATTAACTGTGTGTGTGTGTGTGTGTGTGTGTGTGTGTATATAATAATAATCTTATTATATTTTACTAAAAGTTAGTCTTTTTTTTTAACTTCAATATGAGAACTGATGATGAAACTTTTTGGAATAATCTAAAGTATAATACAAGGTGTTCTAAAAGTAACTCCCTGTTCTAAAATAACTCCTATATTTTTAAAGTGTAATTTCTATGACTAAGAGAAGAAAGTATGGACTTTTCTTTTCAAGTCGGCCATGAACGGTATCAACTGATTTTCTTGTACAATAAGACGTCCAGTCATTTTTGAAATTTCTAACAAATTAACAAAATTAAAAACCAAATTCATATAGCAGACCTGAAAAGAAAACAAAGCTTAGATTTAATTACCACACATTAAGTAACATACACACAAAAATTGAGAAACACATTACAGCATTTGAATGAATTATAGTTATTTTAGAGTAGGGAGTTACTTAGGAGTCACCTTGTACAAGATAAAATATTACAAGTATTAGAAATGATCAAATACGCCAAATTTTGTTTGAATTCTTGATACTGACATAAATACTGTACGAATTGTATTTATATCAAATTAGTTATATATGACATGTTCGGTGGAAGAACGACGTAAGTGCCACTTGATACTTTTCACAAAGAAAAGAAGTTAAATGTTTGGAGCATTTTCCAGGCCACTTAATTTTACGAAACTTTTTTCTTTCAAGAACATGCTTCTCGAAGCCTTCACTTTTCTACAATGCATTTTGAAGAACTGACTTCCCCACTAGTTCACTTCCGTTTTGCCGTTTTTCTTTCCCATTGGTCAACCTTTCTTGTTCACTTTCTTCCAGTCATATTTGAAGTGGCTTACAAAATTAAAACTTTTAGATGTTCGACTTAATGGAACAACAATGATGTTAGTGCTTGTTGATTTGCAAATCTGTTAAAATCAAAACAAATAGAACATAATTAGGTTTAAATTTAAAGAAAATCTATAGTCTTAAGTATCCACATTTTCACAGACGTATATGAAATATTCAACCACTTATTTTCACATAAATACTTTGAATTCAGCAATGATTTTTATTTTTGTGATTAGATTCTCCTTGATATTTTACGCGTTTTGGGACGAAAATCTCAAAATTTAAACTTTTGGCACTTGTGTTGTTCTTTCACCGAACGCGTCACATATACACAGGGTGTGGCAGAAATATCTCCCACATTTTAACATGCGATTTTCCCAGTTGCGCTTGTGTAGATTCTGAGCAATCATTAATTTGTATGGACAGAACTGCATATCAGTGTGTAGAATTCTTCTGACTGTTCGATCAGACACTCCTGAGGCCAAACCATGTTTTTATGAGCTGAACGTGTGGGGATTAAATAACATAAAGTCTCACAGGTTGAATACTGTCTGGCGTTTGAGTGCTTCAAGATCTTACAGATGGCTTTTTCTTAAGTGCCGAATCTGTAGTCCTGAAATTTGAAACCCAGAACTGTATTGATTTTCTATCTGGAACAGCATCATGCCGTTGTAACTTGTAATGAACTCAGAAAGCGCTCTGTGTTGCAGTTAGATTCACCATTCTTTAAAAACATTTCTATAATAAAAGCACAACGTGCACCAGTCCAAGCCATATTGCTTGATGAGGGTATCTGGAAAAAAATGCCAAGTTATTACCTAAATGAAAAAAATCATTGGCACTTGCATATGTTCATTAGCAACATATAATTGAAAGTTTAAAATGTGGGAGGTATTTCTGTTGCACCCTCTGTGTGTGTGTGTGTGTGTGTGTGTGTGTGCATATATATATATATATATATATATATGCACGCACTCTTTTTTTTTCATTTTCATATATGCTTACACATATTTTTAGTACTATAAATTTCCCACTCTGGAATTACTGGAAATGTTATAAAATCCCACCTAATGAATATATAATGAAATAATATTCTTCAGCCTTTCATAGATGGAGATTTGGAAAATCCATATTGTAAGATGCCCCCACACACACACACACACACACACACACACACACACACACACAAGTTTAATCATTTACGATAATATGCATTTACTTGTGTCCATATATTAGCTATGTATCACCAAAGTTAAGCAACGTTGAGTCCGGTCAGTACCAGATAAGTGACCATTTGGGAATATCAGGCACTGTATGTAGGAGGACATTAATACTCCTGCAAAAATTGCAAAACCTAATGTGTCCCAGGATATATCATGTGGCTGGAGACCGCTTATGAATTTAATATTGCCTAGAAACTTCCTCCTTTGAAGGAAACTGGCTTAACCCACCTAGAGTGAATGCCACATGGTTTTGTTTTTGAACGGAACATCCTAGAAAAAAGATAAAAACCATATTTATAATAGGTGACACTGACATTTTGGAAACAAAAAGTACAGTCCGAGATAATCGTAACTGTTTAAACATTGTGAGAATAATGTCCAAGATGAGAACAGTAATCCGACTCACTTTACAGGTTTATCGTCGATGTTCCCGTTGATAAGAAGTTCAATGCTATCTGGCTGCCTTTTAAGCTAAGTCTCCAGTGATCGCAGTTCCTATTTATTTGTCTCTCAACAAAAAAAAGCTGCGTGAAACAAGAGAGCGCTAAAAGCTCGTATAAAGAATGTCTATTGATTGACCGTTGGTGAAAACATTACAGGAGGTGTATACAGCATAATCATGTTGACACAGTTCCAGTCAGATCACCGAAGTTAAGCTACATTGAGCTTGGCCATTACTAAAATGGATAACCAATTTGGGAATTCCAGGCACTGTATGTAAAAGGACGTTAACACTTCCCTGCAAGAGTTGCAAAAAAAAACTAATGTTGTCAGCTCTCCCTGTGGATATACATACGATTGGGGAGCACTTGTGAATTCCATACACCCATGAAACTTTCTCCCTTGGAGGAAGCCGGTTAAACCCAAATGGAGTTAGTGCCGTTTCACACACAAAACATTACAGTAATTAGTCCCAGCGGTTGCATTATAAATACTGACGGGATGATTTGAATATTTTTTCCGATTCTAATACAATTGCCAATTCTGTACTAAATTCCTGATTCTGATGTTTTTATAAATCTCTAAATATTTAACTCTAAAATTAATTTTTTCTTAATTACCGTAAAAACCTGTGTTAAATGTGCAGATATTTTCTCAAACGTAAAAATAAACTTCTGGGGAGGGGTTATCTATATATTTTAGTTGTGCTAGTCATTTAAAAACAAATATTTTATCATTAATACAAGCAGTGAACTTTTCTTTTCCTTTTTTTTTTTTTTTTTTTTTTTTTTTTTAAAATAAAAATCAAATTAAAAAAAAAAGCAAAAGAATAGTTTTTAGCATTGAAAAATAGGCGCAAATTTTTTCGATACTGATTTTCATATCCCAAAACGTTCTGATTTTTTTTTTTCTGATTAATCGTCCAAACACTAATCATAAAGTCGGAGGCTTTGACTTAGATAATATGCAAAACTAGAAAATGAAAACAACACCTCAAAGTTACGTAGGTGAAAGGTAAAGTACATCAAGTCCACCATAAACCAATATGAATACTACAAGTATTACATAAGCTCAATGGATAGGATTTTTGGTCAACCAGAGCTTATATATAATAACTTAGAAAGATACAAAATTATTCGGCTTTACTATTTTTGTATGACAAATTAAGGCACGGAAAAACATGATAACTGGCTCCTGCTTCTTAGAACTGTTTATATACTCCTTAGATTAAAATATCTACGATTTGCGAACGGAGGTTGCGTCTACATTTATTTTGATCGACTTATCGAGAGGGGGGGTTTCCCCAACTTCTTGTGGAGCGTAAAGCTTAACTGGCTTGCAGCCAAAGTTAAGTGCATGATTTCCTTCCCCTATGGTGTGATTTTTGACCTTGTTAAATTTACGCACCTGTGTGAACTCATTCACTTAACATTTTAATCGCTAAATTTCAACGCTTTTCACTTCCTCTCGCCTCTTGGCACAACAGTAATGTCTCTGGATTTTTTTCACTTTCTTTTTCACCTTCGCCTCAAGTTTACGGGTCCTTGCCTGTCTGCCTACTAACACTTTTTTTTCCTCCAAACACACCTACAATCACCTGGGCAATGCCGGGCACCTACGCTAGTCTATTATATAAAGGGCAAAAAAAGTGTTTGTGTATGTCCACAAAAGGCTTTTTGCATTGGAGTTCTCGCATCAGTTAGATTCCGTGAGAAATTTTTGTATACTTCCCAGGTCGTAATATCTCACATTCGCAAACGGAATCCTTTCTTGCCCCCCCCCCCTTTTTTTTTTTTTTTTTTTTTTTTATCGAGTTAAAAAAATTCCCACCGTGTTGTTCGTCTCCAGTGTTTGTTTGTTTGTCTGTTTCGTATAAATAAAGCAAACCTATTCGAACGCAAACGTCTGTTCTGTAATTCGTCTTTGGTCAATGTAGGGGAAACCTTTCATACTGAGACAATTACTATTTATTTGGATACTGCCAGAGTGACCCCTTTTTGGGAGAGCTGGTCTCCCCCCCCCCCCCACCACCACCACCACACATTAAAAACGACCTTGTGTCTAATTTGCTTTCGTGGGAGTTATAAAAGCAACGTCATTTCTGCAAATCATCTTTTGTTTTTGATTGACTACGTTAAATTTGAACGCTTTAGACTTCCGGTCGTGTTATGGAGTAGTGGTAAGACGTCAGATTTTCTTTCACTTTCTTTTCCGCTTTCGAGTCACAGGTTCGAGCCTGCCTGCCTACTACCACAATTTTTTTTGTTCAACACACACCTCCAAACACCCGGGCAACGCCTTGCACCAAGGTTAGTGTATGTATATATATATATATGTATGTATATATATATATATGTATATATATATATATATATATATATATACACACACACACCAGTTCCAAAAAATTCAACATCAACATAATAAGAATAGTCATCAAGATCAAAGTGTAGTATCTGTTCTTCAGATGCTGCACTTCTATTTCTTGTTCTCTTTCAGTGGAGGAGAAATCCTTCACAACTGAGACAATTTTTATTTTTGTACCTTTTCTTCACGTTAAAAAACGACCCTGGTGTCTAACTCTGTCCCGTGGGGAGGCATAGTAAATAGGTACATTTTGCTATTATCTTTTTCCTTTGAAGGATACCATGATAAAGACTCTGAGTCACACTCAACTCGGGAATTTCTATGTTCCAATGGATGTACACACACACGATGGCTACAAATTTGTTTAAGTATTGCTATTAACAATGAAATACTTTCAAGTGGCTGTTTAGCTTTGCTGGAGACCTAGATTTTTGGGTCTCTGGTGTTACAGATATGAGCACAACTAGCAACAAGCTTTCCCCTCTCTCACACGACCCTTTCACAACTAGAGTTAGATGGTATCATGACAGCAAATATTGCACTACCTCCGCATCTGCCCCTACTGCCCAAAAAAGGAGGAAGTTATTCCTGTGAGGATGATACAACAGAAGAATTGATCATTGAAAGATAGTGATTGTAAAGTTTCGGCTTCAGACACAATTTAATGCCATTAATGCTAAATGCTTTCATTGAATGTGTTCACGATTTTATAATGCTGCCAGACACAACGTCATGAAAAGACAGTAAGATTTTAAAGTTTTCAAGCAATTCTTGCGCTTGAAATTTTTTCAAAGTCAAAAAAGGATTGCACAATATCATTCCCACCTAAGCAATTGCCACCCTTAGCCCCCCCCTCCCAAAAGAGCCAGTCTACATTGTTGGAAGCAACAGTTGCAGCAGATATCTGTTTTAATAAAGGCTTAAGGGGACAGCTCCTCCTACTCTCTCTCTCTCTCTCTCTCTCTCTGTTTTTGCTAATTCCTAAGTCACCAACCTGAGTATTTTTATGTCGACACACACACACACACACACACAAGTTGACTACTGACTCAAGATAGGATCATTCACTCTTTGAAGGTCTAGGTTTTAATTTTACATTTAGTTCCCAATGACCCAGCCCTGCAGCAGGTAGTATTGGATGACTTCACTAAATGATGATGTTATCCATTAAAATAGACAAAGAATGACTGCACAGTGGATGATGTCACAATATGATGACGTCATCCATCAAACCAAAGAGAGCGGTTAAGGAGAGTTTCTTTATGAGGTCTTATGGAACTTTCTGTGACACAAATGGCTCACAGATTGTCTATTGGACAAACTTTCTAGACTCCTCTGAGTATAGTGTATGTATATATATGTATATATAACATTATCATTCCAAATGCCAAAAGATGGAATTAATTCACACATAAATTTTATTAAATTTTTATGCATTTATTTAAAAATGTATTTTTTTTTTTTTTTTTAAGTCAGACACTTAAATTTTCATTAGTATATATCTTACACATATTTCACTGGATAGCCTTCACTATCCAGTGAAATGTGTGTAAGACATAAAACAACGAAGATTTTTTGGCATTTGGAATGAAAACTAATGACACATATGTTCTGAAGGTGAAAATCCACTTTCATTGAGCTTCGAATTTGTTACAATTCAAAATATTATTCATGGAATATATGCCTCAGTAGTATATACTTTCTCAAAATCCTAAGAATTATTAATATTATTAAATGAAAGATGAGGAATAAAATTTATATGTAACTTTATTATATCATCAGAACAATAAGGAAAAGTTAAAAGGATAATTAAGAAAAAAAAAAACCTGTTTAGGCCATGACATTACAAAGCTAAATGCTTCTCATCAGGAGAGAAGGGCTAGATGATAGAAAATGCAAACATTAAAAAAAAAAAAATGGTTTAATAATAATGAAGGGCTAGAATAATAGGATAAAATGGTACATAGTAAATCAAAGTATGTTACAACATGTAAGGACAGATCTAAAGGGTTGAATATATATATATGTAGGTAAAGAAAATATATCTGCACACTTGACGACCTGTTGTCTTATCTAGTCTCTCTTTCTTTCTCACCTCGCCTAGTCTATAAAGTTGCTAAAAGCTACCATTCACCGTTCATTATGTTATTCATTTACAAGTAATTATATTTTCTTTAACTGACACTAATCTTTTTTTTTTTTTGTGCTCTTCTCTCTCTCTCTCTCTCTCTCTTTCTCTCCTTCTTTCTCACTTTCCCTCTACCCTCCTTCCTCTCCCTCTCATTTGACATGTAGTTTACACGGAATACCAAGTAAGTTATTAACATATACTAATAGAATAATAAGAACGGGTCCATTCTCAAGATGTGTCCATTCAACATGTACGCGCGATGAAAATGCTATTTCAAACGTAAACATGACGGACGGATGCGCGTGCTATTTCAAATGGAGATGTGACAGACAGACAGAGCGACTTATAGAGATGTGTGGTCACATATAAGAATAAAAAAGACAAAACATTTAAACTTTGTTCAATATTCCTCGGATAAATTTGTGTAAACATATTTTTTTTTTTTCATTATTCTTTCGAGGGAATATTGATGTATAAATTTTTTTTTTTTTTTTTTAAACTAATTTTATTAAAATTTTAATTCAACATTCTGTGTTATGGTTTTACTTTTTGTTTTTTTTTGTCTTTTAATATTTTTAATTTAATTTATTTGAAATTTTCTTTATTAAATGTTTTTATTAAATTCTTTTTTTTTTTTAATTTAAATGTTTTTATTAAAAAAAAATTTTTTTTAATTTAAAAAAAATTTTTTTAAAATAATTTTTTTATTAAATATTTTTGTTTGGTGTGTTTGTGCAGTTTATGGATCGCGCTAATTAATCCATAGGATTTTCAAATTAAATTCAATTTTTACAATGTCTTTTATTAAATAGTTAGCTGGAAGTACAGAATAGTTTAAAGCCTTCTCCTTCCTCGTTAAAAATTGCTTTTTAAATAATAACTTTATTATTTTTGCAGAGTTCATAAACTGCACAAGTACTTTTTTTTATTTATTTTATTTATTTATTTTTTTAAGAATGGGTTTGTGTCAGAATTCAACCAAATTTAAAAATACAGAACATATCCGTCACAGAACAGAAGTTACATATTCCAAAAATCACATAAATCGATAAAATAGTTTGCCCTTTTATATAGAAAATTTTTTAACGATTTTTAATAATTAATAGTAAATCGTAGCCATTACAAGGCTGGTTTTGATTTCTGTTTCTGAAGAGGTTGTTAAGGAGGAGAGAACTTGTTATGAATTTTGAAGATGGCGGATTGAGACAGTCCCTTGTTTTTCTCATAAAACTTATTTTCCTATTAAAAATAAACTACTTGATCAATTTATGTGATTTTTGGAATATGAACGACTTTGTTCCATGATGGATATATACATAAAGATTTTTTTCTGTGTTTTTTTTTTTTTTTTATCAGGTTGAATTCTGGAAAACAACTGAAGAATTTTTTTATTTGCTTTTATTTTGTTTTCAATTAAAAAAAAAACTTCAATTTAGCCAATAAAATTACAAATGAAATTTTTTGCTAAAAATAACAAAATCTTTACTTAATCAGCAATAGAATAGGGGTGGGGTAACTTTTATGATTACAGAAATAAAAATCCTCCTATTTCATTTTGGGTACTCACAGGTAGGTCTTTCAAAAACAAAAAAAAAAAAAACTGTTTTTAAATAACTTTGCAAAGCTGGAAGATGACTTCTTGAAAATGTGGAGGAACAAAATATTGGAGTTCAAGCGAGTACCTTCAATGGAAATAAAAATTTTATTTATTCCATATTATTTAGATTCAATTCTTCACTTAAACATGTTTACAGTTAATAGACCTTTCATATCGACTATTTAACAGATTGGATCAAGTGGAAGTCGAGCACCTTCAGTACAAATAACAATAGATTAAAAAGAGGTCAGCAGCAACTCTTCTATGAGAAAAGCATTGTAGAAACGAGAAGAGTTCACTCATCTGCCCACTTCATTTCCACTAGATTTTGAAGTCGATAGTTCTTTTAATCTATTTAAAGATCGTTTTTCACCTAGATGTCTAAGTGGGGTAGGGGAGGAGGTTAGAGAAAAAGCTCTAAACTAAATTCAGCAAACATTGAATCTGCATTATATTTCTGAATTTTTGAGATGAGGATTGATAATTTTTATTGTTCGGATTATCCGAATTACTGTTTACATGCTGAGTGTTATTTTCACGTTTCAGTCGATGTAACCTTTGACTTTTTTGGTGTCGAACTTAAGAAATCGGCATAGAATTTTGAGCAGAACTCTTTGTTTAATCTCGTATGTATGTATGCCTAAAACTTTCGACAGAGGCAACAGATTTTCACGAGATTGATATCGTTTTGAAGTTCGACCCTTCGGACGACAAATATTGAAAAATTGGCTAAAAACATTAATTCCTTCACCCTCAACTGAGCACTTTTCTACAGAGAGGGGTTGCTTTTTTTCGCCGATATTTTCGAAAGTCATCCCCTCTTTTCGATTGACTAGCCTTAATTTAAACCTATGTCAGTTTCGTTTTTGTAATGGGCGCAACAGCAAAAACGTCACGTTTTTTTTTTTTTTTTTTTTTTCCCTCTCTCTCCTCCTTCCCGGTATGGGTTTGAGCCTGCCTGCCTACTAACACTTTTTTTTTTCTCAACACACCTCCAAACACCCAGGCAACGCCAGTAACTCAGGCTAGTAGGAGAAAGAAAGAAAAAAATATTTACAATGGTTGTGTAGCCAGACAAGTTTTATTGTGAATGTTTTACAATGGAACCTTAGACTGGAGTTCAGGTGAGCATCCACCATGAAAATAACGATAGAGGAAACCGTCTCTTAACTGTATCCCCAGTAATTACTGCCTTCCATAGTTGTTGTCTCATCACGTTTTGGCCAACTAATCCTCTGGCCTGGTTTAGGTAGGATTGAAACCGCTATCTTCAGACAATGGTCACTTGAAACTGTAGAGACTCAACGCCTCTATCCACTGTGCCACGGGCCCCGAAGAGCCATCAAGGTTGGAATTTTGGTCTTATAAATGCAAGTTTTTTTTTTGCTCTTATCTGGTCTTCTATCGGCGAGTCCATACCGAATGGTAAATTATTTTATTATTGGAATTTCTTGAAGGTCAGCGTAATAGGTTGGGCGAAACGTGATGAAATAATAACAACTATGAAGATGAGGATAACAGTCCGCAAATAAATAAAATATGCAAATTACTCATCTCCAAGAATTCCAATGAAATAAGACATAAGAGTATATGCTGTGGAGAAGAGAAGAGGATAGTCCCCACTAGATTTCAAAGTCGGCTCTGAGCGGCATCTCTCCAGATGTGGCAACAGTGCTCCATCTTTGACGTATTTGATTCTTATATAGGTAAAACAAATTGTGTCAGGAGTGAGCTACTTCCTTTATGGAAACACAATTGTAATCATTATGTCAAATTTATGGAAATGTGGAAAAGCATGGTTACAAACTAGTAAAAATAACCAAAATACATTATTAAAACTGGATCAAGGTATTTCGGTTTATGGGTTCGACTGTTTGTTAGTGGGAAATGTGTGAAGACAAGATAATATGCTATATAAGCTGATAAAATCTCTCTCTTATTGCTGCTATGTCTATGTTGAAGATAGGTTATAATTGTTATCTTAAAGGTCACATTGTTAACCTCTTATGTGGAAATGTATGAAATATTTTTGAAAAATTTTCAATTCATAGTAATTACTGCTGTAAGGCGTTTTGGATTATTCGGACTACGGTTTCGGTAGATGTAACCTCCAACCTACATTATCATTATAGTGTCTTTAGACAGAACAGATACTACCTTTGGATCCTAGCCAGAAGACCAAGAATGTATATTTCAGTTTCACGTACGGCTCAAAAGTGGCACCATTTTATTTTATTTATAAAATACTTTTTTAAAAAAAAACTTTTCTACTCAGAGTAATAAGTGATGCAACTATTGTTTCAGCCGTTGTAACCTCCAACCTTCAGATGCGTCTTTTCAAACTTGAGAATCTGTACGAAATTTTGAATTGAACCTTTTATTTAATCCTCGTTCTGTCAGTCGTATAAAGTCTTAATTATATTCTTGGTGTCACTCCTAGCGAGAATTGAACCTTCAACCTTCACAAGACTGTCACTTAGAATTGAACTGTGACAGAAACTGAATACATTTGGAACAGCACCATTCCATCCGTCCCCGGAAGATGGGTAAGGGAAGAACCTCCCTGGACTCTTAATTTATGTATATTGCATACTGTGATATAAGATGACAAAACCTGAAATAATTCTGTGTTGCTGATATTAACAACTTTTACAACTGCTGCGCAAAAAGAAATAAACATTCCTTTGAAGCGTACTACTGCTACATGTTATTTACACAACAGAACTCCAGCTATGAGATGAGCCCCTGTCCAAATAACCTGCTGGAATCAAAGAATTGGTCCGCCATATTGCTAGATATGCATATAAAACAAAATCCTTGCACAACACAATTAAGATGTAAAAGATCTTTCTACTCCGGTAGTTTCTTCCCCAGAACCGCTAGACTTTGGAATTCCATTCCACGTCACTGCTTCCCCAACTGTACTGACATGCAGAAGTTCAAGTGCAATGTGAACCAACATCTTGCTGCCCAAGTCCCTACATAGTACCCCAGTAGTTGTTTCCCCTGATAGTAGCCCCCTATACCAAAGTGGCAATGTGCCTTGTTTGGGGTGAAAATGTAATTTAAAAAAAAAAAAAAAAAAAAAAAAAAGTGTTTGAAATACTGACCACATTCTTCAATGCATTTAAAAGTTCTCAGTTGCACACACGTTTACAAGAATTCATAATTCCTGCAGTGAGACTGAGTTTTTTCAGAACACCTCACAGGAAAAACCAGCTTTGAAACCTATTAAGCGATGCCCTTTTCTTCTTGTAACCTCTTTCTCGCAGAAGAAACGTTGCAAGCCTATCTCTACTCTATCGTTATTATCATGGCAAGTGCTCTACTGAGCTTCAACCTATCCTCCTCTCTGCAAAACATTCACAGCAAACACTCGTCTAACTACAACCACTGTCAGCAATTTCTCCCACTCTCTATCTATGCCTAAATCTAAACACAAATTCCATGAACAAAGTTTCTTTCCTAGAACTTGCTGCCTGTGGAACGCTGTGCTGAAGGTCAGCTTTCCGGCTGACTACAGCATGGTAGTTTTTAAATCTAATGTAAACAAGTTCTTGTTGAGGTGTCCCTTTAAATAATCGAATTTTACCCAATTTCCACCATTTATCAAGGCCTCTAGGCCACTCGAGGATAAGGGTTAATGAGTGTGACGTGGTCAGCTTCATGATTGATAGTCGTGGAACTGGGCAGAATTTAATTATTTAACTACTGATCACTACACTGTTGTTTCACCGATCACATTACACTCATTAACCCGTATCCTCGAGTGGCTCTTGGGACATGATAAGTAGTAAAAATTCCAAACATGACTTCAACTGTTTATAAAGTGAGGAGGTAATGCTTAGGTGGGTTCACCTCCTAGGATCTCACAATACTTTATCTCGACAACAAAGGGTCTGGTGCTCTTAAATAATCAAATTCTACCCAACTTCCACCACAACTGATCTCTACACTGTTGTCTCACTAACCACTTTACACTCCTTAACCCTTATCCTCGAATGGCTTTCATGTCTTGATAAGTAATTATTCTCTTGTAAAAAAAATAAAAGGGCATTGACTACCCTGCTATTTTTCGACTCACCCTTTACTAGCTGGTGTACTTGTCCACGTTGGGTGAGAGGTCATAATTGTTATCTTGAAGGTCAATTCTTTTTACATCTCAAATTACAATAGTAAGAAGATTACATTTCTGAAATTTTTGAGATGTGGATTGATTATTCGTATTATTTGGATTCTTCGAACTACTGTTCTCATCTTGAGTGTTATTCTTCAGGTATATTTTGTTGGACTCCCCGAATCTTTTGGTCGAACTCATAAATCTGCACGGAAGTTAGAACAGAACCGTTTATTTAATTCACAGACTTAGCACGCTCTTGTTCCGTCAGTTTTCTTAGAGGTGAAGGTTAAATCCTCAGTGCCGGCAACATTCAAAATACAATTGTAAATTATTTAGTCACAGTCAATGGAACGCGAGCATGCTACTAGCCCCCCCCCCCCGTAAATTAAATAAATTCAAAATTCCGTGCAGATTGTTCGACATAAAAATCTGAGTTCGACAAAGATACACCTGAATAAGGTCAGAGGTTACATTGACCGAAATATTGTAACAAAAAAAAAAAAAAAACCCCAAAAAACACTCAAGAAGAGAACAGTAGTCCAAAGAATCTAAAGAATATGAAAAAGCGGATTGTTAGCAGAAATTATGATCCCAGGTGGCGGCAGACATCCTTGCTAGTACACTACTAAAACTCTTGATAATCTTGGTTGTTTGCATATTGAATGTTTTAGATGGTTAGAGGCTGGGCGAATAAGACTAGATGTGGTGGGAGGAGAGAAATAAAGTAGTAATAGCAGCAGCAGTTTATGAGGAGGAGAATAATATGAAAGAAATAAAAACAAAAAAATGAGTAGTAGTAGTAGTAGTAGTAGTAGTAGAACAATAAAGGAAGGAGAGTAAGAAGATATACAATATTTGTTTGATGCTTGTTAAAATATAGTCGACAAATCGATTTTTTTAAATATATTGTTTTAAGCAAAAATAATAATGTCGAAAATAGTAATATATCAAAAAATTATGAAAATTCATCGAGTAGTACTTATGTTTTTAAAAAAAAAGAAAGAAAAAAGTGCGCTTCTACACTATTGGGACAAGCTTTTTAGTCGATAAAGGAAATTTCAGATAAAAAAATGGTTTCAGCTGATTTTTTTTGTCAATTCTAATAAATTACAATGGTAGCTTCCAAATTATGCAGTCGAAATTACCTGAAAATTACTGAATTATTAAACAAAACAACTTTAATCGTGTTAGCAGGTGAAAAATTGCTGCCATCTTATTTAAATCGTAACGGAAATTTACTTCCCTTTTGAACTCTCCTGTGTCTTACGATCGTTTTCATCAAATTCTATTTTTTATTTTCTTTAATAAATAATTTTTTACCTTATCGATTTTCGTGATTTTTGGAGATAATCATCTTAAAAATACGAGGAATACGTGGATACCATTGTTTTCATGTGAAATTCAGTTTTACGGTTTCTGAAATTTGGTCCCACTAGTGTAGAATTACCAAAAGAAGTCTATCACTATAGACAACAAATATTCGTTCTGAGTTATGTCCCTTTTGTTTCGCCTCCTACTGTTTACTTTATAACTTCTTAATGCGATTATACCCAAATTTTCCGTAAGAATTATTTTTGACTAGAAATATATTTCTGTTTGGTGACTTTTCGTAATTTTTGGATATATTACTATTTTCGATATGACAATTAAGTACATAATATTGTTTTTTCTTTAAAACAACATATTTAAAAAAAATCGATCTGTCAACTGTATTACAGTTACAGCACCTTTTGTTTTTAAACAAAAGGTGCTGTAAACTGAAAAGGAGACAAGTACCCTTCTATAAATCACAAATAATATATTTAAGCGACCTACACCAATTGGTGCTATTTCCCCACCCCCCTATTTATCCATTTGTGCTATTTTTTTTTGTGTGTCATTTTCACATAAATTCGTTAGTAAGATGTATAATTTTTTTCTTTCCTAAATTTAATAAATATTTGTAATTTTTATCCTTAAAACAAGCAGTGGAAAATTAAGTTAAAAAAAAAATAATCGTTTTTAGAATTGTTTTTTTTTTTTTTTTTCACATAGGCGTCACCACTTATCAAGGCCGATCGGCCACTCAAGGATAAGGGTTAAAGAGTGTAGAGTAGTCAAAAGGAGAATATAGTAATCAATAGTAATGGTAGTTCGGTAAATTTGTTATCTTAAGTGGAACGGCTCATCAGAAACTTGTTCACGTTGGACTTGAAGACAGCCATATTATAGAAAGCTGGAAAGCAGGAAAACGGAAGACAATTCCACAGGCGTGCAGTTCTAAGAAAGAAGCTTTGATCATGGAATCTATGTTTAGGTTTAGGCACAGATAAAGAGTGGGGAAAATTATTGATAATGTTTTCAGCTAGTCTAGTGTTTCTTGTGAAAGTTTGGCGAGGGGGGACCATAGATTGAAGCTCAGTCGAACACTTTCCATGAAAATAACGATAAAGCAGAGACAAACTCGCAACATCTCTTCTGTGAGATAGAGGTTGCAGCGAAGAGAAAAGGACATCTCTCACCAGGCCACAAAGTCTATTTTGAACCCTATTAAGGCAGGACAAGTCTTTTCTAGCAGCTATATTCTACCATATGTGGCAACAGTATTCCATCCTTGGATGTATCTGGCTCTTATATAGATAGAGAATTGCATCAGCAGTGAGATATCTACTGGATCGATAGAAGGATCCGACCATTTTTCCAGCGAAAATTAAGCTCAATTTTTACGATTCCGATAGTCTCAAAAGTTCTGATTTTCCGATTCCTGATTTCGATTAATCATTCTAACACTAATTTATTTTAATTTTCAATCAAATATTTTTTGGATTAAATGGTCGATTAATTTTCAATCAAATATTTTTTGGATTAAATGGTCGATTAACACATTTGATAGTCCTGCTTGTGTCGATCTGTTATACAGATAACATCTTCATCTTCAGTTTATTTCAGCAGTATATTTCGATGGCGAAGCTATCAAAGTTATATTCAGAAGTTTTGTTACTTTGGAGCACAGGGAGGTGCAGGTGCCAGAGCGATTGCAAAACTCAGAAGTTAATGGAAAAATTTCAAAGATCTTCGGCTATTATTAAACAACAAAGTGCTCCTATTGTTGACCAAGGGAACAGTTTGTCGGAAATGTGTATGCAATGTGATGATGTATTCAAGTAAAACCTGGCCAGCAAGAGTTGAGGATATGCGTTGCATGCAGTATGTGGGAAATGTGAATCTTTAGGACAGACTGAGTTCTGATGACCTCAGAGAAAGATCAACTCTACAAAACAGGAGATTGTTGAAACAATGCATGAGAGTTCTTGGGTTAGTAGATGTAGAACAGTTGAGGTAGCAAGGTTAGTTGGTAAAGATAGGCGAAGAGAAACGTGGGAGGAAGCAATAAGGATTAATTTGACTCTTGGTTATCATCTTGAGTGTCATTTTGTTTCAATTGATATAATCAATGTGTATCTTGTCAAACTTGGGAATCTTTCTGTCACACTTCCGAATCTGCACAGAATTTCGAATGGAACTCTTTATTTAATCCACGGGGGTAGCCTGCTCTTCTGTCAGCCACGATTGGGTGGAAGTCCTAAGTAATTTGCAATTGTATTTTGAGTATCACCTTGTAGAGTTGAATGTAATAGTCAAAGAAGCAAGCGGCCACGTGTGTGTGTGCCTTGTGTGACTGTACGATTTACCTTCAGGTAGGATCTGAGAGAGAGAGAAAGAGCGATTAAAGATGGCGGCTTTGGCTTTATAAGGCGTGGTCTCGTGGAATCGCACGAGATCACACCACCAACCGCACACATGCAACTGAAATGCAGTCAGTTTTTTAATAAAACGCCTGTTGGCAGAGGTGAGGGTGACATAGAAAATTGTGAGGAGGAGGAGGAGGAAGTCGAGTGATGAATTCTGCGAATCTATGAACTTTGTAGGTTTTTTTTTTCCCATAAATACCAGCCCACTTAACTGCACATCCATACTGAAGATTGAACCTTCAACCTCCAAAAGAGTGTAATTTTACAACTGAATTTTACCAAGTACTTTATCCATGGATCCTCATGAATTACTTAGGACTACTACTCAGCCATGCTACCCCCGTGGATTAAATAAAGGGTTCCGTTTGAAATTCCGTGCAGATTCTTGAGTTTGACAAAATAGATCTGAAGAAGATCGGAGGTTACATCGACTGAAACATTGTGGAAATAAAACTCAAGATGAGAACAGTAATCTGAAGAATCCAAACAATACGGAAGTCCTAGTAATAATCATGATGCATGATGGTCGCCATGGGGGAGGGTTAGGGTTAGGGTTATTTTAATTATGTTTGTTTTATGTTTTCATTTTTTTCAACACTGCATTTTCCTTATTGTTATGATCCCCCTTCCCCGCTTCAAATAAGGCAAACTGTTACTAAGCCATAAATTAATTAGAGTGCCAGATTTATGAAGAACATCCAAAGTGGGGAGTTGTGCAGCGAGATGTTCTTTTTTATTTGTCTCATTTGTTTAGCTCAATATTCATGGAAAAAGATCTGAAGAACTTTTGACGAATGCTCAAGAACTCTGGTTGAAACATTGTCACAATTAATAAATAAATATTTAAAAATATATGTATATTAAGTCGGTGCAAAATACGGCACAATCACATTGACACACCGGTTCTCGCCAGATGACCGAAGTTAAGCAACGTTGAACCTCGCCAGTACCAGATGGATGACCATTTGGGAAGGCTAGGCGCTGTATGTACCTTCTGAGAAGGTTGGACGTGGGGCCAGCACCCTCACCCTGTAAAAAGAACTCTTTTTTTTTTTTTTTTTTTTACACAGTGATCACCACTTATCAAGGCCCGGAACCACTCAGGGATAAGGGTTATTGCAAGTACAGTACGTTAGTGTGGAGATTTGATGAAGTGTTTACTTAAGGGGGCGGTTCATTAGGAATTTGTTAACGTTGGACTTGAAGACATCCAAGTTGTAGTCAGGTGGGAAGCAGGCAGATGGAACAGAGTTCCACAGGCGTGCAGTTCTAAGAAAGAAGCTTTGTTCATGGAATCTACGTTTTGATTTAGGCACAGATAAAGAGAGGGGGAAAAGCATCTACAAAAAGTTGTAGATGGCCTATGCCCCCCCCCCCCCCAGGGGGTCAAAGGCTATGGATGGGGATGGGATGGAAGTCGGTGTAAAAGTTTTTGCCAATTTAAAATTTCTGTGCGACCATATGCTCAGCAATAAGTGCCAACCCCAACGCTGTGGGATGTGGTCTTCTCTTTCATTTTCTATTCTGGCCGTGTCGTTGACTCTCCCATAAGCAGTTGCTGAGAGAGTGCGTACAGGTTCACAAGTATAAAAATAAAGAACAACTTAAAAGAAAGCAGAGAGAACATATTCAGTGGATGTCGGTTGGGATCTGGCTATGTGTGTGACACCATCACGAAAAAAACCCTCTGAACACTAAGGTTCACATCTACATAGTCTGTCAAAGCCTTTTTGTTGTCAGTTGCTGTCAGCTCATTTCGATCTGCTCCAAACACGACCTGCCTTCTGCTGTGTCAATCTCAACTGTTGCAAACCCAAGACTGTTCTTAACTGTTGTAAACAGCTGCAAAACTCATTGTCTCTCCCGAAACCTACCGTGGAAGCCTCCATTCAATCTCGAAAGGATGTAATTGTGAGGCAAGGGTTGCGCAATCCGCAACCACACCTCTCCTGAATCGGCATTGTTTGAGTTCAGTGGCAAAGAGAAGTTCAGGATGACTGGAAACAATGCTGAGATAAGCAGAGAGCACATGCAGCACCTGGAAGTCCCAAATGGTCACCCATTCTAATCCTGACTAGGTTCAACATTGCTTAACTTTGGTGATTTAACAAGAACCGGTGTGTCAACGTGATTATGCAGTATAAAACTTATAAACTAACTTTAAATATATCGACTTCTATTATCTGGTTTTGTGTTCCCTGTTATTGTCACACCTTGATTAACAATATTATTTCAAATGCCTTTTGTGTGTTTGGTGCACAACTTCCTATACATATATTATTTTTTAATTGTAATTCATTATTGAAATGAGTATTATTTATTCATTTATTTTATTACGGACTATTATCCTCATCTTTCTTAGTTGTTGCTTCACAACGTTTCGGCCAACTATTCCACCTGACGAAGGCCAGAGGTATAGTTGGCCGAAACATCGTGAAACAACAGCTAAGAAAGATGAGGATAATAGTCCACATTAAATAAATTAATAACGTTATTATTTTGAAAGCCATTCTTAACATGGGGAGGGGAGGGTGTTGTGTAACTATTCTGTGCTTTCACCTAACAATTTGATAAAAAAAAAAAATCGTGAAGCTTGAAAAAACTAAAAATAAATAAATAAATTAGCCTCCTATATCTTTGTTCTGCTGATAAACTTAAACTTTTTTGTTTTCTCTTATTTTTGTTTACTAACAGTTGGGAGTGAGGAACCGTTGGTAATACCACAATTTCATTTTGAAAATGAAAAACTGTTTTTTGAAAATCTTTATTTATAGCAACACCGATCTCTGCTCTCTATAACTAGATTCCATCTGTCAACGAGCGTATAAATTCATCGCCTGTAAAATTATTTAGGTTTTAATGTGGAATATGAATCTAACTCGATCGATTCGATCTCCTCTTGGGATGTTAACATAAGACCATCTAAATGGTTTTGTAATTCTCAAAATACAGGATGCCACCCCCCCAAAAAAACGGGCCCCACCTCTAATTAGATCCCGTTTCTTAGTATTTTGTCAGAATGAAATGAAAATTTGGTCATAACTAGTTTATTATATTCAAAACATCACATCAAAACACTAGGGTCTTTGGCCTTTTTTCTCCATTGACTGTAAAATGCTCAGAAAAACAATTGAATGTCCTCTGTTTTCTTTTTTTTTTTTGTGGGGGGGGGGTCACCCTGTATTTTAATTGATGCAGATTTCGTATTTATTATTACAGAGCCAATCCTCTATTGAATATTATATTGTACCTAGTATATAGTAGTGATTTTTAAAATATGATATAAACAAAAGTGCTTAATAAAAGTCATTTACGTCAATGTAGATATGTTAAATGTCAAAAGTACATTTTTTGGTAGACTTACAACCCCCCCCCCCGATGTGAATTGTCTTTCACTTTTCTATCTTTCTATTTCTAATTTAAGTTTTTTTTTTTTTTTTCTCCATTTTCTTTTATTTATTTATTAGCAGGATGCGCTCGGCCTTAAATATACAACGGGCCCCAACTCTAATTAGGCCCCGTATCTTAGTATTTTGTCAGAATGAAATGAAAATTTGGTCATAACTACTTTATTATATTCAAAACATCACATCAAAACACTGAGGTCTTTGGCCTTTTTTTCTCCGTTCTACAGCATATGTTCTAGATGGCCTCCATTTAGCTGTATGTGATAATTTGAGGGAGCTAGGTCAGGAGAATATGCAGGATGGGTCGAGATTTCTCAACCAAATTCTCCTAGATCTTTGGTCAGTAGTGTGAGGACAAGCATTATCATGATGGAAGATGATTCCGTTTCTGTGGACTAAATAATTTCGTTTTCAAGTTATCATGGGTGATAATATTGCATGAAAAATATAATAATATGAAAGAAAAAGTTATAAATTAATCATGGTGATATTTTTAAGTAATAACAATCTATATATCTATAAAAGTGAAAATTTCTGTATGTGTGTGTGTCTGTGTACATTTCCATAGCAAATAACTCTGTCCAATTTTATGTCTAGAGACTCGAGATTTGACATAAGGTGTATTGAGACTTGGGAAAATCTTTTTAATCGGATTTCGGCCAGAAATTTTGCTGTCAAGGGGTCAAAGTTCAACGATTTGACCTTTGAAAACTCTACCAAAGTCCTCTGCCACTTTTGGGTCTAAACACTTGAAATTTTAGATGTAGGTTACTTGGACATGGATCAAACTTTTTAATTTGATTTGAACCCAAAAATATAAATAATATAAAAATTGGGGTCAAAGTTTTAAAAAAATTGACCTCTGCGATCTCTACCAAATTACTCAGCCAATTTCTGGTCCAAAGATTTTAAATTTGACATAAAGGGTGTTCAGAGATAGGGTAAGCTTTTTAATCGGTTTGGGTCGAAAATTTGAACTGCCAAGGGGTCAAAGTTCAAAAGATTTGATCTTTGCGGTGTCTAGCAAATTACTCAGCCAATTCTGGGTCTAAACATTTTAAATTTATACATAACAGGTATTCAGAAATGCTGCAAGCATTTTAATCAGTTTTGGGGCGAAAATTTGGCTGGTAAAAAGGTCAAAGTTGAAAGAGTTGACCTTTGCAGATTCTACCAAATTCCTCCACCAATTTTGGGTCTAAACACTTGAAATTTTAGATGTAGGTAACTTGGACATGGGTAAAACTTTGTATTTTGATTTGAGACCAAAATAATAAATGTTAAGGGGTCAAAATTGGAGTCAAAATTTAAAAAAAAATTGAACCTCTGCGGTCTCTACAAAATTACTCAGACAAATTTAGGTCTAAACATTTGAAATCTTACATAAAGGGTATTCACACGTAGGGCAAGTTATGAACAGTACATAGGGCCCGAGCAAAGCTGGGCAGAACTAATAGTATTCAAAAATTAAATTACAATGGTTTAGAATACTTAATCTTGTAAATTTTTTGCACTGATTAATCTAAATAAGAATATCTAATCTTTAAAAAAATATTTGTTTACTTATTTGTTTGTTTAGTTATTTGTTTATTTAGTTATTTGGTTATTTAGTTATTTGGTTATTTAGTTATTTGTTTATTTAGTTATTTGTTTATTTAGTTATTTGCTTATTTAGTTATTTGTTTATTTAGTTATTTGTTTATTTAGTTATTTGCTTATTTAGTTATTTGTTTATTTAGTTATTTGATTATTTAGTTATTTGTTTATTTAGTTATTTGTTTATTTAGTTATTTGATTATTTAGTTATTTGTTTATTTAGTTATTTGCTTATTTAGTTATTTGTTTATTTAGTTATAGGTTTATTTAGTTATTTGCTTATTTAGTTATTTGCTTATTTAGTTATTTGTTTATTTAGTTATTTTTTTATTTAGTTATTTGTTTATTTAGTTATTTTTTTATTTAGTTATTTGCTTATTTAGTTATTTGTTTATTTAGTTATTTGTTTATTTAGTTATTTGTTTAGCGGATAAAGTATTTGGTAAAATTCAGTAAGTTACAATCTTCTGGAGGTTGAAGGTTCAATCCTCAGTACAGGCGACATTCAAAATGCAATTGCAAATTATTTAAACCTTCTACCCAGTTATGGTTACCAGAATGATAGCATGTTACCCCTGGGGATTAAATAAAGGATTCCATTAAAAATGCAGAATTATGTTCGTCAGAAAGATTCCAGAGTTCGACAAGCTACACCTAAAGAAGGTCAGAGGTTGAATCAACTCAACACGATGCAAATAAACTCTTAAGATGAGAATGGTAGTCTGAAGAATCCAAATAATACAAAAAAAAAACCCCCAAAAAACAACAAACAAACTTTTGAATAAAAAAATTTTTTTTTTTTCAATTAAAAAAGCTTTTTTAAAATTATATATTTTTTTCTTTAAATGAGAACATTTGAAAACCTGAAAATGTTATGAAATAATTAAATCATTTTTTTTTATTTACATTTTTTTGTTGTTGTAAAAAACATATATATAGAATTTTATATAGAAAAAAATGTTTTCTAAAATGTGCGACTCTCCATTTCTTTTCTTTCTTTCTTTATTTTTTAAAAATGCTTAATTCAAATTTATTTTGCAAATGTAAAGAAATAAAATGTCTTTCATGTACAGAAACAGCAGTTAAAAAAAAAAAAGTGAAAATATCAATCAATAAGGTTGTGCTCGACATTTTCTTCAATTTTTTGTTTAACTTCTGGAGAAATAAAGATACAATACCTTATTCTTTGTGTTATTAATATTCTATCAGTCTATGCAATAATGAAGTGCCGGTAACTCTGCAATGACTAAATTGCAAAGTGATTCGGACGAATGTTAAAAAGCAAATAGCTCTGATCGAGCAATAATTGAGAGAGTCAGTCCTTTCACCAGAATTCTTGTATGCTGATGTCACAGAAGCCATCTTACAGCTTTTTAGGGAAGCAAGATTCAGCAAGGCATTTATTGTAGAGCTTGTAGAGTACGGGGCAAGCTCAACTGAGCATTTCTTAATTAGTATAGCAGGGATGAGATCAGGGCCACACGCCCTGGAGGTGTCTAGGTTTTCTATCATATCGCAGACATGAGAAAAGGTGATAATCCCACAAGCAGGAAAGTTCCACAGAGAACACAAGTTGGAACAGATACATCGAGGGTATTGCCAAGGCTGTTGCAAAGAAGGTGGGCTCTCTCTACCATGCTAGAAAGTTACTTATGCCTGAGAGTATCCTGCAACTCTACAAGGCCACCATTCACCCATGTACAGAGTATTGTTGCCACATTTGCGCTAGTATATCTGCTACCAGTCTCTCAGACAGGGTTCAAAAGAGAGTCGTCCACCTAATAGATCCCACACTGTCAGCTAGGCTTCAACCTCTGTCCCATCAACAAAATGTTGCATCCTTCTACTTGTTTTATAAGTATTTTAATGGTAAGTGCTCTAACGAACTGCAAGCCCTTGTACCCCCTCGACGTAAATACCCCTGACAAACCCGACAAGCAGCAAAATCCCACCCCTACACAGTAGGGATCCCGAAATGCCAGAAAGCCTTCTACTCTAATAGTTTCTTCCCTAGGACTGCTAGACTTTAGAATTCCCTTCCGGGTTCCTGTTTACCTAACTGTACTGACATGCAGAAGTTCAAGTGTAATGTAAACAGACACTTGCTGCTCAACTCCCTACATATTATCCCTGCAAATTATGTCCCGGATAGTAGCCCCCTACATCAAGGTGGCACTGTACCCTGTTTAGGGCGAAAATGCAATAAAAAGAATAGCTTACCCTATTTCTTTCTTGCTTTGTTTGGATTCACTCTCACTAAGGCAAATTAGTTTTCACAGGAACATGTCAACTGAAAGTATATTCAACCAATGGAAATCGTTTCAAGCCCCAAAAGTAACACATCTACGTTAAAGTAATAAACTGGCACAAACTTACAAAGTTCTAAACAAAATGACGTCTGCCGACCATGCCTCAAACAGTATCCCAGGAATATATGCTCAACACTGCCCCCCACCCTCACACGCACATACACAGATCATGCCTTTGTTCAGAGGAGGCGAGGCAAAGAAGAAACCTTCAATGACTCTCATACAAGAATTCTTTACTTCACTCACACATTCTTACACTCTAACAAGAGTCAGGTGAACAGAAACGAATTGCTATTCACAGTTATACTATGCTGTAACATAACCAAGGAAAACCAACGCACACACATACACAATATGCCACCCTGCCAAATACTCACATACATATATTACTTACATACGCATATATTCACACTATGGCATGCAACAGGAATTTTTCATCAAAAAGCAACGCTTTATCAACACATGAAATACAGATTATTTCATTTAGCAAATTTCCAACTGTTTCTTCACTTAAATAACTGTAATTTATAAACTGATAATCTGATATGACTCAAATGTTGACATGTGCCATTAGAAGGTTAGTACTTTATTAAAAAGTCACATAGAAGAACCCAAGAAATCTCTATAATTTCCCATGCCTTTTGCAGCCGGGATGGTAAGACGAAAAGGGTTCAATGACTAATGTACCAGTCTCCATTACGCACGCACATTCTCACACATTAGCAAAAATCAGGCAAATAGAGAATTACTACCCATTCATAGGCATTAATAAGAACAAGGTAAACCAACGCACATACACAATACTACGCTGCCTAATACTCATGTATATGACTTACATACACATTTTCACACTATGAGCATATTAAGCTACACATTTTTAGGCCTTGTGAGTACAAAATGACCTTTCTCTACTAAATTTGCATAAATAAACATTTTCTAATTGAAAATATTTTGCATTAGCATATTCCTGTGAAAACTTACTTTGCGATTCAGTCACTACAACTCCACACCTCACAAAGTTGCAAAATTGTGGCCTCACCACTGGATGCTATGTTCCAAATTACGCAAACCAGCCTGCTCAGGTCAACAGTAAACCGATGACATGGTGCACTACGGAAAGAGAATAAAAATTTGGGGATACAGAAGCAATTGCACGAGAGGAAGAGCGCCGGATGTGTGTGAAACGGAAGTAACCCTTATTCAGACTTATCTGGCTTCCTCCTAAAGAGGAAGTTCCATGGGAGTATGAAATTCACAAGCGGTCCCCAGTTGCATGTATATCCCCGTTAGGAGAGATGAAGACGTTAGATTTTTGCGACTCTTGCAGGGGGGTGTCGACTCTTAAATACGGCGCCTGGAATTCCCAAATTGGTCACCCATTTTAGTAATGACCAGGCTCAACATTGCTTAACTTCAGTTATGTAGTGGGAATTGATGGGCTAACGTGATTATGGCGGATACTTATCAATCAGTCAAAGGCGGGATGGCATATTGGACAAACTTTTTGAGCTTTTGTTTTTGATTGCTGATTTGAAGATTGCGGAACTGAGAGAATTTAAGTTCGTTATGATTGGTGATACTAACCCCATCAAACAATCTGCCTTTTTTAATCAATTTTTTTTTAATTTAAAGATTTAAAAAAAAAATTTTTAATTTAAAATTCTTGTTCTGCCTTGACAGAGTTCAAAATAGACTAGTGGGGGATGCCCTTTTCTCTTCCCTGCAACCTCTTTTCTCACAGAAGAGACGTTGCAAGCCTGTCTCTGCTTTATCGTTATTTTCATGGTAAGTGCTCGTCTGAGCTCCAATCTCTAGTACCCCCTCGCCAAACAATCACGAGAAACACTCGTCTAGCTGAAAACACTATCATTAATTTCCTCCACTCTTTATCTGTGCCTAAACCTAAACGTAGATTCCATGAACAAAGCTTCTTTCTTAGAACTGTACGCCTGTGGAACTCTCTTCCATTTGCTTGCTTTCCGGTTGCATATATTATGGTCGTCTTCAAGTCCAACATAAACAAGTTCTTGATGAGCCATTCCCCTTAAGTAATCCAATTTACCAAATTTCCACTACTAACGATTACTACATCATTGTCCCATTGACCACTGTACACTTATTAACCCTTATCCTCGAGTGGCCTCTGGGCCTTGATAAGTGGTGACTCCTTTGTAAAAAAAAAAAGAAAGAAAACTATACATTAGGTACAATGTAATATTTAATGTAATAAATACAAAATCTGCATGAATTAAAATATATTTAAGCACATTTTCCAACATGGATGATCCTAATCCCCTTCTAGTTTATTAATAAAAAATATAAATATTCTGGTTGAGATTATATATATATAAAAATGTAATTCTTGGTTCGTTCAAAGTGAATAAAACCATATTTCTATATTACCAATTTAATTGAAATTTCAGAAAATTTATCTGTAAAGTCAAGGAATGTTTGCATGTTATTAAAATAAATTAAGATCGCAAATTATAAAAAATATATTAAATAAAATAAAAATATTTTCCTTAACTGCGAGACTCCGCCATTTCATTTCCAGTAGAAATGAGCCTTTCACGTGCACCACACGTTGACGACTTTCGAATTACAACATTTAACTATCTATTTAATAGATGGGTAAAAAAAAAAAAAATTCCCTATTTTTTAAATTATATATATATATTTTTGTACTTTAACCTTACAATTGAATAAAAAAAAACATATCATAAAACTTGAATTAAACTTGGAAATACGATTTAAAAAATAGCGCGGATCGGTAAAGTGCACTACCATCATTTGTTTATCTTAATTTTTTATTTTTAAAAGCTTTCCTGGAAAAAATATAAAGTTCAATCGTTAAACTACCACTAAGAATTTTTGCATTTCATAAACTTACTTTGATTATTATCCATAGTGCTTGAAAAAAGTGTGTTTATGACAATAAATGAAATCCTCCACTCTTTGAGACAGACTGTGGCATTCTAAATGTAAGCAATGGACAGTTGGAGGTATCTAGCATCTGCTCATATAGTTAGAAGTAATTTTTGCAAATTGGTTGCATTTTTCTTAAATGTTATAAAGTAGACAGTGAAAAGTTCGCATACAGGGGACATAACTCGGAATGCAAAATTTAGATTACATTGTAATGCCTTTTGATATTTGTAGCTTATAGCGATAGCCTTTTTTTTTTTTTTTTACTAAAACCACCATAGCAGTTGTTCTACTTGATGGATTTTCGTAATTTTTGGATATATTGCTATTTCCTACATGACAAGTATTGTTTTTGCTTATATGTTACTATATATATAGAAGATGAAGGAGAACGCAGCCATGGAAAGAACTTTGGGGTTAGCGTTTGCTGTCAAACAGGGTAACATGAAGAAGTGGTTTTGGAAAGTGAGGTGTATTTTGAGGCCAAAAACAACTTGCCTTACAAAAAAAGGCATAAAAATTGTTACAGGAGAATAATTATAAATGAACGTAATGACAACAATAAATAATGATAATAAATTATAAATATATAATAATAAATAATAACAATAATGATAATGAAAAATAAATAATTAATGATAACAGGTAGCAATAAATAATGAATAATGATGATTAATAATAATAATAATTAACAAAAATAATAATAAATAATAGTAATAATAAATAGTAATAATTAATAAGGTATAATCAAAATAATAAATAATAATAAATAAATACTTAATACAGAATAATAATAATAATAATAATAATAATAATAATAATAATAAGAACACTTTTAAATAATTATAATAAACAATAATAATGATAATAATAAATATTAATAATAATAATAATAATAGTAAACAATAATAATAAAAGGTAAATAAATAATAATAATAATAATAATAATATTAATAAATAATGATAATAATAGCAATAAATAAAAATAATGATAAATAATAAATAATTATAATAAACAACAACAATTATAATAATAATAATAATAATAATAATAATAATAATAATTTTCATGGCAAGTGCTCGGCTGAGCTCCAATCTATGGTTCCCTCTCGCCAAACTTTCACTCGTCTAGCAGAAAACACTATCAATAATTTCCTCACTTTTTATCTGTGCCTAAACCTAAATGTAGATTCCATGAACAAAGCTTCTTTCTTAGAACTGCACGCCTTTCCTGCTTTCCAGCTGACTACAATATGGTTGTCTTCAAGTCTAACGTAAACAAGTTTTTGATGAGCCGTTCCATATAAGTTAACAAATTTACCGAATTTCCATTACTAACGATTACTATATTGCCCAATTGTTTACTGTACACTCTTTAACCCTTATCCTCGAGTGGAAATCTGGGGAAACTTGTCACTCAGCTTCCAGCTACAGGCTGTATTCAATGAGATCTTAGATGACCTGTGTGAAAGCACCTTGTGAGCCAATAATAATAAAAATAATCCACATAAACTGCAAACTCTCACCTGGATGTTACAGCAGGAATAAAAGAACGTCTGTTGAGATAATGTGAAGTTACCTACGCTGATTATCAAGAGAGATGGAGAACACTGGAGATCTGGGGAGATTTGTTGTCACTTAGGCTCTATGAAACACCACCGGGGGTTTTTGTCAGTGAGTAATCTCTGATGATGACCTGTGTGAGAACTCCTAATGAGTATGTGGTGATTCTGACAAAGCAAATTGCTATTGTTGCTTACGCTCTTTCCTTCCCCACTTTGTTGGAATTCATTTCCCCCCTCATTTCAAAAAGTTAACCTTTAATATGAAGATGATAAAGCAAAGGATTTTCAGCTAATCGAAATCTTTCCAAGCTCCAGAAAGTAACACCTACACGTGAAAGTAATAAGTCAGTGTGAAGTTGGAAACTTCTTTACAAATGAAAAAACAAGAGACAAACAGCTCGAACTTCACAGGCCACACCTGAACAAGAACCCCACCCCCACCTCCATTCCAGGCTTACTCAACACCTCACCCCAGCCTTTGGGCCCCTGGTGACAAAGCAAAAGCACTCAATGACTCACATCCAACTTTATCGACTGGCACACATATACATATGTAATACTAGAACAAAGGTAACGCGCACACACATGCGTCCCTCAGGGTTCTATCCAGGGGCGAACTCTTTTCCTGATCTTCATCAATGATCTCCTTTGCTAAAACGATAACTTTTTACAGTTGGTGTGGTTTTTGGCTCTGTTCAAAGACGCTGCTCAAAAATGGCTTCTACTAAAGCTAGGGACCATACCACAAGTACAAATAATAAAAAAGCATTGATTTTGTCCAATGGAATGACAGCTGTTGCCCGTCTCCACGATTCAAGAAACCGGAGAACGGCGCTATGTACTTAGGTGGTGGTTGCTTTATCTCTGCTTGTGGCTGTCGATAAACATGGCGTAGATTGCGGGATATTCGGGCAACAGCTTGAAAAAAAAAAAAAAAAAAAAAAAGGAGGAGTCAAAAGCCGATAGAAGATCTACCCTACCACAGTACATAGTTACTATTGACACTCCACGTGTCTGGTGTCGAGAGGAAAGTTATTTCCCCCAATTTCATTCTCCTGAATTCACCCTTTTATTTTTACAGCAATTCCCGGGTCACTTATCCACAATGGCTTCTTTTTCTGGACATAGCTTCTTCTTCGTCCTCTCAGCATGGGTATTCCTCATCGGTTTTGTGGCCTTTTCTTCGGCGGACGTTATAGATGTATCGATGCAGAATTTTAACAAGGTAAGATTAAGATTTTTTTTTTATTACTTGGAGGTCATTGCTTATCAAGACCCGAAGGCCACTTAAGGATAAGGGTTAATAAATTCTACATAGATGATGAAACAACATGATCAGTTATGGCGGAATTTGGGTAGGGCATGATTATTTAAGAGGAACGTCTCACAAGGAACTTGTACATATTAGACTTGAAAATGATCATGTTATAGTTAGCCTGAAAGCAACCCTAGGGTATTGTGTTCCACATACGGACAGTTCCAGGAAAGAAACTTTGCTCATGGAATTTTCTTTTAGTTTTAGATGCAGAGAGAGAGAGAGAGAGAGAGAGAGAGAGAGAGAGAGAGAGAGAGAGAGAGAGAGAGAGAGAGAGAAGGAAGTTGTAGCTAGACAAGTATTTGTTGTGAATGTTTTACAGTGAGTGACCATAGATTGGAAAATTCACTGATGGAAATAAAATATCGTATTCCAAAAATCATGTAAATTGATCAAGTAATTTTAGTTTTATATAAAAAAAAAAAAATTAAGTGAATTCAAGTTTTTCCAATGTTCCCCTAAAAGAATTTTAACAAGGTGGGGTGATAATTTAATTTCTGAAATACCGATTTAGGTTGTTTTTCAGATAAGCCAACAAAGCAAAAAAGTGGTAAAAAAAATAAATACACAACAAATGAATGTTACCAAAGACAAGATAAGTTACTCTTCTACCTATCTGGATAAGTATTTTGTGTTTTTATTTATTTTAAAAGTGTTTTTTTTTAAAGTAGTGTAAAATTTGTCAAATTAGAACGAGAAACAAAATGGTGGTCAAATTTGAGCCATAGATAATCGCTCAAAAATCGAAAATTAAACAAAATACTTATAGAAAATATAATGTTCTATCAGTATTTTGTTTAATTTTCTATTTTTGAGCGATTATCGAGGCTCGACTAGATCTCTACCATTTTGATTTTCATTCTGGAAAGATTTTATACTACATCTATTCTTGATTAGAAAATGCTTATCCAGGTAGGTAGAAGAGTAACTTATCTTGTCTTTGGTAACAGTTATTTGTTGTTTATTTATTTTTTCACCCCATTTTTTTTTTTTTTTTTGCTTTGTTAGCTATTCTAGAATAATTTTTTCATACCAGCGGCAGTAAATCTTGGCATAAATCTAATAATCTAGAAACTGCCTTGTCGGACAAATGTATGGTTCATTTTGGTCCAAAGCGGTCATCCTCTCAGGCATTACCCCCTCCTTTAGTTGATCTAAAATATGACATGAATTTCTTAACATATTTTCAGCACTACGTTTTAAAACCTAATAAAATATCTCTTATAGTTAAAACCAGGTTAGGGTTAGGCTTAGGGGTTAGGTTTGAAGAGTTGAAAATTTATAGGTTTCTGTTAGACTATGACAAATATAGTTGCATGAAAATAATTTTTGTTGTGAAAACTCTCATAATATTTCAACGCCAACCACAGACTTAATCTGAAAGAATTTAATATATAGCTTTAAATTCTGAAGAACACACACACACACACACACACACACACACACACACACACACACACACACACACACACACACCCGACGTTGCCTGGGATAGAATTAGGATCAACAAATGTTCAACACTTCCAATACTTTTATTGTCAGTGAAATTACCAATTTTTTTTTCAATCAAATCGAGTTGAGGATCCACCATGATGCGCTGGGAGGAAGATTCATATGCATACATTGTAGCCTACATTGCACTGTAGAGAACCTACTGTTGATTTTATAAAGTTATTTTCATATATATTGGCTCGAATCAAAGTTTAAAATGCAAAAGCTAAGCATCATGCTTCAGTTATGCTCTAAAAAGAAATAGCCATTTCGAATGCGCTCCTGTTATATCAAAGAACCTACTGTTGGTTTTATACACCAGGCCCTTCTGCTTGTGCGGTGATAAGACTTTTAAAATGCACTTGTGATGTTAGGCTGTATCAAAATGTTAATTTGGGTCAAAATCGAACTGTTCTTTCTTTAATTGGATTTTTTCGATTATTGATTTTTTTTATACTTATCATGGACATTCCGACACAAAACCTATCTAAGAACACTGCCAGACACAAAGTAAATTTGTGTGAAATTAAAAAAAAAAAATCGGCCAAGCCATTTCGGATTATATATATATATATATATATATATATATATAGTCTTTGAAGTTTTTAACATTTGAAACTATACAAAAAATTACTTTTTATCATTCGTCAAAAAAAAACCCATCTAGTCAGTAAGTCATTTAATCACCTGCAATCACTGCATCAACTCTCTCGAATTTACTATAATACCAATTTTTTTTTTTTTTTTTTTTTTTTTTTTTTTCAAGGGATCATCGGTTGTTTACCATGAAACACTGTTTCGGGGATTTAAAAACAAAACAGTATATTACATCATATATATATATATATATATATATATATATATATATATATATATATATATATATATATGAGAAAGAGAGAATTTTTGCAGAAACTGATAATTATCAAACGAAACAAAAACGTAATTAAGATGTTTGGCACAAAAATATGATCCGCAATAAGTATTTTTATTTATTTATCTTTCAACGATTTTTTTTTTATCTTAAGGTATGGATCAGATTTTCTAAATGTAGTTGATTAAATTTCGTTAAAAAAATCTTTGGCGCTCGAACATTTGTTAAGAAGCCTCCATTGTGCTATGAAGTCGACTGTAATATGGAACGCCATGTTTCAAAGTGGAAAAGTGTTTTACATGTCTATGAAGTTTTTTTTTTTTTAAACTTAAAAATAAAAAAATTTAAAATATTTCAAAGTTAAAGTATAATTTTTCAAAAGTTAAGTTCTTTTTCAAAAGTAAAATATATTTTTTCAAAAAGTTAAGTTCTTTTCATAATTAATTTTTTAAAAAGTATTTGTTTTAAAGTATTTTAAAGTATATTACTGTTGAAGTAATTTTAAAAAGTTAAAGTATTTTTTAAAATTAAAATATTTTTTAAATTAAAGTATTTTTCAAAATTTACAGTAATGTTTTCAAAATTTACAGTAATGTTTTAAAAAGTTACAGTATTTTTTAAAAAGCTACAGTAATTTTTGTAAAAGTCACCATATTTTTCTTTTAAAATTACAGTTTTTCTAATGTTACAGCATTTTTTTAAGTTAAAGTATATTTTTCAAACTTGAAATATTTTTAAAAGTATTTTTTAATTACAGTATTTTCAATGAAAGTATATTTTAACTAAAGTAATTTTTTAATTAAAATGTTTTTTAACTAAAGTATTTTTTTAAATTGGAGTATATTTAAATTAAAGTATATTTAAATTAAAGTATTTTTAAATTAAAGTATTTTCAAATTCAAGTATTTTCAAATTCAAATATTTTTAAATTAAAGTATTTTCAAATTTAAGTATTTTCAAATTAAAGTATTTTTAAATTAATGTATTTTCAAATTAGAGTATTTTTAAATTAAAGTATTTTCAAATTAAAGTATTTTAAAATTAAAGTATTTTCAAATTAAAGTATTGTTTAAATTAAAGTATTTTCAAATTAAAGTATTTTCAAATTAAAGTATTTTTAAATTAAAGTATTTTCAAATTAAAGTATTTTCAAATTAAAGTATTTTCAAATTAAAGTATTTTCAAATTCAAGTATTTTCAAATTCAAGTATTTTCAAATTAAAGTATTTTCAAATTAAAGTATTTTCAAATTAAAGTATTTTCAAATTCAAGTATTTTCAAATTCAAGTATTTTCAAATTCAAGTATTTTCAAATTAAAGTATTTTCAAATTAAAGTATTTTTAAATTAAAGTATTTTTTTTTTCAAAATTAAAATATTTTTCTTTTTTTGCAGACGGTTACAAAAATGTACTTCTCAATTTTATTTCTCGCAAATAAAGGTGAGTTTCATTTGTTTTGTGTATTTTACTGAAATAACCGTCCTCATTGTTGGTGGAAACTTTAAGGCAGAGGGAAACATGACTCTAGACTATGAAATCGGCCTATGCCGAGTTTCAATCCTCATAGATATATTATGACCATTTTTCACTAACGAGTCGCCGCTTATTAAGACTAAAAGCCACTCGAGGATAAGGGTCAATGAGAAGGATAGATGATAAGTTGATATTATGGGAGGATTGAAAATTGTGAACAAAATGAACAACATTTACAGTAATGTTTTAAAAAGTTACAGTAATGTTTTAAAAAGTTACAGTAATGTTTTAAAAAGCTACAGTAATTTTTGTAAAAGTCACCATATTTTTTTTTAAAGTTAGTTTTTTTCTAATGTTACAGCATTTTTTTTTAATGTTACGGCATTTAAAAAAAAAAAAGAAAGGAAAACTGAAAAGTAAAGCAAAAAAAAAAACTAAAAAAAAAACAACAGTCTTCTTTGAAAAAAGTGTTTTGCACCGATGTGACACCACGTGTCTCTTAGTCGACAATTAGTTGACCCCAACGGTCTGTGCTGTGGACTTCTCTTTTTATCTTCTCTCGTTCGGGTTCTGGCCGTGTCAGTGTTTTGCACGCATTAATAGTTGCACACGAGTATTCTGTTATGTGTGTGTGTGGGGGGGGAGATGGGGTGTCTGCTTATATTGCGTCAAACGTTCATATTACTGCACATCAGCCCTTTTGGGGAGTTAATGAAATAAAAGCAGAAGAACGTACACTAATATGTCTTCACATCACGTGCCATGTTTTCAAGTGGTTTGTGTCACTCACATGCATAACAACGCCTAAGTTTAATTTCTCTGGACAATTGGAACTTTATTTGTTACACGGTCAAATGTTACGCCCCTGTTCTTTGCTCATCTTTAGGAGGAGAATGAGAATCTTTCTATCGATTTATCTGCCATACATCGCTACCTCTCCTCGCTTCCATAAGAAGTCTTTCAGAACAACTGACGACTTTGTCTGGCAGACTCAAACTGTCGACTAACTCAAACTGAATTAACTGACGGACTAAAAAAAGGTACCATGTGCGTTTCTATATATTTTAGGCATAGAGGAGGGATATGGGTCACTACGTCACTGACACGTCATTATTAACTCAACGTTTTTTCTTGTCAAGATTTTTCCAGTTTTAAGCCCGAGTCAACCAGTTTAATTTGGTTTGACCCCTTGATCCGGTCTGCACTTCTAGTCTGTTTAACCTTTGTCTTCATTAAAGCAGTTTACAAAAATAAATAAATAAATAAATAAATAAAACACAACTCCAAATGAAAAATCCAAACTCCGATACTTTCTGTGAATATTTGTTCCACTCTGGGTGTGTGTGTGACACCATTGACCTACTATATGAAATGAAAACATGCGTGGATTTCTATGCACGGTTTCGTAAAACATTTTTTCATTAATGCTGACAATTAGCATAAGGATTCAGTTAAAATTGAATCATAGAAAGTCTTAAAAAATATCTTAGTGACCTCTGAAAATTGAACTTATTTTATACTTTACGGATACACCCTCAAACCCATGGTCTGAATTCTTGCAATGTAGAACTAACCCCCTTTTCCTTATTTGACCCCCCCCCAAAAAAAAACATGAATTTCACATCCAATGAAGATCGTAGGTTTCAACAACCGAAACGTTGTGCCAATAACACCCAAGATGAGAATAATTGTCCAAATAACCAAAACAATAAAAACCAAGAGTCTATTTTGAAAAACGTTTCCCAAATCCAAATCCAACGCAGCCGCAGCTGAGATTGAACTCACTGCACAAGTTTGTAGTGTAATTCAAATCTTGTCTATAGCTGAATACTTGATGCTTCGCCAGGGCTATCAAGGGTATTTTTTATCGTGACGCCATCACTAGATTGGGTGCCTACCATGGCTTAAGAGAGTCCCATCTGCCCTCGAGAGAAGGATTGACTGCGACAGTTTCTCAACCTGGTATTTTACCTTACGGTACATACAGTGCCTCGCCTTCCCAAACAGTCACCCATCTGGTACTGGCAAGGCTCAACATTGCTTAACCTTGGTGGTCTGGTGAGAACTGGTGTGTCAATGTGTTTGTGCTGTATATAATTGTATATTGCACTGAAAGTTCCAGAAAAATTAAAAAATTAAAAAATTAAAACTTAAAAATTTAATTAAAATTAAAATTAAAAAATTAAAAATTAAAAACTTAAAAATTTAATTAGAATTTAAAAAAAAAAACCCAAAAAACTGATTTTAATCACTTAAAATATTTTATAACATTGTCTAGTTTTCTACTATTTTCAAAATTAATCTTACAAAATAATGTTTTCAAAGATATGATCAAACACTTTCTCTCTCTCTAAAAAAAAAAAAAAAAAAAAGATGGCGGACCATCAGAAAATCGTTGTTTCACCTTTAATTATTTGCGCATCTTTGTTTTTCAGACTGTGAAAAATGCAACAGCGCCTACCCCAAATTTATGGCCGCCTCGCAACCTTTTATGAATGATCCACAAATTCTTTTTGGACGCGTCACTGATCCCACACTTTTCCAAGCAATGAACGTGACAAAGTTCCCATCTTTGGTTTATTATGCTCCAGGAAGTGCCACACCTGAAATGTAAGTATTTTTGCCACTGTAGTGGCCTAGAAAAAAACAAAACAAAAACAAAACAACAACATAAATTCAAGCCATTACTACCGCACAAGTAGAAAAGCCAGGCATATAAAATCAACAGTAAGTTCCTTCATATGAATGCTTCTGTTTAGATTACAATTGAAGTATTATGCATTTTTTTTTTGCATTTTAAACATTGATTCAAACTATTATATATAAAAATAATTTGATAAAATCAACAGTAAGCTCTTTACAATGCAATATAGACTGCACTGTATTGTTGACTAAATAGCTGCAGGGAGGATTGCAAAATAGATTTTACTGATTTTAGTGCAAAGAAAATATGGGAGTGTGAAACATTTGTTGATCCTCATTCATTCCTAGGCAATGTTGGGTCTCCTTACTAGTACACACACACACACACACACACACACACACACACACACACACACACACACACACACACATATATGCACGAGCAAACAGTTAATAAAACATGTTAAAAAACACTTTGAAATGAGTTAAAAACATATTTAATCTGAAAAGGAAACACTAGATAAGTGGATAGTCCTTAATCCGCGGAGTTTCGAAGAAATACTTTCCTTCTCATCAGAGGGTAGGAATTAGCAAAATGCGGGATCGGATTTTGCATGCAAAAGTATTTGATGAAACAACAAGTAAGTCAAAGATCTTACTTGACAGCAAAAAAGTGAAGCAGAGGGAATATGGTGAAGAAAAAGGTGATTGCACGTGAATGGATAGTCTGGTGGAAGATAAATAATCCAGTGACGGTAAAATCCAAATATATAACTTTAAGAAAGTTAATTGAATTTCCATTTGCACAAGTAAAATCCAAATATATATATATATATATATATATATATATATATATATATATATATATATATATATATATATTTCCACATACCTCTGGCCTTGATGGAGGGGAGACTAAAACTTGCTATGATTTCAAATGATCTGAAATAACAGCAAGGGGAGACTTGATTCCAAATATTTCTCATATGTTATATCTCCCCTCTTTTGGAAATAGGATTTGATTATGAATATCTCCAGTATAATCCTTATATACTGTGAAATTTACTTTATGTATGAAAACGAAAGAGGGGAGATATAACATATGAGAAATATTTGGAATCAAGTCTCCCATCTGCTGTTATTTCAGATCATTTGAAACCATAGCAGCAAGTTTTAGTCTCCCCTCCATCAAGGCCAGATGCTTTGGGGAAATATCAGATATTTTGTAATTCATATGCAAAACTAGAAAAACAAAAGGTTGTGATTGAAACATTTTATGGCTGTAAAAAATGTGGCAAAAATAGGCTCTGGATGATGGATGATCCTCTTAACGTGCGACTTTAAGGGCAAATGTCACATAGCCCACTACACAATTAAGGTCATGACCTTTCCAACGAGCCTTGATTTGTTAAATTCTGATCAATGTCACTGAGACTTGGAATTTACAAAATTGCCAAAAAAAGATGTTATATCTCTCTCTATATATATATGGATATCTATACTCGGAACTAAATTGAATATTGAAATGTGCATATCTTTGGTTCTATGGCACGAAACTAAATAAAAATTTGCAGTCTTTTTCAAGATTATAATGCTATTATGTGGTCAAAATTTTATGACAATTAGTAAAAAATTACATATATTTTTAAGCCAATATAATATGCCCAAATTTGCCTATATAACAAAAGTACCCGTCGTTGACTGGGTTCAAAAACAGCCTACAGAAAATGAACTTTGATTTATGAAAGTATGATAGGTTATGAAAAGGAAGGGTTGTAAAGAGATAGCTTCGAATTTGGGGATATCAAAACCAAAGCAAAATATGATGAAAGTAAAAATAAAATAGATAAACCCCATAAGTTATTATACCATACCTGTTCACACTGAAACACTTATCACTTATTCTGTGAATCTATATTAAAAAACCTTGTTAAACTTTGTGACATATTTCCATTCTATGGAGGTCAGGTGCGAACGAACACCCCATAATTTTATTACACCATATTTCTTCAAACTGAAACATAATTATCAAAGTATACTTACGCAGATAGATATGAAAAGTTTTTATTAAAGTTTGTGCCTATTTCCATTCTATGGAGACCAGGCACTAACGCAGACCCCACAATTTTATTATACCATTCCTATTTAAGTTAAAACATACTTATCAAAGCATTCTTATGTACATCTATATCAAAAACACGTTTTTTTTTTTAATTTTTAAATTTTTTATTTCCATACTTTGTGGACCAGGCGCGAACACAGACCCCACAATTTTAATGAACCACCGTTCTGCCAGATCAAACATACCCATTCCTGTGTCTCGATACATCTATCATTATATGTAATCAGTTTTTTAAAATAGTCAACCATATAGGAGCCTAGTCGTGACTAGACACACACACACACAGACATTCAGCTTTATATTATAGATATAGTGTTCTGGCAGGCCAACTTTAATTTTGCCACTTTAGGATAAATTTTGCTTGTACTTTTTTGCTTGGTTGTCTTCCCTGTGGCCTTGCCTCTCTCTCTCTCTCTCTCTCTCTCTCTCTCTCTCTCTCTCTCTCTCTCTATATATATATATATATATATATATATATATATATATATACTAGCATTTCAGCCCGGCGTTGCCCGGGTGTTTGGAAGTGTATGTTGAGCCAAAAAAACAAAAACAAAAAAAAAAACAGAAAAGCAGTCAATTTTTTTAATTTGACCCCTATTATGACCCCTTAACATTTATTGTTTTGGGCTAAAATCAAGTTATTAAGTTAGATCCATGTCCAAGGAACCTATATTTAAAATTTCAAGTGTTTAGACCCAAGATTGTGGGAGGAGTTTGGTAGAGTTCTCAAAGGTCAAATCGTTGAACTTTGACCCCTTAACAGCCAAATTTCTAGCCGAAAAGGAATCACAAATCTCAGTAACCTGTATATCAAATTTCGAGTCTGTAGACTTAAAATTGATAGAGTTATTGCATAGGGAAATGTACACACACACAGCGACACACAGACATACACACACACAGACACACAGGCATGTTCACTTATATATATATATATATATATATATATATATATATATATATATATATATATCCACCATACTCTCCAGACCTCTCACCCTAGCCTCATCCACCATACTCTCCAACCCTCTCACCTACTGACTACCACTTTTTCAAGCGTCTTGATAGCTTTCTGCATGAAAAATGCTTCAAAAACCTAAACAATATCAAAAACGCCCTCAATGAGGGGAAAACAAATGAACACATATCCAAGGAAATGGCAGAAACACTAGAGGATGACCTCCAATCCATAGTGGAATGGGGACAAAAATGGTTGGTCACATTCAATGCTGCTAAGACTAAGCTTGTTTCCTTCAATAACTACAAGAAACCTTCTCTACCACCAATAGCAATGACCAAGAACACATTGCCTGAAAGTACTTCTTTTAAACTCCTCGGCCTAACGTTTACAGGGAATATGAACTGGAATAGATACATTGAGAGCATTGGCAAGGCTGCTGCAAGGAAGGTTGGCTCCCTCTACCGTGCTAGAAAACTACTTACGCCTGACAGTATCCTATATCTCTATAAGGTCACCATTCACCCATGTATGGAGTACTGTTGTCACATCTGGGTTGGTGCATCTGCTGCTTGTCTCTCGCTCCTGGACAGGGTTCAAAAAAGAGTCGCCAACCTGATAGGTCCTGAACTGTCATCTAGGCTTCAACCTCTGTCCCATCGACGAGATGTTGCATCCCTTTGCCTGTTCTACAAATACTTTAATGGTGAATGCTCTGACGAACTGCAAACACTTGTACCTCCCTGACGTAACTACCCCCGACAAACCCGACAAGCTACTAAGTCTCATCCCTTTACAGTCGAGATCCCTAGGTGCAAGAAAGCCTTTTACTCCAATAGTTTCTTCCCCAGAACTGCGGGTCTTTGGAACTCCCTTCCGGGATTCTGCTTTCCCAACTGCAATGATATGCAGAAGTTCAAGTGTAATGTTAACAAACATCTTTCTACTCTTCTCCCTTCATAATGACCCCGCTAATTAAGTCCCTAATAGTATCCCCCTGCTTCAAAGTGGCACTGTGCCTTGTTTGGGGTGCAAATGGAATTAAAAAAAAAAAAAAATGACTTCATCGCCACCAGAATGCAAGATTTTTACATTATTAACATAAATACACTTGTTTTACGTTGGAAAACGTGGGCTGATTCTGATTTTTGTTGGAGCCGAGATATGTTCACCTGAATTTAAAAGTTAAAAACCGCAATTACTTTCTTGTCAACAGGGTGGAACGATATAATTATCGCCCTAGAAAAGACAACATGATTCCATTTTTGATGAAAATCAGTTTCCTGTTTTTGTTGCAAACCATCTACAAATCCCAAGAACTATAAGAGTCTTCTATCATGTCTGAAAGTAACACAATGTTCAACGAGCAAGATCGGAGACGTGCCGCTGTACAAATGCTCTCTACCAATCCAAGTTATGAAAACAGGACCATTTCCAACACCCTCAAAATGCAAATCCAGACGGTTCAACGCTTGAGTACGTGTCCAAGGTGATGAAAATAAAGTTTCCGATCACCGTTATGGTCTTTGGTGTATTTTTAAGTGAGGGCCACATCATGCCTCATCACATCTTCAAAGTCGGCTTGAAAGTCAACACCTGGATGTGCTGAAGAGTGTAGTGATTCCCTGGTGCAACAAGTGCCCCCCCTCCCCTCGACCTGAACCAGCTGAACTATTTTATTTGATCATATGTCGAGAACATCACCAACACGACCTCCTACAACATCAAAGCCAGCCTGATCACTACCATCCGCCAAGTATTCACTGAGCTCCTGCCAGTGCTTATGGAAAAGGCATGCTCCCAGTTGCGGACCTGCATTGAGGCGGTGATTGAGGCTGAAGGCGGCTGCATTGAATAGATGTCAACTCTACTCCATAATCATACTTCCTGAATTTATTTTTTCAATAAAAGTCTCTTAGTCTTGTTTTCTTTACGGCAACAATTTTATCGTTCCACTCTGTATTCATACACTGTATATTTTGGCGTATAAGACAACCCTTAAATCAAAAAATCATCTTTAAAAATCAATATTTCATAAGATAATGGGTCAAACATACTCGTCACATATATCACACACCAACCAAATCATAACATCACAAACATTAAGTGAAAAAATATTAAATACTAGCTGGACACCCGGCGTTGCCCGGTCGCTGAAACATGATATTTTAATTTATGCATATTGTGTATGTATTATTATAGAATTAATCCTCTCTTACAGGGCTCTATAGACAAATTTATCATTAGTTGACCTTTGACAACTAAATATTCTCGTTTGCTAGCCAAATAGAAAAGTTACTAGCTAAACCCATGTGATTTTTGGAATATGGCATCTTCGTTCTGTGACGATTATGTACATCATAAAGATGTTTCTGTATTATTTTTTTTAATAAGTGTAATTTTAAATATACAAAAATTTTATGTTGACACTTGAAGATTCTAATTTCTTCAGATATTTTTTTTTAAACAGCCTTCGTTAAAAAAAAAAAAAGTATATTGTTCTATTAAACTTTTATTGTTTAAATAATTTAACTTTGTTTCATAAAAAAAAAAAGTTGAAAAGATATTTTTCACTCAGTAGTGAGCTTTGGAAGATTGTCAGTGAAAGAAATGCAATCGCCAAAAGATAAGCGTTTTATTATTTCTAGTCGCCACTTTGAAAAATCACTCGCAAATGTGACTGTTTCACTCGCAATGTAGAGCCCTGCAATCTGTAGCCTAGGCTAAATAAACATAGTTTCAAGATTTAGCAGTCATCTTATTCAACCGATATATGATGAATTTATTAAAATTTCTCCAAGTTTGTACCTCGTCTTATATGCTAAAATATACGGTATATATATATATATATATATATATATATATATATATATATATATATATATATATATATATATATAAAATTTATTTATACAAATATTGATGGCTACATATGTGCATACATGTTTCTGTAATCACCCGTTATTGGGGAGATTACGTCTTCAGGCCAAGAATTACCCTCGAATTACCTTGGCCTCCCCAATAACGGATGATTACAGAAACATATATGCACATATGTAGCTATCAATGTTTGTATAAATAAATTTAATATACCTGCTCTGTTCACTCATTAAGCACTCTTTGGTAGATGTTGTTTCATTGGATGTACTTCTAGGAAACTAAACTCTACTGCCAGTCTATCATACAACTTTAAGCATATCGCTTAATTAAATTATGGTTTGTGATTTGTTTATTTTATTTCGTCCATCGTCCATCATCATCATCATCATCATCATCATCATCATCAAGAAGTTGCGTCCCACCTGGTACAGACGTTGTGGGTTATGGATCATCTATCTCTGCTTCGAGGCATTCATTTTGTCTCTCTCTCTCTCTCTCTCTCTCTCTCTCTCTCTCTCTATATATATATATATATATATATATATATATATATATATATATATATATATATATTCTATTTAACTTCAAAGTTCACATCTGTAAATCCGTTTCTTATTTTAATTTATTTAAAACAATTTTTTTCCTTTCAGTTCGGGGCATGATCTAACTGTGGAAGGGATCATCACAACAATTGCGAAAGCTATGAAAGGAGATTTCTCACGTGTGAAGCGGGAATACGCGGTGGAGTTGACCGAAGATAGCTATGATGAATTTGTCGCAATTCCAGATGTTTATGGATTGATCCTTGTTTATGAAAATAACAAAGGTTAGACACAGTTTCTTTTTTTTGTTTGTGTGTGTGTGTGTGTAGCCAATTGGCAGGAAGGCAAAGGATAATTGAAAAATATCGATACTTTGTATTTGTAACTGGTGATGAAACAATTCCAATATTGTTCCTGATTCCGATCCTTTATGAATCTAAATATTAAACTATAAAATAGTTTATATTTAGATTCATTGATCGAACTATTGTTCTCATCTTGAATGTTATTTGTGCAACGTTTCGGTTGGTTTGGCCTTTGATCATCCTCAGGCATGTTGGTTGTTGTTTGGAAAAGAAAAGAGAGAAGTTACTGGCTCTGTAGATATTTTCGTATTCTTTGAGTCAATCTCTGTTTTATGGCCATGGTTTCGTATGTGTGAAAAAATTGGTTGACATGTCAAGGGTTGTTTTTTCTACAATTAGTAAGCTCCCAAATACTATTAATCTCTAGGTTTTGATCTGTTTAGATATTTTCTGTATTCTTTGAGTTAGTCTCTATTTTATGGTTATTGTTTCGTATTTGTGAAAAAAATTGGTTATCAATAAAGATCGAACGGGAATTATCTCCCTTCCATTGTCGAAATTTTTAAGGATGTACAATATTTGTTTTTTTCTACAATTAAAGGCTTCCAAATGCTATTAATCTCTGGGCCTGGTTTACTTAGTAATTTTTCTTTCTTTTTTAAAAAATTTTTTTTTTTAGCAAATGTGTTGTCTGCTTGAGTCGCCTGACTCTCCAACTTAGATCCCTATCAATTATTTTGACCTCGTTCCACAATGGGAAGTGGGTTCTTTTTTCTTTCCATATGTAATCAGTAGGGCTATGACAACAGCATACTCTTTTCATTGCTTTTGCTCTCGAGTATATATCTGACAGTTAGACAATTAATCACCCGAAGATCCCATTACTACATAAAAACATATAAGATATCAATGGATATATCTGAGAATCAAAACAAAGAAAAGAATATGCTGTTGTCATAGACCTAGTGATCAGCTAGTCCCGACTTTTCAACCTCTCCCCATGTCATGACTTCACAGTGTTCTTTTAGTTTTACCTTTAGGGGGTGACCATTCTCACCTTTGTATAGTTGTACGCAGTTGCATGAAATGGTTACTTTGTACCGATTATCGTAAAATATATACACGTGTTAAATGTGTATATATTTTTCTCAAACGTAAAAACACACTTGTGGGAAAAGGGCGATCTATAGATTTTAGTTTTCCTAGTAGTTTAAAATAAATAAATACTTATTATTTCATTATTACTATCAGCAGAAGAAGATTTTGTTTTAAACAAAATCAAATAAAAAAGATAAATACAGGAATCGTTTTTGGCATCGGAAAATACGTACAAATTTGTCCGATTCTGATACTGATTCCGATACTCCATAAGTTCTAAATTTTTCTGATTCTTGATTCCAATTAATCGTCCCAACACTAATGCAAGCACACAAGAAAATATGGCCGCTATAAATAAAATAAAAAGAGAACTCTAGGAAATGCTTGGTGGTTCTCCAGTTTTGTACCAATATTGAAAACTGCTTGTAATAAAATAAATAAATAAACAAAATATTATAAAAATGTTATCACATACTTGGCTTAGATATTGGCCAGGTAATACCGAAAGGTGTACTAGTCGACGATTATTATGATTATTTAGGCCAAAAAGTTTTGTCAGTTAAAATATGTTTTAGAATAATAAAAATATTTACAATAAATATTTATAATTTAGGGATGTTAACTTAAAAATGTTATCACAACAATTTAATTGACAAAACTTAGAAATAGTGACATGTAAAAACATCAAGTGATTATCTTTATGACGTATACTAATGATTAAATGTTTTTTTTTATTTAAGAAAATCAAATTTTACGATTTTTAGTGATTAAGTATTTTTTGGGTGAACACTTTATTATGGAGAGAAGGCCACTAGGGATGAATTTAAGATTTAATCAAATATGGCGACTAGTTTCTCCCGCATCAAGCAAGTCATGAAATTTTATTTTCTTAAATAAAAAAAAAATACTTGATGGAATTACGTGATTTTTGGAATATGCCATTTTTTGTTCTATGACAGGTACGTACATCATAAAGACTTTTCTGCATTTTCTTGACATAAAATTTTCGGACAAAGTAGGGATTTCAATCACCCGACCTAAAAAAAGTGAGAAATAAAAATGACTCCTCACCCATCTAAAATAAAATAAAATAAAAACTTTCCTTACACGGACGGTACTCCAGGGCAGATTGGCTTGTTTTTTTACTTGTAAACAATTACTTGTCGGCGCCGATTGTGATATTCATTCAAAACAGACCTGAATACCCTAGAAATCAACTTTTTAACCGTAAGTCCTCATTTGGTAAAGATATCAATTCAAATTTTAGTTTAAATAGTTTTATTTTATTTTTAAAAATTTTGTAAATAAACGCACTCTGCCTAAAAAAAAAATAAATCTTGGCCATAAATAAATAATGTAACTCGTTATTATTTATTTATTTTTTATTTATTATTTATTTATTATTATTTATTTTATTTATTATTATTTATTTATTATTTATTTTATTTATTATTATTTATTTGTTATTTATTTTATTTATTATTATTTATTATTATTTATTTTATTTATTATTATTATTTATTAATATTTATTTATTTTATTTCTTCATTATTATTTCTTTATTTTATTTCTTCATTGTTATTTATATTTTATATTTAGTTATTTTATTTATTTTTATTTATTTATTTTTATTTATTTATTTTTTAATAAAAATATCGATCCAAAGATTAATTAAAGTTGTCAAATATATAAAAACATGAACACTTGGTCATGAAAATCTGCTCGAACATGCTAAGGTGAAGGTTAGACCAGTGTCAACCGAAATCTGTCCTTTTTAAGTGAAGTTGGTCAGGGTCCTTATTTCCTACTTGATCCAAATCTTCATTATAAGTGCAATTCTAGATAAGCACCGATGCTTGTAGCAGTTTTTTTCAATTAATAATTTAATGACCAAACGAAATTGTTATGGAATAAGCTGATCTGTCTATTTCTGAAATAATGGACTCACTCAGAGACTGTAGACATAGTTACATTTAGCACGTTATTGGGTAGTGGTCCATTCTATTTATTTGGTTTTGAGTTGCACTTGTGATCGCTTGTCAATCAAGGTTCCGACTTCGACAATCAGTCTGGCAGAAAGTAGGCTATCTGGCAGGCTGGGGCATTCGTTCTGAGTAGTTCTAGGAGGTCCACCTTCTCAGGTTATATCTCCTGTCTTTCGGGTGGAGTAAGTTTATTGCTTACTGCCTGAGGCGCTCATACTGGAGAATGCAGACTGAGCCGCGTAGGCAAGTATTAAAAAGTCAGAGTGTGCTTTATTTAAAGGGGCTAGCTTGACTCTCCCCACTTTCTGACCTTCTGTCACATCATTCTGTGGTGAGAAGGAAGTAAATAACAGGGATCACAGATTACTTTATTTTATATACAGGTGGGGGTGGGGTAGATTGCTCTTGTTCCCACAGCTAGTAATTATATTCTTAGTATTACCTGTATTGAGGATGGCATATTCAACCGGAAGTAGACTAAGAGCTGATTATCACTTAGCACTTTTATCCATTGTGTTATGAATCTTTGTAAAAATAACATTCAAGATGAGAACAATAGTCCAAATAATCCAAATTATCAATCCTCATCTCAAAAATTCAGAAGCGAAATTCCACATCATGTTTCAGATTTTTTGAGATAATGATTGATAATTTGTATTATTTTGACTAGTGTTCTCATCTTGTATTTTATTCGTACATTTTCGTATTCCCATCACCTAACAGATATAAGCGCTAAGTGACAATCAGTTCTAAGTGACACTCTTCTGAAAGTTGAGGGTTCAATCCTCAATAAGTTTATAGAAGCTAAAGTAATTGTAGAAAGTAAATAGCCACAGCTAAGAGAGAATATATCGAAACCACCAGAAAACGCACCGAAGCACAGAAATTAGGAACTCGTGATTTCTGAAAAATCTACAACAGTGTAGTAAATAATGGGAAATCAACAATTCCCCTACTATCCAACAATCTTGGTGTTTGTACGGCAACCGAGAAGGCTAATCTGCTCACCTCCAACTCTACTTTAGACCCAGCAAACCACTCCCTTCCAGATTTTTCTCTGGACAGAAAGCACACTTGATGATCTGAAAATCATCCCTTCTCAAGTACATGATATCATAAAAAGCCTAGACACCTCAAAAGCATGTGGACCTGATCTCATTCTGGATGTGCTATTAAAAAATGCTCTGCTGAGGTTGCTCCAATTCTCTTTAAGCTTTTCAACAAATGCCTTAACGAATCTTGCTTTTCTGACTGCTGGAAAACTGCTTCTGTGGTACCAGTTTACAAGAATTCTGGCGCAAAAACTGACCCATTAAAATATCGCCCCATTAGCCTTCTCCCTCTTTTTGCCAAAATATTTGCGTCTATCTTGTTGCTCAAAACCCTACATAGTGCCTTTGCAACTTATGTCTCAGATAGTAGCCCCCTACATCAAAATGGCAATGTGCCTAGCATGGGGTGAAAAAAAAAAAAAAAAAAAAAAATACAGACGATACTAAAAATGCACTTATTAAAAACATGGTTGACGGAATACGGTTGATTTGATAAAGTGTTTCTTCCGAAATTCTTGAATTAGACAAAATGCATCTGAAGAAGGCCGGAGGTTACATTGTCCAAAAGGATTGTGAGAATAACATTCAGGATTAGAACAGTAGTTCGAATGATCTAAATAATACAAGTTACCAGTCGTCATCTAAAATATTCTAAAAATAATAATTTTATGTATTTTTACTTACAGACAAACGAACAGGTAATTTAATAAAAAATTTATATATAAAATTGAATATATATATATATTTTTTTTAGATTCTAAAGACCACATCGAAATATTTGAAAAGATTGCAAAAACCTTCCAAAATGACTATCTGGTAAGAAACATTTCCAGTTTTATATTATTGTTAAAAAAGTCAAGAAAAGAACAATCACCACCAGGGATGCCAAATCATTACGGCATATCAACCCTTTTCAGGTTATTTAATGCTGAAGACCAATCTACGGTACACAATTTCATTGTCTGGGCAGCCGAGCAAGGTTTTCGTCTATTGAAATAAATACAACGCAAAAAACAAAAACAAACAAACAAAAAAACAAAAAAACAAAAACAAGCGGCGGCCGAACTTTCTTGCCTTTAGTACTCTAATTAAATTTTGACACCAGCTTAACTTTCGGCAACCTACACCCAACGGTGTAAGTCACTCAAACAAATATATGGCATTCCGGCATATTTCTTGAGACATTTAATTGTTGCATTACTTTCCCTGTTTTCTAGATGTTGATAGATGATTTGGCGTCCCTGACGAAACGTCTTCCAACACATTATGTATTATAATTAGGACTATGACAGCAGCAATAAAGACTAATCATGTTGACTAGCAGATTGGAAAGAAAGTTCTTGCGGTTTTTAACTTAAATTCAGATGAACATATCTCGGCGCGAACAAAAATTCATTGATCGAAATAAGCATCATCAGAATCACACTTATATATATATATATATATATATATATATATATATATATATATATATATATATATATATATATATATATATATATTGCTAGAAAAAAATGGAACCTTTCGGTTGATACTTATTGAACATAGGTTAGACTGATGATTGAATCAGAAAAAGTGAGTTTGCCAAGACAGTTAAATTTAGAACAAATAAATGAATAAATAACTAAATAAAAAGATAATATTCAAAATCTAATCGCTCGATTCCTCTCCCTCTCTTTCAGGGAAATACGGAAGCGAGAGCGATAGATACTGTAAAGGTTCAAGCAGCATCTCGTGTGAGGATAATCAGAGTTATAGAAGTTTAGTAAAAAAAAAAAAAAAAATGGGTGATTTTATGAATTAATTGTTATTTGCGGCCAATAAGATCAATTATAATAGAAGTTTTTTTTTTCAAACATAACTCAATTACAAACCAAAGAAGTGTTTTAGCATGTGTTTTATGCTATTAAAAAACAATATTGATTAATTCAAATTTAATTTAATTTAAATACGGAAATTTTACACGGAAATATGAAAACATAAAATTAAGAGTTACGTCCCTTGATAATTCAAGGGAAGGAACTCTTATTTTTGGAAATTACTTTAATTACCCCCCTTGGTTTCGAGAACCCCCCCAAAAAAACAAACAAACAAACAAACAAACAAACAAACAAAAAAAGTTATCCTGTAAAAATATATAAAACCACACGATCATAATATACATTTTGGAAAGAGTATCATTTAAATAAAAGTTGAATATCTTAATATGTCATTTGATTCGGAAATCGTACGAATGTTTTGCAATTGATTTATTCTGTAGGGATATATCTTGTAAACAGCAACTAGGATAATCTTGTCCAGTCACAGCAGAAGCTGCAATTTGACATCAGACTAATCTACGGTACACAATTTCATTGTCTGGGCAGCCGAGCAAGGTTTTCGTCCATTGAAATAAACACAACGCAAAAAAATAAAAAAATAAAAAAAGCGGCGGCCAAACGTTCTTGCCTTTAATACTCTAATTAAATTTTGACACCAGCTTAACTTTCGGCAACCTACACCCAACGGTGTAAGTCACTCAAACAAATATATGGCATTCCGACATATTTCTTGAGATATTTCATTGTTGCATTACTTTCCCTGTTTTCTAGATGTTGGTAGATGATTTGGCGTCCCTGACGAAACATCTTCCAACACATTATTTTTAATTTTTTTTATTTTTACATCGAGATCACCCACCACTTATCAAGGCCCGAAGGTCACTCAGGGATAAGGGTTATTGCGTGTACAGTAATCAATGAGATAGTATTGTAGTAATCATTAGTATTGGGGGTTTTGATAGAGTGTCTTACTTAAGGGGGCGGTTTGTCAGGAGTTTGTTTATGTTGGACTTGAAGACGTCCAAGTTGTAGTCAGATGGGAAACAGGCAAGCGGCAGAGAGTTCCACTGGCGGGTAGTTCTAAGAAAAAAGCTTTGCTCATGGAATCTACGTTTGGATTTAGGCACAGATAAAGAGTGGGGAAAATTGTTGACAGTAGTTTCAGCCAGACGGGTGTTTCTTGTGAAAGATTGGCGAAGGCGGGGGGGACGAGGGATTAGAGCTCAGACGAGCACCTGCCATAGAAATAACGATAAAGCAAAGACAGGCTCGCAAAGTCTCTTCTGTAGGAAAGAGGTTGCAGGGAAGAGAAAAGGGCATCCCCCACTAAACCACGAAGTCTATTTTGTACTCTGTCAAGGCAGGATAGGCTGCTTTTAGCAGCTCCTGCCCAGATGTGGCAGCAGTACTCCATCCTTGGACGTACTTGGCTTTTATACAGATAGAGAATTGCATCAGTAGTGAGATATCTTCTGGAGTGGTAGAAGGATCCCACCATTTTCCCAGCGTCCCTGGCGACAGATTTGATGTACGTGTTCCATTTCAGATCAGGAGTAAAGGTCAAACCCAGAAGCTTGTCAAAACATGGAGCCTCTCCAAGACGAGAGCTATCCATTTCAATTGATGCCAGATGGGGATCAGAGCGTTGATGATGTACAGATAGAAGCTTGGTTTTGGATGCATTAAAAGTGACCAGCCACCTCTTCCCCCATTATACCACATGCTCAAGATCAGAGGAGAGAGAATTAGAGAGAACTTTGTCATTTACGGCCTTTGATGTGTTGCCATAGATGGTCGTGTCATCAGCATAGATGTCAACGCATGATTTAAGTATTTATGTATTATAATTAGGGCTATGACAACAGCATATTCTTTTCCTTGTTTTGATTTTCAGGTATTTATCCATTGATATCTTAAATGTTTTTATCTAGAGTGATGTGATTCTCGGTTGATTGTGTTTAACTATGTCGTACATATACTCGAGAGTAAAACAATGAAAAAAATATGCTGTTGTCCTAGCCCTAATTATAATATATAATTTGTAATATTATATTATTTTTTATTACTTATTATTAACATTTTACTACCTAATAATAATAATAATAATAATAATAATAATAATAATAATAATAATAAGAAGAAGAAGAAGAAGAAGAAGAAGAAGAAGAAGTAGTAGTCTAAGAATGCGATAAATTTCTTCAGTTAAAATATCTGTTGGAAGATGTTTCGTCAGGGACGCCAAATCATCTATCACTGTTCAGAAAACAGGGGAAATAATGCAACAATGAAATGTCTGCAGAAGTATGCCGGAATGCCAATAAATCGCTGTTATTTCTAAAAGGGCTTGTAGTAGCAGCAGAACACCTCACGGTTTAAGGGTTTGAATCTGTTTTTGGTTTATGAGTTCGATGCTGATTGGTGCAGTCAACTTCCCTTCTGGTTTGCCCAGGCAGAGACCATCTCTCAGGCGAGCTGAGCACGTGACATTTTATAAAAAAAAAGGCTTTAACATACGTCAACTTCCTCTTTTTTTTTTTTTTTTTTACTGATAGCAATCTTCACGTGGCACAGACCAACCCACAAACTTTACTCTTAAGGTGCAACAGAACTCATCCGGGCCTTTTGCTCTGGGTTTGACTTTATTGAAGAGATAAATTATCTTGCATGGCTACTGTTGGACCCCGACTTCAATGTGATGCACATTCATGAACTGAGTAGAACTTCCTAACCTATGGTCTGTGCGAACATGATGAGAATTAGCAGCGAACCGGATGTTAACGTATCCCCCATGTGAGACAAAATGAAAAATTGTCTTTTGCACATGGCTCCACGCATCGCTTCCGCTTGGGAAGAAAAAAATAAGATAACCACAAAATAGTTATCGACCAATGGCAAAGCTCCGCACCTAAAATAAACACCTCAAATATCACAGTCACTGGGAGCCGGTTTGCCACTATAAAAAGAGGGATTTTAGGGAACCAGAGGAGAGAGGAGGGAAAAGAAGATGAAGACGCCGGGCTGCTAGCTGCTGATGAAAGAAGTCACCCGCTTTCCAGTTACAAGCCAGGACACACATCACTGACAGCAGAATGATCGGCCTACCCCTACCACATCCATCGTCCAAAAGATAAGTTATGTTTACGAACATTCATTCCTTGTCAATTCATACATACCTACAAACATTTTACGAACGTTCATTCCTTGTTAAATCGTACGTACCTGCAAACATTCTACGAACATTTCACCATAATACAAACTGTCAAATATCTCCATCGGACAATCCATTCTTCGTTAAATCACATTCCATCCTACGAACACTTTGCCTCTTCTAATACAAACTGTTAGTAGTAAATAAAATCGGTTCTAAACACTATCAATAATTCCCCCCACTCTTTATCTGTGCCTAAACCTAAACGTAGATTCCATGAACAAAGCTTCTTTCTTAGAACTGCACGCCTGTGGAATTGTCTTCCGTTTTCCTGCTTTCCGGCTGACTACAATGTGGTTGTGTTCAAGTCTAATGTAAATAAGTTCTTGATGAGCCGTTCCATATAAGTTATCAAATTTACCAAATTTTCATTACTAATGATTACTATATTGTCCAATTTCTATTGTACACTCTTTAACCCTTATCCTTGAGTGGCCTCTTGGCCTTGATAATGTGGTGATGCCTATGTAAAAAAACCAAAAAAAAAACCTTCAATATTTGTCTGTCTTTAATTATATGGAGTCAGAATCTACACACTTCCAACGTTGTTCATTTCATGTATTCTTTGTTGTGGCCTCTATGGCATCCTTTCCTACCCCTAATCCTTTTATAAAAACAGAGGCCATAAATGGTGACCCCAGACACCGAGGCCATAGGTCTCTGTCAATACACATGGACTTATTCTACCACTGATCCTCTTCTCCTTTCCACTCCACAAAATCCAATAAAAACCTTATTTTTAAAATTGTATTTTTTTTTTTTTTTATATATAATTTTGTTAATTTTTTTGTATACTTTACAATAATGTCTTTTTCTTATATTTTATTTCAATAAATCGTTTCACAATAAAAAAAAATATTAAAGAACAATAAAAGTTAAAGAACTGATTTGCCTTGTCATCGCTTCCGGTAGCGCTATGCTGGAATTTAGGAAGTACATTAGCTGACTATAACCGAACTTCCTAACCTATGGTCTCCGTCCATTACACATGGACTCTTTCTACCACTGATCCTCTTCTCCTTTCCACTTCACTCTAACTAACAAAGATAATTATTACGTTTTGTTTTTAAATCTTAAAATGAGACTTTGTCTATTCCATTCTGTGCTCTGAGGAATTTACAGCATTTGTGTCCCCTCAACGTAAATACGCTCGACAAACCTGACAAGCAGCAAAATCTCACCCCTTCACTGTAAAAGTTCCTTAAATGGCGAAAGATTTTCTACTCTACTAGTTTCCTTTGCATTAGGAATTCACTTCTGCTATTTTGATTATATGATCTATGTTGGTGTGGAGGGACTTCTTTTTTTTATACTAACCATTTATCAAAGCAAAAATCCACTCGAGGATAAAGGTCCATAATATTTAAAAATTGGATATTTAAAAAACAAGTAAAATCCATAGATCACCGTGGAAATGAAAAAGAGTTTTCAGTGGGTAGCTAATCTGTATAAGTATTGAACTTTAAAAGTTTGCATACAAAAAGCAAAGATCTTTCTTGTGTGGACACGGAAAATTATGTGCAGGAATTCTAAAAGATCCAATATTTTTATGAAGCAATTCCGATTTCTGATTGGTTGCTAGCAGAACGTGGCTCCATTTGATTGGTCAGTTTCTATCGCCAGTGACTATAAGTAGAATCTTCCAATTTTTTAAAATCATATCCTTTAAATTATATCAAAAATATTGCAACAGAGGGAGATAGCAAGAGCTACTATAGCAGTCATCAAGATTAACATTTATTTTATCTGTTGGAGAGCAGCACCTGGAAAGTGGTTTTGTCACACAAGGACCAATCAGCTTACATGACATATTGATTTCAACCGAAACCCTTGAAGGATTACTTTTGGATCTGTAGGGAACCCCACAAAGCTTCTAGAAACCAACGAAGAATGACGTCCTCTCTCCTGCCGTGACACCAAAACAAGGTTACCTTTCACTGGAAGGTATACAGATCAAAGAAAAAGCGGCAGTCAAGCTTTCTTATTTTGGTATTTAGTGATTTTTATATATTTGGAATATATATTATTAATAAACTAGCAAAAGTATTCGTAATTGACGGGGTTCAAAAACAGCCTACAGAAAATGGACTCTGATTTATGAAAGTATAATAGGTTATGAAAAGGAAGGGTTGTAAATTTGAGTTAAATTTGGAGGTAGCAAAACCAAAGCAAAATATGATGAAAGTAAAAATAAAATAGATAAACTCCATAATTTATTATACCATACCTGTTCACACTGAAACACTTATCACAATATTCTGTGGATCTATATTAAAAAACCTTGTTAAACTTTGTGACATATTTCCATTCAAATGAAGGTCAGGTGCGAATGAAACACCCCATAATTTTATTATACCATATTTCTTCAAACTGAAACATAATTATCAAAGTATACTTACGCAGATATGAAAAGTCTTTATTAAAGTTTGTGCCTATTTCCATTCTATGGAGGCCAGGCGCGAACGCAGACCCCACAATTTTATTATACCATCCCTAGTTAAGTTAAAACATACTTATCAAACTGCCAGATCAAACATATCCATTCCTGTGTCTCGATACATCTTCTATCATTATATGTAATCAGTTTTTTAAAATAGTCAACCATATAGGAGCCTATTCGTGACCACACACACACACACACACACACACACACACACACACACACACACACACACATTCAGCTTTATATTATATATATATATATATATATATATATATATATATATATATTTCTATAGAAATATATTTTCTTCTAATATATACCAATCCTTATTTAAGAAGCTCAATGTAATTACAGAGCAATATAGAGAATAAATGACAAAAAAGCTATATTCCAAAAATCTTGATGTTGACCATCTTATAATTTATTCCTTTAATTCAGTTGACTTATACAATTCTTGACAGTATCTGTTTCGTAGCGCAAAATCAATCACTTAATTATTAATTAAAAAAGGAAACACAAGGTAAGTGGATAGTCCTTAATTTTCTTTTGCCTCCTGTTCCCCTTACCTCACCCCTTTTTTTAACCAAATAAGATCTGTGACTTACTTGTAGTTTCATTAAATACTTTTATATGCAAAATCCGATCCTGCATTTTGCTAATTCCTGCCCTCTGATGAGAAGGAGAGTATTTCTTCGAAACTCCGCGGATTAAGGACTATCCACTTATCTTGTGTTTCCTTTTTTAAAATTAAATATGTTTTAAACTCTTTTTTAAGATGTCTTTTAACATGTTTTATTAATCATTTGTTCATATATATATATTTAATTATTATAGTAAAAAAATAATTATATATATATATATATATATATATATATATATATATATATATATATATATATATATATATATACCACATGTGTGACTAAAGACCAGGCCTGTTCCCACAAACAAAGCCACATTGCAGCAATGGAACGGAGGTTGAGCCTGGCTGATAGTGTGAGATCTATTAGATTTGAGACTCTTTTTTGAACCCCATTTAAGAATGAGAAACTAGTGGTAGATGCACCAACCCTGATGTGGCAACAATACTCCATGCATAGGAACATTGTGGCTTTGTACAGTTGTAGAATACTCTCTGTGGTGTGAATAATTTTTAAGCATGATAAAGGAAGCCCATCTACTTTGCAGCAATGTCCCCAATGTATTTGTTCAGATTCATATTTGTTCGTTTGTGTTTCTGTCTGTGTTATTTCTTTTCAATCATTTAAGATCATGAATGATTTAAAAAACGTATCAATTTCATTGCAGATTACGTTTGGTAAAGTAAATGCCCAAGCAGAAAAGTCTCTTGCATCAGAGTGAGTACTCGTTTTTTTAATTTATGACATGCTGATATATATTTATGATATCTGTGCTATCGATGAGTAGGGCTATGACAACAGCATATTCTTTTCATTGTTTTTACTCTTGAATATATATCCGACACAGTTAATCAATTGAGAACCTAGAGTCAAAACAATGAAAAGAATATGCTGTTGTCCTAGCCCTAATGATGAGTATGCACATCCTTTATTAACCACGTCATCGTCACCATCATCACTGTGAACCCAAGTTGCTTCTTCGTTCATTTGATAAAAAAAAAAAGACCACGGTAACACTTGTTGTTTAGTTTAGGAAACTACTGCAGAGTCTATGCCTCTTTTTTGAAATGGCCTTTTCTCTGTAGACTAGGACCTATGCAGTTTGAGGAAGTTTGGGAGAGGGTTAGTATATTGCTAATCGCCTGAGCGCCCCTAACGAGGAATGCTTACAGGGCTGCCTAGGCACTTTTTGCAGGCCACAGTTCTCCTCCTCTGTGTTGGGGCTGATTCTTCAATCCCATTTTTAGCCCTTGTGTCACATTTATCAACTGCGCCATGGGCCCCGAAGGGCGATCAAGGTTGAATTTTTGGTCTTATAAATTCATGTTTATTTATTATCATCCGTGGTCGGGTCCGTATCGAATCGTATATATTATTTAACTGGAATTCATTATTGAGATGAGTATTGTTTTATTAATTTTATTTATTGCGACCATTATCCTCATCTTTTTCTTAGTTGATAGAGACGTTGGATCTCTACGGTTCCAGGTGAGAATTGTCTGAAGATAGTGGTTTCAATCCTACCCAAAGTCGGACAGAGGCTTAGTTGGTCAAAACGTGGTGAGACGACAACAACTATGGAAGGCAGTAATTACAGTGGATACAGTCAGGAGATTCAGAGTTCCTATCCGTCGCGGTTATCACCTGACGAAGGCCAGAGAAATAGTTGACCGAAACGTCGTGAAACAACTAAGAAAAGATGAGGATAATAGTCTGCAAAAATATTTTCCCCTTTTCTTTTCCTTGTACATATCTGTGAATTATTCCATGGATTTCGGCCTCTTGGATTATTTTGGACTTTCCTTGGATTTTACTTGTGCGAATGGAATTTTAATTAACTTTCTTGGATTTAAATTTTTGGATTTTACCGTCATTGGATAATTTACCTTTCACCAGATTATCCATTCACGTGTAATCACCTTTTTCTTCACCCTATTCTCTCTGCTTCACTTTTTGTTATCAAGTAAGATCTTTGACTTACTTATTGTTTCATCAAATATTTTTGCATGCAAAATCCGATCCCGCATTTTGCTAATTCCTACCCTCTGATGAGAAGGAAAGTATTTCTTCGAAACTCTGCAGATTAAGGACTAGCCACTTATTAAGTGTTTCCTTTTCAGATTAAATATGTTTTTAACTCTTGTTCAAAGTGCTTTTAACATGTTTTATTAACTATTTGCTCTTATATATATATATATATATATATATATATATATATATATATATATATAACTGAAGGAGCCTGTTTATATATATATATATATATATATATATATATATATATATATATATATATATATATATATATATGCTCTGTCTTCCATTGAGCACTCTTTAATAATGACCGGGTTTCATTGGATTTACATAATTTTTTAGTATTTTTAATATTTGTTCTAGTATTTTTGTTATTAGTATTTGTTTAGTACATTTTAATTATTTTAAAGGTACTTGTACAGTTTAATCAAGACATTAAAAAAATAAAATATCAAAAAAAGTTTATATCGTACATATTCGTTATGGAATGAAATTCTCCGGAAAAAAAAATCACTTAATTTCATCAAGTATTTTTTTTTTTAACACCGAAAAAACAATTTGTTATGATACCGCGCAAAAAGGTTCGATTTTTAGGAAGAAAAGCTAGTATTAAAGATGGGGAGGGAGTGTCAGCGCTTTAAATTGAGTTACCTCCCGTTTTTTTGTTTTAAAAATTCAAACAAAAATTAAAAATTCAAAGATGTCTACCTTCAATGTGTTGTCATAAAAACGTGTTTTTCCGCCGTAAAAAAAAAAACAAAAACTACTCGGTCAAATTAAGTGAAATTTTTTTTCAGAGATCTTCAGTTCAAAACGGATACGCACAATATAACTTTTTTTTTTTTTTTCGATATTTTCATTTTTTAATGTCTTGATTAAACTGTACAAGTATCATTTAAAAATATTTTTTAATTTTTTTGTATTTTTTTGTATGTTTTAAGTATTTTTTAGTATTTTTTTTAGTATTTTTGGTATTTTTAGTATTTGTTATAGTATTTTTGTTAGTATTTTTTTTAGGTATTTTAGTATTTTTTTTAGTATTTTTCATATATTGTTTTTTAGTATTTTTGTAAATATTTTTTTAGTATTTTTTTTAGCGAAAAGTATATGCATGTGACTCTACAGAACTATCTGCGTCGTATTTAATACAAATCTGGCTGATGACTAATTTTCTTATGAACCTTTTAGCGGAATTTAGTGGAATTAAAAATATGTCCTTGAGACAGTCTCAGAGATCATGCGGCTAAACCTTCGATTGTGTTGAAGTTTTTTGCTGGCTTTCTTTTTTTTAAATATTATTCTGGGAAAGTGATAGAAATGTGTGTGTGTATGTATGTGCTTGTATGTGTATGTATGTGTGAGTTTCTCTCTATTTTTTCATTTTTCTTATCATTTTGTTTAAGCCAGGGATGGGGCATCCTACCAGATGCCAAACATACACCTGCTATTTTAGACACTCCAACCGAGAGATCTTTTTAAGATTCTAACCGTCCCTTTAAGTGCAATTGTTTGAATCTCCTTTGCACTTGGTTTACCTGGTATATTTGTAAGATAGTTTGTAAAATTCTTTTTCATAAGTCCGGTTGCTCCTATAATTACTGGAATGATAGAGATCTTCTTAAGGTTCCAGTTATGTATGAGTGTCTGTGTGTGTCTGTGTATGTCTGTTGTGTGTATGAGTGTCTGTGTGCGTCTGTGTTTGTATGATTGTCTGTGTGTGTATGAGTGTCTCTGTGTGTGTGTATGAGTATCTGTGTGTGTGTGTATGAGTGTCTGTATGAGTGTATGAGTGTTTGTGTGTCTATGAGTGTGTGTGTGTATGAGTGTCTGTGTGTGTGTATGGGTGTATGTGTGTGTATGAGTGTTTGTGTGTGTATGAGTGTGTGTGAGTGTGTGTGTGTATGAGTGTGCGTGTGTGTATGACTGTGTGTGTGTGTGTGTGTGTGTGTGTGTGTGTGTGTGTGTGCGCGCGTGCGTGTGTGATTGCCTGTGTGATTGCCTGTGTGTTTCATCATGCGGATTTTACGCCTCCATTTTAATTCGGGCAAAAATCCCAATTGATGAACTAAACCTAAGTCAGTCATTTTGACTTTGATGTTTATCGTGATTAAATCTGCCAGATGGTTGAATGCCAGGTTTTTATAAAAATCATATCATCGCATATTTTTAGGAATAATAAACAAGGATAAGATTTAAAATTATAGAACTTCATAACGCAGACTGGGGACAATTGTATGAGGGTCAAGATTTACATTGGTCAATTAGTTATTGTGTTTTATGACATATCAACTCTCTAATCGATTATTTATCTCCTCGCACGGAGGTAACACACAAGGTCAGTGCAAAAAGTGGCCTAAAGAAAATAAGAAAATGCATCATCAGCCTGGTGACATTCCCCATTGGAAGCACCTGAGGTGATTAGCAATAAACTAACCCGTTCTCAAAGGGTATATATATTTCCACAAAATTCTGGCCTTGATCGATGGGAGACTAAACCTTACTGCTATAGTTTCAAATAATTTGAAATAACAGCAAGAGAAGACGATTCCAAATATTTCTCATATGTTATATCTTCCCTCTTTTGGGTACGATTATGAATATCTCTAGTATCAAATAATCCTTATACACTGTGAAATTTTCAGCATATATGAAAACCAAAGAGGGGAAATATAACATATGAGAAATATTTGGAATCAAGTCTCCCATCTGCTGTTATTTTAGATCATTTGAAACCATAGCAGCAAGTTTTAGTCTCTCCTCCATCAAGACCAGAGATTTTGGAGAAATATCAGATATTTTGTAATTCATATGCAAAACTAGGGGAAAAAAATGACTATGATTGAAACATTTTATAGCTGTAAAAAAAGTGCCAAAAACAGGTTCTGGATCATGGATGATCCCTTTTATGTGCGACCTTAAGGGCAAATGTTGCATAGTCCACAATTCAGGTCATTAGCTTTCCAACGAGCCTTCATTTGTTAAATTCTGATCAATAGTCGCTGATATTTGGATTTTATAAAATTGCCCAAAAAGTGGTATATATATATATATATATATATATATATATATATATATATATATATATATATATATATATATAATATAATATACTGACCCGTTGGGTCAGTATATTATATTAGCTATGGAATTCATGTATAAGCGTGACACTTGTGACGTAAAGAAAATAGTTTTTTTTTGACATAACAGAAACATTTCTATGAAAGTATATTAAAATGAAAAAAGAATATAGATAGATTTATATGAGTCGTTCTGTTTATTATAATTGATTATTTAAAACAAAAAGAAATTTACAGTTACTGAATTATACGTGGTTGGCCATACTTATAGGTAAATGTGCACTGAACAGATACCATAATACTTATTATAGTTAAATTCAAATTTTTATATATCTTTTTTAACAATGACAACATAACTTATTTTATGGCTGTCAACGGGTTAAAGTAGATTATTTGTAAAAAAAAAAAAAAAAATTGCGTTAAAATAACTTAAATGTAGTACAGAAATGAACGATGTAAAAAAAAAAAAGCAGACAGTATTAACAATTGTTTATTTGGATAATTTAAATGCAAAAAAAAACAAAAAAAAAACAAAAGAATAATTGGGACGCTGAAAATGTATACAGTAAAACAAATATTTTATCGTTGTCTTGATTATTCCGGGTTAATGGCATTTGGACGGATCACTCAAACATGAAAAAAAAATCCTCCCTATTCGTGTAAAGTTACCTATTTTTCCGAATAATTGCTCAAAAATCGAAAATTAAACATGATTTTCCTACGAATTAAACACTGATGAAAGTCATTTAGCAGCAAAAACACACATGAACCTAACGATGAGAAATATAAGAATGAAAAACTCATATTGGAATCCTTCAACCAAGTTATAGAAACTTAAAATCTAAAAAAAAAATAATTAATAAAACCTGAAGCAAAAAAAAATAAACCTAAATAAATAAAATCGAAACAGATTAGTAAATATGTCAACAAATTCACCGTTCTCACACACTATATTCTATTTTGTATCTAGAAATGTAAACAAAAAATAAAAAAAGAAGGAAGGAAGGAAAAGGGACGGATAGAGAGTAGTAGTAGTAGTCTTGGTTTTACTACAATTCTTCTTATGTTTGTCAACGGGTTAAATTTGTTTAGTTGTAAGAAAATAGCGAATCAATAATTGTAATAAAGAATAGTTGCAAAACACCCCCACTCTTCGCATGTTAAATAATAATTTTGAAATAATAATGTTAATATTTCAGTGTGCAGGTCAAAATCTGCAAAAGAAGCGATTTGTGTTTATTTGTTTACGTTGTTATGGGTTAATGTTTATGTGCGCATGCGCAACCGGATGTTGTAAACCGGAAAGTGGGTTACACCACTCGTTACAAGGTCATTTGAGTTTTATAATTATATAGATTTACACCTGTATGCCTCACTTTTGTATACATGTACCCTACCGCTCCAACTATTGCCCCCAAATAACAAATTTTTTTTTTTTCATTGATTTATAATTATTATTTATATATATAACGGGTCACGGGTAGTCTAGTTATATATATAGGTTTAGCTAGCAAAGCCGAGAGTTCGGTGAACGAGATACTATCTCTTTAGATACAAAGCTCTAGGCCAGGAAAATGTTCGCAGATGTCCATATTATGATCTGGAATTTTCTTGGATGCAAAGGCCAGCGGCATAAGTTCTTTCTAAACAAGCAAGATATAAACAGCAAATTACATTTAAGCTCGTGTTTGATGAGAGTGATTTTTCCCTGTATGGAGATTCGATCAAGTGATTTATTAATGGTAGTGAGAAAGATTTGCAAATTCAAAATCGCATTATTTAGAAAGCCATTCTTAACATGGGAGGGGATGGTGTTTTGTAACTATTCTGACAGTTTAATAATAAAAAGATATTGTAAAACTTGAATTTAACTTGAAAATTTTATTTAAAAAATCTTTTTAAAAATAGCACAGAAACTTCTCTGCATAAGCACCCAAATGAATATTACCAAAAGCAAAATAAAGATAAAAGAGCATTGCCAAGGCTGCTGCAAAGAAGGTGAGCTCTCGCTATCATGCTAGAAAACTACTAAGGCCTGAAAGTATCCTCTATAAGGCCACCGTTCGCGCATGTATGGAGCATTGTTGTCACATTTTGGCTGGTGCATCTGCTACTGGTCTCTCACTCCTGGACAAAGTTCTAAAGAGAGTCGCCAACCTGATAGGTCCTGAACTGTCATCTAAGCTCCAGCCTCTGTCCCATCGACAAAATGCAGCATCCCTCTGCCTGTTCTACAAGTAATTTAATGATGAATGCTTCGACGAACTACAAGCATTTATACCCATATGATGTAAATACCCCCGACAAACCAAACAAGCAGCAAAGTCCCACCCCTACACAGATGTAGGAAAGTCTTTTACTCTAATAGTTTCTTCCCTAGAACTGCTAGACTTTGGAACTACATTCCGGGACTCTGCTTCCCCAACTGTACTGCCATGCAAAAGTTCACGTGTAAGTAAGAAATGGATCATACTGGGTTAATTAATGAACAAGGAATTCTTATAATTTTTTAAACATGGCTTAATTTATTGTTATTTTCTTGTTATTGATTTTTTTGTCGATTTCATCATCTAAATAAATTGTTGAAATTCAAAAGAAAATACAGACTTTGTTATGGTTCTAGTATTTTTGCTATCATTGCAAAATCCAGTCATTAAATTATGAATCATTGTATTGAAGACGGAAGCTTTTAGCAGATAAGCTGTTTAATTGTGATATGTATTCTCTGTTTTATTAGATGCAAATGTTAATATTATTTATATTTATTTCATCTTTTAATTTATATTTATTTTATTTGATTGCTTTATTTAATAGATTTTTCGTCCATAAATATATTCATTATATTAGCAAGTTGATTTTAGCATAAATAGATTGGACAGTTCTATTTATTTTCAGTTACTGAGAAGGGAATCTATCACTAAACTTTCAATTGAATTTATATCAGTACAATATTTAATATCATCATTTTTTTTTTCTTAATGGAGAGTAGACAACGCATTGTGGATGCGTAATCGGCAGCTTCCCTTACTCTCGCTTCTCTTTATTTGTCCTTCAGTCTCTTAGTCCTCATTTTTAATGAGTGATTTTTCTGACAAAGGGAGAAAAAAGCGGTATTTTATGTTGGCAGTATTTTAGGTGAACAGTTGCCAAAGATGTCAGAAATTTTCTGTTTCTCTGTCTATCCTTGTAGCCATGCCACTAATAAGGGTGCTGGAGGTAAACGTTTTAACTGGGCTGACGTTATCCGCCTGATAGTTAGAGATCTGAACCTTGAATTAACCACTAAGAAGGCTGTCCTATCAGCAGGTGCAAAGAACAGGGGCTGCTGTATTGCCATTTGGTGAATGGATTCTGGACCATGCAGTAGCTTCTGGTGGGGCTTTTCAATGCCATATTAGTGGGTAATTGTTATAGCTCTACCTTATCATGGTTTACAAAAAATATACATACATATATATATATATATATATATATATATATATATATATATATATATATATATATATATATATATATATATATATATACATTTCTTTTTCTCTCTGCCCAGCTCTAAGCAAGTCTGTCGACCTGTTCCACAAATCCTAAAACTTTATCATGAAAAGTTTCAAGAAAAAATACATGATTAAACTCAGATCTTCAACTTCCAACGTAGACCCCCCACTATCATGTCCCCTTTTCCAAAATCAGAGGTCTATGTTCCAACCTTCTAGAGATTCAAACCCAATTACAGGAGACTAAACCAGACCTATTATTACTAAGCGAAACTTGCATTGGACTAACTATTTCCCTAGATGAGTTTGTAATTAAAGGATACTCTAACTTCCAAATCTGAGCCTCAAGATCGCCATGGGCATGAAATATGTGCCTACATTAAAAATGGCTTTCCACATAGTAGGGACATTTCCAGAGAAGATCCTAAATTACCCTATATGTGCTTCCAGGTTGCACTTGCTCATGCTACTGCGTTTATATTTGCCCTCTATCATCCCTACAACAGTGGAGTTACTATCTTTAAGAGCATATCTGAGAAAATTGACCACATCCTGTCTGCTAGTTCTTTAGCTAACTTTCATGACTGTGGAGACTTCAATGTTCACAATGTGGAATGGTTAACTCACTCAAACAAGACAGATGGTGACAGGAGGTTCTGTCATGATTTCTCCATTGTTAATGATCTCACTGAGATTGTTCGCAAACCCACCCGTGTGCCCAACACTGACAGTCACTATGCAAATCTCCTAGAACTTTTCCTCACAACTTGTCCTGAGCTATGTTCATTTTCCATTTTGTATCCACTGGGATCTTCCAACCACTACATTGTGTCAATTAAGATAAAAACGAAATGTACTAAGTCCTCAAATGTACCTCTCCATCGTACAGTATATCGATAGTCTATGGCTGACTGGGGTAGCTTCCATACATTTATATCAGATCTACCTCTACGTTTCATGTTTAAAAAGGATGATATGTCCTCTATAGTATCAGATCTGATGGAATCGTTAATTGTAGGTATAGACTGTTTCATACCCTCGAAAGAATTCCAGCAAAAACCTAACAGCCAGCCATCGATCTCCAGAATGTGCTTCTACCATTGCGCACAGAAATCACTTTCATTGCTTCCAAGATAACAGATGTACTGAGATTAAAGCCACTTTCAGGACTGCCAGCAACCACTGTAAAACAGTAATGAAGAACACGGGAGAGTCTGTCAAGTGGCTGAGCAATGGCTTGGTTCCCACCAGTTTTGGCAAATAGCAAACAGGATCCTGAACAGAAGTGTGTGCTCTATCCCAACTATCATCAATGGACCTGAGGTAATTTCGTCAGCATCAAACAAAGCCAAACTCTTTGCCAAGAACTTTGCAGCTAATTCTACCCTATGCGACTAAGGCCTCCCCTCCTGTATCAGAAAACATGCTATGCGACATACAAATATCTGTGCATGATGTTGCCAAGCTAATCAAAAACCTTGATACCGGTAAAGCAACGGCCCTGACGGCATTCCAATTATAGTGCTCAAAAAGCTTCAAGCAGAACTAGTTCCTATACTTACAAAGCTATTTAAGCATTGTCTTAAGGAGAATTGCTTCCCAACACCCTGAAAAATCTCATCAGTATGCCCTGTATTTAAGAATTCAGGTGATTAGTCATTTCCCTCTCAGTACAGACCAATAAGTCTCCTGTGGAATCTGTGTTAAATGGATAAGTAGTCAACCACCTCAGCAAAAATAACCTTCTTAGTGACATGCAATATGATTTCCGTTCTGCTAGATCTACAGCAGATATGCTTACGGTTATATCTCATAGGATTAGCAAATCTCTCAGCAGAGGCTTCCTTTCTAGGGCAATTGCTCTTGACATATCAAAGGCCTTCGACAAGGTATGGCATAAAGGTCTACTTCACAAGATCCCTAGCTGTGGAATAGCTGAAAATGTCTTCTCAATTACTAAATCATTTCTCTCTGATCGATTCATAAGAATAGTGGTTGATGGGCAGAAATCAGAAGCTCACAGTATTAATGCTGGAGTCCTTCAGGGGTCCAGCCTGGGTCCAACTCTTTTCCTGATCTACATCAATGATCTTCCAAATCATATCCTTAGATCATTTGTAAACATTGATGCTGATGACACTACCATCTATGGCAGCACATCAAAGACCGTAAATGATTAAGTTCTCTCTGATTTTCTCTCCTCTGATCTTGAGCATGTAGTACAATGGTGAATGAAGTGGCTGATTACTTAACCAAACTTCTATCTTTACATCATCAACGCTCTGATCCCCATCTGCATCAATTGAAATGAATGGCTCTCGTCTTGGAGAGGCTCCATGTTTTGACAAGCTCCTGGGTTTCATCTTTACTCCTGATCTGAAATGGAACATATACATCAAATCTGTTGCCATGGTCGCTGAAAAAAATGGTGTGATCCTTCTGTTGATCCAGTAGATATCTTACTGCTGATGCAATTCTCAAGAGCCAGGTACGTCCAAGGATGGAGTATTGTTGCCACATCTGGGAAGGAGCTGCTAGAAAGACCTTACCCTGCCTTGACAGAGTACAAAATAGACTTCATAGCTTAGTAGGGATGTCCTTTTCTCTTCCCTGCAACCTCTTTCTCACAGAAGAGACGTTACAAGCCTGTGTCTGTTTTATCGTTAGTTTCATGGACAGTGCTCATCTGAGCTCCAGTCTATGGTCCTCCCTCACCGAACATTAATGACAAACACTCGTCTAGCTGAAACCACTATCAATAATTTCCTCCACCCTTTATCTGTGCCTAAACCTAAACGTAGATTCCATGAACAAAGCTTCTTTCTTAGAACTGCACACCTGTGGAACTGTCTCCCGTTTACCTGCTTTCCAGCTGACTACAATATGATCATCTTCAAGTCCAATGTAAACAAGTTCTTGATGAGCTGTTCCCCTTAAGTAATCCAATTTACCAAATTTACACTACTAACGATTACTATGATATTGTCCCATTGAATACTGTACACTCTTTAACCTTATCCTCGAATAACCTCTGGGCCTTGATAAATGGTGACTCCTATGTAAAAAAAAAAAAAAAATGTGAACAGACGTCTTGCTTCTCATCTCCCTACATAATATCCCTGCAACTTATGTCCCCAATACATCAAAGTGACACTGTGCCTTGTTTGGGGTGAAAATGGAATTAAATTATTAATTAAATTAAAAAAAAAATACTCTTCTACAGAGATATTTATTCAGTACCAGTATTTTGTTTAAAACTTGAAAATACTTTATAAAAAAATAACACGGTACCTTCTCTGCATTAGCACCTGGACAAGATTTAATTACTTATGAGGACAATTAAATATATGTGTTTCGTTAAAGACGACCATGCTGTCATACGTAGAGTAGCAGTCAATGGAAATGTGTGTTTCAGATATGGGGAGTTCTTGGGAATAATTGCGTTCGATGCTAGTGAAGGCGCGGGGAGAGGAGTATCCAAAAGAATCCTCCTAAGGATGTCAGAAGAGAGGAAGGATGGGAAAGTTCGTTCGACTCCGACGAGGGTGGCAGGTGGCAGGTTTAAATTGGGGGATGAGGGTCGTCTAAACCATTTCAGTTGTCTTTTGAAAATGAAATAGATTATCTCATCTTTTTCAGTCACATTATCTCCCACTCCCCAACGTTGTTTATTGCCTAGAATTCAACCTAAAAAAAAAAAGAAAACATAAAAAAAACTTTAAGATGTAGGTACCTTAAAATATCATATTCCAAAAATCACGTAAATTAATCAAGTAGTTCTTTTTTATATATAGAAAATCATTTTTATCTGAGGACTTTTAGCGGTTAATAGTAAAACGTTGTCATTACTAGACTGAGTTTTATCTCGGTAGTTCGAACCGAGTTGCCTTTATTTATTAAAAATGGAAGACCGAGACACACTATCCTTGCTTCCTCATAAAATTCGATTTTAAAACTTGATTTTCTTAGTAAAGAACAAAAACAACAACAACAACAACAACAACAACAACAAAAAATGATTGATCAATTTATGATATTTTTTTAAATATAATAATTATATTTATTTATTTATTTATCTTTAAATTATGTTGAATTCTGGACAAAGACCAAAAAGTAGATGGTGATTTCGTCACAAAAAGTATTGTTAGTTGGTCATAATTAAAAAAAAAAATCTTTTTATTCTATTTTGACTTTCGACAGTATTTAGTTCGAGCTTTTCATATGTGGCTCTTCTGGTCTACCATACTTTTTTTCTTACCCATTTTTTTTTTTTCCATAATGAAACGAAGTGTTTTTCTATTGGCTGATTTGTCGGTTTCACAAGTGAAACTCTTCTATTTGTTGTGCACGTGACTCTTACAACCTGTTCACCGGCTGTATTTTTTTTTTTTCTTTTAAACATGTTTTTATCTTTTTTTTTTTTAATCATCAATGAAGCCGCCCGCGAATAGCCCCCCCCCCCGGGGGGTTGGGAGGAGGCAGGATCATGTGTGATTTTCATGTAAGGTGCCAAAATATACGAAGCTATTTTTGATTATGTTCACCCACGTTGAAAAAAATATCACAATGAGAAATTCTCACTTGAATTTTGTAGATTATTATCGATGGCGGGTACAATACAGAGTAAAAATCTAGAATAACGGCCCGGCCCACTCGTGCGCGCAAACCGTTTCCGTCAGCATTTCTACTTTCGTCTTTTTTTTCTTTCTGAAAAAAAAAAAAAAAAAATTAGTGCATAAGTTGCACTTTAGCTAACCAAAAGTATTTTTTCTTTTGTTTTCAATTTCGGAAGAGTTATACTACGGAGAAGGGAAGACAATCTACATTTACTAAATATTACCTTTAACTACAGCAGAACACCAACCACTCTAATTTGGTTTTGAAAGGGGTTTCGAGGTCGCTGACAACAAGTCTGATATTCAAACCGGTCGCAAATTTACCATTTGCATGGTATTAACCCCTGGACTCTGGGACTATTTTGCGCCATTTCACTGCCCTCGTTAACACTGAGTGCGAGCACGCGATAGTGTTTTCTTACATGATGTGTTCGTGCTACCACGTTAAAGTGACTTGTCACATATCGGAGGAATCTTTAGCGGACATTTGAAATAACAAGAAAGTTTTAAAATGTGGTTAATTTTGTTACGTAGTTTTAAATGTTTTTTAATTAATCCAAACCACATTGATTTGCCGCCACAACACAGTAAAAATAGTAATATATCCAAAAATTACGAAAATTCATCAAGTAGAGAAACTGCTTTTGTGTTTTTAATAATAATAACAATAAAGTCTGTCGCTACAGACAACAAATTTTGCAGCCATGAATAAGTAATCTAAAATATTCGTTTCGGAGTTATGTCTCTTGTGTGTGGGCTTATACTGTCTACTTTATAAACGTTAAAGAAAATGCAATTTTACCCAATTTTCCGTAAAGATTACTTTTAACTATGAATAACTTTCTACTCGATGATTTTCCGTAATTTTTTAAAAATATATTACTATTTTCAGCATGACAATTAAGTACGTAATATTGTTTTTGCTTAAAACGACAAAAAAAAAATCGATCTGTCGATTCTATCTTAACAAACACCATAAAAACAAAGTAACACAACAGAAAACGTTTTTTGAATTGAAATAATCTAATTGTTTTTTTTTTTTTTTTAAATTTACTATAAGAGTAACATTATTTTCAAACACAACAAATAAAACATACAATTTTTTACACCAAATTTTCACCAAGTCAAAGGATTTCGGGGTGAAAGTGCACTGGTGGGGGGGGGGGTTGACCACCTATAGATTTACTTTTAAGAAGTTGATTACGGGGAGGTGGAAAAACCCCCACCTACCCATGTTAAGAACGGCTTTCGGAATAAACACACTGTGAAGGTTGGACAACCAGTGCATATTAAACGTTTTCGGGTGGTCCCTCAGTGCACTTTCACCGATTTCAGAATACTATGAGATATTCATCTCACCTGTTTTTGCTCCAGTGGTAAAAATAACACAAAGTGCAACAAAGGCCTATCTTTAAAATTTTTATTTGTTTCTCGTTGCAAAAAAGAAATACCCGTTTTACATCTGAAAAAGAGGCATTAACAACCTTGAAAGGTAATAGTCTTTTATCTTCAACAGGAACTGGAAATAGGTTCATCTGTTTTCGAAGATAAGAGATTACAGCCGTTTGAAGGGGGTTAAAATGCTGCCTTCTGATGAAAGGATTTAATTCTTGTCTTGAGTCGACATTACAGAAGTTCATAATTAATGTTCATTTGAAGGAAATGTCCTTAATAACAGGCCAACGATTCAGACCTTTAAAGTCTCAAGGAGACACAAATAATAATGACTTAGCCTAATCATTTAGACTTAAAATTGAAGTCTCAAGGAAACGAAAGTTAGAGGCGCTCATATGCCGAAAGTGAGTTCCTTAGGTGTGTTATTCTCGGCTGCTTTCTGGAACTAGGTTCTATCCTCGTTCGGCTGTCTTAATAGAACTGAAAAAGGAACGCATGCAAAAAAAAAAAAAACCCGCCAAGGCGAATCGCTCCGCAGTGAATAAAATCGACCAATCTGATTGGTCTAAAACAAATACAGTGGAAGTCTTGCTGTAATTGTCTAATTTCTGACAATATATTGTGATTCCATAATAGATCCTCTACTCTACTTCCTCCTCTCTGCCTCTCTTTCGTCCCCCCCCTCTCTGTGTTTCTTCTCTCCTCTTTCTCTCTTTACTCCTTTCCTCTTCTTTGTTTCATCTTCTTTCTTCCCTCTTCTTCTCACTTTACTCCTTTCTCTCTTTCCTTCTCCCCCATCTCTCTTCCTCCTTTCTCTATTTCCCTCTTTCCATCTTTGGTTGGCTTACAGAAGGGACTGCGAATTTTATTAACGATTTTATGGGTTTCATTTATTATTTTTCATCACCGTGTTAGTATATATAGGTTCATCCATTCATTTTGCGTGAATCAGATAATTCTATTGTTGGCATTGATTTCCCCAATATCTTTCTAGAAAGACGAAGGGGAGGGGGAGCACATGAAGGTTGCCAACATCCTTAGTGAAAGCGTCTGTGTGGAACGAACTGAATTTGGACTTGGCACACTAATGTTGCCAGTCTGTGCATATAACCACTTAGCCACCGTCACCTCTCATATATAGATAAGATCATGTGCCTTGGATTGCAAGAGTTTGGTTAGAAAAGAAATGGAGGGAAGAAAGGAGCGAGGGTAGTAATAGGGAGGTAGAGGTGGAGAGCGAATGTAACTTTAAAACCCATTTTTTTTTGTTTTTTGTTTTTTCTCTATTTATACCCCCCCCCCCCCGATCACCTGCAGTTCCCCTGTCTGATCACTTGATTGGATAAGCTCAGTAGCTGTTGATCCGGAAATTCACTCTGAAGTTGCAGCATAGCTAATTTCCCCTCGTCTTTCTAATCTAATATATAAACGGCTATATGTCTGTCTGTCTGTCTCCACATTTTCAAACTTTATCTCCTCCTAAACTAAAAATCACAGAGTGGCACTAGGGACCTCAAATGATTGCATTTTTTATGGCCGTTCTTTTATGGGTCTTTAGCCGGTTAAAATAGTTTTTAAGGTTAAAATAGTTTTTAAGGTTAAAATAGTTTTTAAGGTTAAAATAGTTTTTAAGGGGTCAAAAATGGTTCAAAATTAAAAAAAAATCGTTATACATTTTTTACATTCATCTTAGTTTGTTTTAAAATTTTTAATCAGTTCATATGCGTGTTACGTTAGTACAGTGGTAACGTCACCAGCTTTGAATGCTACAGTTTTGCTTTCGATTCTAGCTGATGGCATCAAAATACATTTTTTTTTTACTTTTGAAATCACGACTCTCTAATAATATATACGAAATCTGGACAAATTAAAATATCATATTTAAGCGTATTTTACGCCCGGGAAAAGCCAGGCGCCCTTATTTCTCCCGTTTTAAAAAAATGTGATGAATAAATCTATTATATAAAGGGCAGTTGTCTGTTTTTTGCTTCATTTTTCCCTCAGTCAAAGTTCTCAGAAATCAAGGGGCTCCCTACTTGTGGCGAACACTTGAACTCTTTCTGAGATACATAGATATTCGAATGTTCCATTAAAGTTCTTTATCTAACAAACACTAAATAAGCAAAAAAAAGAAAAAAAAAAAAATTCAGAACATCATTTTCCTCTCCTAAATTGATCGTGTAAGTATGTTATGATGTATCTTTCTTTTTGGTCTCTTGGACCTATTGGATTACAGAACAAAAATTCTTCTAGTCTGGTGGAGTAACCAGCTTCATGCTATTAATTGAGGTAACATCACTTGAAGAAGGTGAACCATCTATTATATAAATCTCAAATGTCTGTTAGTGTGTATGTATGTATGTATGTATGTATGTTTCATTAAAAATTTCGACACATGCGACTGACACTGACAAAATTGGTATCATTTGAAAGATCGCTCTCTCGGTTGACAAATATCCAAAATTTGGCCAAAAACATTTATTCTTTCACCGCCAACTAGGCCGTTTTTTTTTTCGTTGACAATTTTGCAAAGTCATCATATGCCTTGCTATGACTAGTCTTATTTCTAAACCCGCCAACGTTGTTTGTTGCAGTGGGTGCGGGGGGGCTAAAGGCTTGGCTTTTTTTTCACCTTTTTTTCCTTCTTTGCATTGTGGATTTGAGCCTGGCTACTGCAACTAATTTTTTTTTGTGCTCGCGCGGGTACTTGCTGCTATTTTCATTTTTTTTTTTTAGGGGGTTGGTTAATTTTTTTTTTTTTTAAGGGGTTAGTTAATTAAAAAAAAAAATTTAGGGTGTTAATTAATTTTTCTTTTAGGGGGTTGATTAATTTTTTTTTTTAGGGGGTTGGTTAATTAAAAAAAAATTTTTTTTAGAGCTCCGTTGCTCAATATACTTACTATAAAACCTCTCCACACCCAGGCAATGCCGGGTACCCTCGCTAGTTCCTCATAAAAGCCAGTATGGGTTAGCCATACCGAGGAGATCATTTTGGGCTGCGAAAACTGTGTGGTTTTGAATATTTGTTCAGGGTTTACTTGTAGCGAAAAGTTTCCTCATGTAAAGTTACCCTTACAAACTCCTGTGCAGAGAGACCTTAGATACTCGAGTAGGTAGTCAAGTTCTCTCCTGTGTGTATGTATGCTTGTATGTCCAGCTAAAAGTAAAAGACTAAAAAGCAAACACCCACAAAGTTGCTATATTCTTGATCAGCTTTACCCTGGATGAATAATATCTAGAAGCTAAAAATAATTATTCAATCTCTGAGGATCAACTGGGCTGGGTTTTTTCGGGGATTTGAGTTAGGCGGAGGAGAAGTAAGAGCTTAAGGAAAGGGAGAAATAAAACGGGAAAGGGGAAAGAGAGACGGAAAGAGTGAATTGTAGAGATAGAAGTTTTAATAAAAGTATCTCGCACTTTATCCTGGGCAACGCAGGGTAGCACTGCTAGTAAAATATATGAAAAAAATATTAGGTTGGCCAAAAAGTTTGTTCGTTTTGTTAATTTCATTTTGTAGGTTGTCTACTCCAAGGGCATTCCATAAGAGCAGACGTTCTTGACCTTCGGGTCAAGATTAAAGTGTAGTATCTGTTCTTTAGATGCTGCACTTCAATTTCTGGTTCTCTTTCAGTGGAGGAAAAATTCTTCACGACTGAGACAATTTTTATATTTGTTCCTTTTCTCCACGTTAAAAAACGACCCTGGTGTCTAACTCTGTCCTCGTGGGGAGGCATTGTAAATAGGAACTCTAAGGGCATTCCACTTGTTCAATATTTGTTCGCCCTTCTTTCCACTTATATCATTCCAAACACGGTTGTCTTTGCGGAAACAGTGATCGCTTGACAACTTTATTTCATTCTTTTCACAGCGATCAATAGATCGTTATATATCGTATATCATCATTATATACGGGGTGGAACGATGAAATTGTCGCCCTAAATAAAACAACACTACAGCTTCATTTTAAAACTTTTACTGAAAAAATCAATTCAGGTAACTTGATTATGTAGTAGAGATGACATCTATTCAATGTAGCCGCCTTCAGCCTCAATCACCGCCTTGATACGGATCCGGAACTTGGAGCATGCCTTTTCCACAAGTGCCGGTGGGACCTCGGCGAATACTTAGCGGATGGCGGTGATCAGGCTGGTTTTGGTGTTGTGGGAGGTCATGTTGGTGATGATTGTGATGTATGACCAAACGAAGTAGTCCAGCGGGTTCAGGTCGGGGGAGGAGGGGGGGCAGTGAGAGAAGGGTACAAAATCGTAGCAATCCTTCTGAAGCCAAGCCTGGGTCTCTTAGGAATTGTGGGCCGGCGTCGAGTCCTGCTGCCACACTCAGGGTCTGCAAGCGACCACCTGATTGCACCAGGGGATCACCACACTCTTCAGCACATCCAGGTACACTTTGGTGTTGACTTTCGAGCCAATTTCGAAGATGTGAGGTGGCATGATGTGGTCCTCATTTGAAACCCCACCAAAGACCATAACCTTGGCCTTTGTTTTCATCACCCTGGGCACGTCCCTGTTATTCAATATATGGCAATCCAACGATGCATTTTGAGGGTGCTGGCAATGATCCTGTTTTCATAACTTGGATCGGCAGAGAGCATGAGTTACATAGCAGCGCATCTCTGATCTCACCTGTTGAACATTGTATCACTTTCAGACATGATAGAAGGCTCTTATCGCTCTTGGGATTTGTACACAACTGGCCAACTAGTAGATGCAACAAAATAAAGAAAATTGGTTTTAATCAAATGGAAATGGAATCATGTCGTCTTTTCTAGGACAACAATTTTATTGGTCCATGCTGTATATACTTTAGTATATATTTTTATATTGTCGTTCTTTATTCTTTATCTTATATATATATATATATATATATATATATATATATATATATATATATATATATATATATATATATATATATATATATATATATATACGAGCAAACAGTTAATAAAACATGTTAAAAAACACTTCGAAATGAGTTAAAAACATATTTAATCTGAAAAGGAAACACTAGATAAGTGGATAGTCCGCGGAGTTTCAAAGAAATACTTTCCTTCTCATCAGAGGGTAGGAATTAGCAAAATACGGGATCGAATTTTGCATACAAAAGTATTTGATGAAACAACAAGTAAGTCAAAGATCTTACTTGAAAACAAAAAAAGTGAACCAGAGGGAATATGGTGAAGAAATATATATATATATATATATATATATATATATATATATATATATATATATATATATATATATATATATATATATATATATATAGGGTGACCCCAAAAACTCTAATTAGGCTCCGTTTCTTAGTGTTTTCTCTTAATGAAATGAAACTTTGGTCAAAACTAGTTTATTATATTAAAAAAATCACATCAAAACACTAGGGTCTTTGGCCTTTTTTTCTCCGTTTTACAGCATATTATGGCCTCCATTTAGCTCTTGTTTTTTTTGGGGTCACCCTGTATATATATATATATATATATTTATAAGCAAGGAGATCCGTCGTTGCCTGGGATTGAATTAGGTCAACGAATGCTCCACACTTCTAACTTTTATTGTCATCGAAATCAATGAAATCGCCCATTTTTCATTTCAATCAAATCGAGATTAATTACCTGCTCTAGTTGTGAACTAACCACAATGCACCAGAAGAAAGCTTCACATGCTCCCCCCCCCACAGTGACTTAGCCCACAGTACATTGTAGAATACATTGCACTGTAGAGAAACTCTGGTTGATTTTATAAAATTATATTTATATAATGGCTTTAATTAAAATTTAAAATGCAAAAGTCAAGTATCATGGTTCACTTGTGCTCTAAACAGAAACATTCATTTCACACGCACCGCATTTTATCCAAGCACCTACTGTTGACTTTATATGCTGAACCCTATTACTTGTGCAGTGATAAAATTTCCGAAAGGCACTTGTGATGTCAAAATCGAACTGTTCCTTCTTTAATCTGAACTTTTCGATTATCAATTTTTGATACTTATCGATTTTTGATAATTATCGATTTTTGATAATTATCAATTTTTGATACTTATCGATTTTTTATAATTATCGATTTTTGATACTTATCAATTTTTGATACTTATCGATTTTTGATAATTATCAATTTTTGATACTTATCGATTTTTGATAATTATCGAGAGCATTCTGATACAAAATCTATTTAAGAACACTGCCAGACACATGAAATATATTTGTGTGGAATAAAAAAAAAATTGGCCCTGCCTTTCCAAATCTATCTAACATGCACACACCGCATACACAAATTGCCGTTTATATATAAGTAGAGATATTTATATTTATTTTATAAATTAATTATATATTAATTAATTATATATTAATTGATTGCATATTAATTAATATATATTAGGCTAGTGCAAAAAATAATGTCGTTTTTTTGACGTTCAACTTCAAAAGATCATAACTCCTTTCATAATAAACTTTATTAATCAAAATAAGAACCATTAGAATCAACACATTTTTGCCAACGAGAAACAAGTTTATTCAATATTTATTTCAATATAGAAATCCGGAGTTCTGGAAGCGGTGAAGTCATTGAAGGCCGATTCGGCATCATCTCGGCTTTTGAAACATTTTTTGCGTCGGAATTTGTCGAAATGTTTGAAAAAGTGATAATCAGTGGGTGAGAGGTTCGGTGAATATGGTAGATGAGGCAGAGTCTCATAGCCGAATTAGTTCAGCTTCTGCAGGGTCAGTTAAGCAACATGCAGGCGAACATTGTCATAGAGGAGAATTGGTTCATTCATATTGACCAATCTTGGGCACATACGTTGGAGCTTCTAGTGCATTTTATCAATTTGTCGTCAGTACTTCTCCGCTGTAATCATTTTGGCTGGATTCAAGAAGCTGTGATGGATGAGACCAGCCGCAGACCACCAAACAGTCACCATAATCTTTTTTTGGTGCAATTTTGGCTTCAGGAAGTGTTGTGGAGCTTCTCCGGCATCCAACCACTGTGCTGAACTTCTTATCACATATTACAATCTGCTCGAGAAATGGGTCGTTTTTGTTGCGCAGAAGGAGCGTAGAAGACACCGCAAAACGACAATTTTTTTTATTATTGTTCAATTCATGCGACACCCATTATCCAACTTTTTTGACTTTTCTATTTGCTTTAAATGGCGAACGACTGTTGAGTGGTCAACCTCGAGTTCAACAGCAAATTCTCATCTGGGTTTGCAAGGATCGGCTTCAATTAAGCTTTTCAAATATTTGTTATCAACCACAGTCGGCCGGCTGCAAGTGTCTTCATCTTTGAGGCTCTCGTCACTATTGCGAAATTTCTTGAACCACCATTGTGCCACACGTTTGTTAGTGGTTCCGTGGCCAAATGTGTCATTGATATCACAAGCTGTTTTGGGAGATTTTCGGCCTAGTTTGAACTGGAACTAGAAAATCGTGCAGATTTGAATTTGTCCATGCTGTCGAAAAGCCTGCAAAAAATGAATGAAGAGATTAAGAACGGTAATGAGTAACACGATTTGATAGAATGAAAAATGCGCTCAGCAGTAAATGAATACTATCCTGCAGTTAAACTTGACCTCATTAACTCATTAAAACGGGCACCTGCTAAATCCAAGTAATTAAATAAATTCAAACGTGTTTCCGTAAGCATGTTGCGGTGGGGCAATGGTTAACATCGTACGTTTTTTTTTTTTTACACTTTAATTTACAACTTTGCCTCAAGGGTTCGGGTTCCATCCTCATATTTACTTTTTTTTAACCCCCCCCCCCAAACACCCGGGCAACGCCGGGTACCCCTCGCTAGTCATATATAAAGATAACATATGTGAGAAAATGATATTGTTGTTGCACCAACCTGATATTTATTTACGGAGAATTCAAGGGAGAAAACCCAGTAAAATTGCACACATCACCTTCCGGTTAATGTTTTTAGATATTTATTTTTTTGCTGAAATCAAAGAAAGATCTCGTAGCATGATTATTTTCCCTTAAATGTTTAAGACTAAACAATGTTTTAACGAAAACATTGTTTTCTTTTGTTATGCAAGTGTACAAGATCCGATATTAAAACAAACAGATGTGCCATTTGCATTTTTTATTTGTTTGTTTGTTTGTTTGTTTGCAATTGTTGCCAGTTGCAGCAGCGTGATGAGCAAGTGAGATGGAATGTCACAAGGCGAGGATATATTTGGTCGGAAGCCGAAGAAGAACAGAGCAAATTCATAGCAGGTGGGTTGGGGGTAGATTGTTAAGTAGAAACCTGATTAATTATGGAACAGGTGCCAGTTTTTTGTTGCCTGACTATTGTCATAACGACAAACAAATGACGGCATGTATTAACTGCTTCAGTAAAAATTAGTTATTAATTGAATGTTATGTAAAGCTAAAGTCTACAAATTTCTCTCTCTGTTTTCTTTTTCTGTCACACACACACACACACACACACACACACACACACACACACACACACACACACACACACACACATATATAATTGTAGAGTTGAATATAATAATCAAAGAAGAAAGCGCCCGCGTGTGTGTGTGTATTGTGTGGTTATACAACTTACTTTCGGATGGGATCTGAGAGAGAGAGAGAGAGAGAGAGAGAGAGAGAGAGAGAGAGAGAGAGAGAGAGATTAAAGATGGCAGTCATGGATTTAAAAGGTGTAGTCTCGTGGAATCTCACAAGATCTCATCGTCCACTGCACACGTATGCAAATAGAATAGGGTCAGTTTTCTAACAAAATGCCTGTTGGCAGAGGTGGTTGGGAGAACACGTGTTGGAAGTTAAGAGAGAAAGTTGACAGTGACGAATTCTAGCTGAACTTTTGCTTATTTTATTTATTTTATTTTGTTTTGCTGGTAAAATATGTTTTTTTCAAATATATTTCACTCTTTGTGTATACCAACCCTTCTGTTTAAAAGCTCAATTTATGTTAGATATTACAACAGAGCACATATAAAATAACAACAGTATATTTACATTTCAAGATCCAAATATTTATTTTTCATGCAAAACAGCTCCTACAGCATATTACAGTTTCGGTACATTTTTTTACAGATCCGTTTCATTATGCAGAAACAAACCGTTATTATTTTGTCAATACTGGCAATTTAGCCTTTGCATTGTACATACATTTTATTTTTTTGTATATCTTATTTTACACAAATTCCCATCCGCTTTTTTTTACTCGTATATCCCTGAATATTTGCTCTTACATAACAATTTAATTTTTTTTTTTTTTTGCATCTCTTGATATATCAATGATTAACTCCTGATGAGTTTGTTGGCGAAAGGAGCCCCTAGGGTTTGTCTGTATATTATTTTTAAGCGCTGTATAGTTTTTGTACAGTTATGTGTGTGTGTGTGTGTGTGTGTGTGTGTGTGTGTGTGTGTGTGTGTGTGTGTGTGTGTGTGTGTGTGAATAATGCTTGTACTGTTTTTGTTTCCTAGATATAAATCCACTGGAACTTCTGTGTTTATTAAAGAGTGTTCGATTAATTTGATGAATAAACAGAACGTGTTTGTAACATGCTTATTTTTTTTTTTTTTTTTTTACACAGTGATCACCACTTATCAAGGCCCGGAAGCCACTCAGGGATAAGGGTTATTGCAAGTACATTACGTTAGTGTGGAGATTTGATGAAGTGTTTACTTAAGGGGGCGGTTCATTAGGAATTTGTTAACGTATACACACATTATTGGCTACATATGTGCATACATGTTCCTGCTGATATATTTAGTGGTACATTCAGCGTCATCACGCCGGCAAAGCGAGTGTACTTCTGGCATGCCACATTTACAATGTCTCACTGCTCTACGACTCATTAGCATAGTTTGACTGTATTGGAGCTTGAACCTCAAACCATAGGTTTTATAGTCGGGTGTGTATACTATTATGCTACAGGCATCTGCAGATATTGTTTGCTATTTCTTATCGCTTTTAAAGTTATTTTGTTGTTGCTGATTTTTTAGTGATAATGAATATTCGGTATTAGCGTCTCCTACCTAAGAGATTAAGGAATTAGTTTTCCCTAGAAATATCGCCATTAAATATTTAGTCGCAAACACATATGTTGAATTTATTTTAGAAAAAAATCATCACAACTCTCTTATAGACTAGATTGACCTTGATGTGTGCGTCTGTGTGTGTATGTGTGTCGCTGTATGTGTGTATGTGTCTGTGTCTGTGTGTCTATGTTTATGTGTGCATATATCTTAACAATAACTAAACCACTTTGTGTGTGTGAATATGCTGTAGGTTTTATCCGTATGTGCATGTGAGTGAAATTGTCTGTGTGTGTGTGTGTTCATTTCCCTACCAAACTACTCTGCCAATTTTCAGTCTACAGACTCGAGATTTGACATACGGGGTATTGAGATTTGGAAAAATCTTTTTAATCGATTTTCGGCCTGAAATTTTGCTGTCAAGGGGTCAAAGTTCAACGATTTGTCCTTTCAAACTCTACCAAGCTTCTCCGACAATTTTGGGTCTAAACACTTGAAATTTTGGATGTAGGTTACTTGGACATGGATCACACTTTTTAATTTGATTTGAGCCCAAAATAATAAAATTTAAGGGGTCAAAATTAAATAAAAATTTGACCTCTGTGGTTTCTACCAAATTACTCAGCCTATTTTTGTTCTAAACATTTAAAATGTTACATAAAGTGTATTCAGACATGGGGCAAGCTTTTTAATCGGTTTTTGACCGAAAATTTGGCTGCCAAGGGGACAAAGTTCAAAAGATTTGACTTTTGCAGTCTCTAGCAAACTATTCAGCCAATTCTGGGTGTAAACATTTGAAATTTTACATAAATAGTATTCAACATGCAAAATTTGGCTGCCAAGAGGTCAAAGTTAAAAGAGTTGACCTTTGAAGACTCTACCAAACTCCTCCACCAATTTTGGGTCTAAACACTTGAAATTTTAGATGAAGGTTACCTGGACATGAGTCAAACTTTTAATATATATATATATATATATATGTCCATAAAGTTATGAACAGTACACAGAGCCTGAGCAAAGCTGGGCTGATATATATATATATATTTTGCTGATATGATATATATATATATATATATATATATATATATATATTGCTGATATATATATACATATATATATATATATATATATATTTTGCTGATATGATATATATATACATATATATATATATTGCTGATATATATATATATATATATATATATATATATATATATATATATATATTTTGCTGATATGATATATATATATATATATATATATTGCTGATATATATATATATATATATATATTTTGCTGATATGATATATATATATATATATATATATTGCTGATATATATATATATATATATATATATTGCTGATATATATATATATGTATTGCTGATATATATATATATATTGCTGATATATATATATATATATATATATATATATATATATATATTGCTGATATATATATATATATTGCTGATATATATATATATATATATTGCTGATATATATATATATTGCTGATATATATATATATATATATTGCTGATATATATATATATATATATATATATATATATATATATATATATAAGCAAACAGTTAATAAAATATGTTAAAAAACACTTTGAAATGAGTTAAAACATATTTAATCTGAAAAGGAAACACTAGATAAATGGATAGTCCTTAATCCGCTGAGTTTCGAAGAAATACTTTCCTTTATTTTATATATATATATATATATATATATATATATATATATATATATATATATATATATATATATATATATATATATAAGCAAACAGTTAATAAAATATGTTAAAAAAACACTTTGAAATGAGTTAAAACATATTTAATCTGAAAAGGAAACACTAGATAAATGGATAGTCCTTAATCCGCTGAGTTTCGAAGAAATACTTTCCTTTATTTTATATATATATATATATATATATATATATATATATATATATATATATATATATATATATATATATATCAAGAGGTATGTGGTAAAAAACAAGGATAAAAAGTGCTCAATACGTTAGTAGAACCAAATATGTTTTTTATTATTACAACCTCAAGTGTATTAACTTAATTCGTAACAAATTTCTTCATAAGCCAGGATAAAAATTATCCGCCCATATCGTCAGATGATTCAAGTTAAAATAAAAATAAAAAGGAAAGATATTTTTTTGTGATTACATATGGATATTAAAAACCAAGAGGATGGAAGCAAGAGAGAAAAAGGGGGTGAACGGAAAAAGGGGGAAAAGAGGGGGAAACAAATTAAAATTAAATTAAAAATTTGTAAAATTATGAAGATAAGACAAGGCAAGAGAGGGGGGAAAGAAGAAGACAAGTAAATAAAGAAGGAAAATAAATAAATGAGCGTGTCAAAAAAGTTTGTTGTGTTCTGGATGATGACCTGCACGTGTCTCAAGGCCGAAATGGAGTTAAAGAGTCAGTAATCGCCTATGACGACGGTGGTGGTAGTGGAGGGGTGGACAAGAAGAGTTAAAGTACGTCCAGTTCAAATGGGTAAATAGATGCGTCCAATATAGCTTATATAAAATCTGTTTGGGTTGGAAATCAGTTATAAATTCTGTTGGGTAGATTTTAGAATTGGAGTCAAGTTTAGGGAGGGAGAGAAATAAATAAAAATAAATAAAATAAGAATAAATGAGTTGTTTTGAAAATTTTGCGCTATAAAACGGTGTTGCGATTGTCTAGGATTGTGGGGCTGTGAAAATGGTTGGGAATAAGGGTGTTAGACTACAGGGCAGCGTTAAGAAAAAAGTAGGGGATGAATTTTGAGGAGTGTAGAATTTTTAGGAAAGTGGGATTCTGTGGTAGTTTCAGACATTTAAAGTTTTAAGTACATGGTTTAGTAATTTTATTTTTAAAAGTTTGGAATTATTGATGGAGAATATTACGCATAGATATAGGAGAAGATGGGGAATTTGAAAGTTGACTGTACATTTCTAAGAATTTTTAGGTTCATAAAATATGTGGTAATTAAAGGAATAAGGAGGATGCGATAATCTCAAAGGCATAAAATAGATAATTAAAAATGAAGAATTAACACAATCTGCTTGTAAAGTAATACAGTAAAATAGTGTTTAATGTACTAGTTGCGAGTTGTATCATATGAACTTCAGTAGGGTGTGAAGTTGCTAAGAAAGTGGGATTTGTAATGTCTACAAACAATTGACATTTCATGCCTAATGTTTAATAATTTATCTCTATCTTTAAATTTAGTAATAAAATTTTTTTTCATGTAAACAAAGGAAGCAGGGGAAATATAAAGATTTACAGGTATTAGATTTTTGGAGAATTTCCCATTTAATGGTGAGTGTAAGATTATTTTGAATCAGGTTTAAATAGTGGGTAGTCAATGAAGTTTCGTTGGTGTGGTTGGGTTTATTAGAGGAGCATTTGTGGTATCTAAAACGGTCTTTAAAAGAGGTTTCAGCAAGTCCGATGTAGTATTTTTATCATTTAGGTTTTCTATTGAGGTGATAGTGGCTTTGTATACAACATCAATCTGTAAGGATTGTTGTTCGAGTGGACAATCTGATTTATTAGTGCACTTGCAGTTTTTTGTGTTATTTATATTATTGTAATTATTGTTTTCGTTATTAAGTATTTTATTATTATGTTTTTTAATCATTCTTTCTAGGTTATCACTTCAACTGTAGCTGAGTTTTATAGTGTTTGGGGAGGAAGTGGGTGTTAACTAACTTGAAGACTTTTCCCCAGTTTATCTTTAATCATTAAATTAAAAGGAGGGTTGAACCAAATAATATATATAATGTATATAACTATGATGCTCTCTATCTTGGGTTGATCATATTGGGAAGTGATATACAAATTACCATTAGCGTATGAAGCGATGCTCTTTGTGTAAACAAATTGAGCTCAGGTATTAGGACAATGTCAACACCTTGTTAATTCACTGCCCGCATAGCAGAAGCTGAATAGTGCAATGGTTAGAAGCTCCGACTGTCATATGGGCGGTTGGGTTTCGATCCTGGTTGAGGTAGTTGCTTGTCTAGCCGCACTGATGAGCTGTGAAACACTGAAACAGTACTGTATGTGGATGACTATATATATATATATATATATATATATATATATATATATATATATATATATATATATGCTTCTTTGTAATATACCGAATTTTACTGTTTGTATAATTCAGTAAATTTTCATATACCAATAAATTTTAAGCTAAAAAGAGATGACTTAAATTGTAAGCTACAAAATTATCATATTTCATAATTGAGCATTCATATACTGTATTAACAAAACCAAGACTTCAAAAAAAGAATTGATAGCAACATTGAACCAAACCTCCAACAATAAAAAACACAGATCTTGAAAAATTATTTGGTTTAACCCTCCTTTTAATTTTATGATTTAAAGATATAGTGAAAGTGTGTGTGTGTGTATGTATGTGTGTGTGTGTGAGAGAGAGAGAGAGAGAGATGAAGATAGAGAGGAAGAGAGAGAGAGAGGTAATAATTGATATAGTAACATTTTATTACGCGATACTAAATTTCCTTTGAATAATTCTCAGACATGAATGTTGAAAGGAAGCCATTAAATCGCATAACCATTGCATAAAATTCTATTGAAGTTCTAACAATGGATTTATGGGGAAAAACGTTCAACTCTGGAATCGTCGCAAAGAATTGTGTGATCAACGATATTGATCTTGCACTGTTTAGCGTCGCTCGGGTAACGATCTAGCAAGGATACACCCGTCGAGTCAGAAGGTTAAATCTTTATTTTTCTCCTTTTTTTTCGAGATAAATACGAAGTTAAAAAAGTAATTCAACCAGATGAAAGTCTGGATCGATTTTATGATCAATTTGATCTTCCTGAAGTGCACGGAAATAGAAAGGAAAAAAAAACAAAACAGTCGGCTTTCTTTGTAATCTCCCTCCCTCTCTCTCTCTCACACACACATATAGATATTACAATAGAAAATACGAGAATGAAAAGTTTTAATTTATAACTTGCAGCATTAAGAATTGATTATATAATGTTATAAATTGAATTAAAAAAATTAATGCTGCAATATTTGAAGTTATAAATTTATATTTTATACTAGAATATCTTGTCCTTTTCTTTTTCAGTTTTAACGACTAGTCCTTTACTTTTCCATGTTTAAGCTTAACCATATTACTTTTCATGCTCACATTTTTCTAATGTAATCCATGATTTTTCCAGACTTCCAATAAATTCACTTGTTCTTTGTTTAATTTCAATTATTTTTGCCTCCATAAACACATACGTAATAACACTGTACTTCAATAACCCCCTTCCCAATTATCTCCTATTCATTCTTTCATTCTGTCTGTTTCACTTGTTACTTCTCTTTTCGCGACAGTAGCAACACCAGTCACTGAAGCGACGTGGTTGCTATGGAAACCAGTCATAAAAAACGTCGCTCACCGCCTTACGTTTTTTTTTACGATTTTGAACACTACTAAATTCATCATAACTTTTGTTTTACTGAACGAAAATTGAAAACTTTTTTCCACAATATAACTGAGATGTTGATATAAACTGTAATAATTGTTTGAAATTTGGTCGAAAAATAAGTGAGCGGTGAAGCTTTAAAACACTTCTAAATGACTAAAACTGCCACTTAACTATACATTCAAACACGGCAGTGTTTGAATTATATATATATATATATATATATATATATATACTCGGGTTTTTTTTTATATTCAAAAGTAATGGACTAATGAATTCAACGAGGTTGTTAGATAGTGCTCAATAAAAAGAGCTGATAATACTTGTTTATTGTTATATAAACATGCTCACATCCCGCTGCTACAAATAGCCACTTGTTTCAATCAAACAACAGATATCATCAGGCAGCGACTTGACTATTCAAAAGTTCAATGAATAATGGATTTTTATTTTAGGTAGGAACTCTTTAGAAGTTGGAGTTAAAAAACTTAAAACACAGGACTTTAATTAAATAAAAAAAGTAAAAAGGGAGAGGCAATTTAAATAAAGTTAAAAAATTACAATGGGGAGAGAGTGATTGAGAAGAGGAAAAAGGAATAGAGACAGAAATAGAGAAAGAAAATATAGAGAAAACAAAATAGAGAGAAAAAGAAGAGAGAAAATATATATATATATACATATATATATATACATATATATATATATATATATATATATATATATATATATATATATATATATATATATATATATATATATATATATATATATATATATATATACATATACATATATATATATGATATGGAGAAGAAAAGAAAAAAGAAATAAATGGTTATAATAAAGAGAATAAAAACTAGAAGGAAAAGGAAAGAATAATGAGATCTAGTTAAATAGGGAAAGAGAGAAAGTAAGAATTTGACAGTATATTATTCTCTTTATTATAACCATTTATTTCTTTTTTCTTTTCTTCTCCATATCATATATATATATGTATATGTATATATATATATATATATATATATATATATATATATATATATATATATGTATATGTATATAT
>NC_136516.1:13772733-13830233 GCF_053919585.1 Euprymna scolopes
ACACACAAACACGCACACACACACACACACACAAACACACACACAAACACACACACACAAACACACACACACAAACACACACACAAACACACACACACAAACACAAACACACACAAACACACACACACAAACACAAACACAAACACACACACACAAACACAAACACACAAACACACAAACACACACACAAACACACACACAAACACACACACACACAAACACACACAAACACATACACACACAAACACAAACACACAAACACACACACAAACACACACACAAACACACACACAAACACACACACACAAACACACACACGCAAACACACACACACAAACACACACACACAGAAACACACACACACAAACACACACACGCAAACACACACACAAACACACACACAAACAAACACACACACACAAACACACACACACACAAACACACACACACACACACAAACACACACGCAAACACGCAAACACACACACAAACACGCAAACACACACACACACAAACGCACACACACACACATGCACACACATGCACACAAACACACACACGCAAACACACACACAAACACACACACAAACAAACACACACACACAAACACACACACACACAAACACACACACACAAACACACACACACAAACACACACGCAAACACGCAAACACACACACACACAAACGCACACACACACACATGCACACACATGCACGCACACATAAACACACACACACACACAATGGGTTGCACCCTATACTCTTTCCACAAACTATTTACAAAATTGTAAAATTTTATGCTGCACACACAGTTCACACATGGCCTTTTACGTCAACATGTAGCTCTGCACATATGGGGTCTTGCCAGTGAGCGATCAAGTGACCAAATCAAATAAATAAAAATAATTTCGTACATACGTTGTGTGGGATCTTTATACAAGCTAGTCCTACCTTCATAGTAGTTTCTTGCTGTCGTTCATGACTGGCCGTTTTCTATGTGGTTACAGCATCTAGTTACTGTCGATCCGCTGTTTTTAACTAAGATGAAAAATTACTCACGTATGAAAATACAATGCAGGCTTGCTGAGTCTTTAAAGGTTTTATTTAGAGAGAGACTGTTCATGGGGTGGAGGACAGACCAATATGACTAATGTGACTAATTAATATTTACATAATTATCTTAACTTAATCTTAAAGACGGCAACTGAGAGACACAGATGGACAGACATCGAGATGTCATCCACTTAGATTCTCTCTACGTTGTCGGATGCATCTCGTCGGCCTTGCTTCTCGACCCAGACTAAATTTTTATAATCCTTTTTTGTTTCTCTTCTCAACAGTATGACGTCATCACCTCCTTATATCATTGTATCATTCGACACCAGCATTTCTAGGCATTTTATCTAGAGAGGTAATCTTTTAAACTCCCCCACCCCCATCCCCCCACTTCAATCACGCCATCTACAACTGGGTACATTTCTGTTTGCTGCCAGGTTATCATGACATGTACTAATGTGACCCTCGCCAAAATTCAAACTAGCTAACTCAATCACTACCTACTGGCATAGGATCCCGATATATGACATAAGGACTATGAGATATATTTATTGTAGGCCCGATATTGATTCTACTGATGCCAGGAAAGATTTAACCCTATTTTAAAAAATATATATATTTAAGCATATTTCATGACCGGCAAACCTGGGTGTCCCCTTTCCGCTTCTGCTAGTCTCAAATAATGCCATAGCAATCACCTTTTTGTCGATTTTCACCAAATTACCAAAATATGAAATAAAAGTTGTTTATTTATTTTTTTCTATAAAGAAGGCTATAACCAGATTAATTGCTACCCAGAAAATGGCTGACGGAATTCTGTATGGATTCCCAAGCTCAGAAAGATGAACTAGAATAAGGTCAGCCATTAATGGAAACATCGCAAGAGTAACAGCCATGATAAGAACAGTAGTCTGAAACATCCAAATTATCAATCCTCATCTAAAAAAAAAATGTGATATAACAGTGGTCAAGAGGTTAACGACACAAACTGATGACTTAGGTGTCCCCTGTTCAAATCCAGTTAGTTCCACAAAAACTCGCTTTCATTTGAGATGTTAGCAACCATCTCACGGTCCCTCTCGTAAGTACCTAATATCTTTCTAGAAAAAATTCTGACTAGAAAAATATTGGGGAAACCAATGCCAATGATAGAATCTTTGAATTTGTGCGATATGATGGTGATGGTGATCTAAAAATTTTCCGAAACATAAAAACTACAATGTTTTCTTTCTTTCTTTTTTATTTTTCTTGCAGTTTTACCATTTCTCGTTTTCCCGGACTTTATTGGTATCCGAAAGAAAATAAAAGTTCTAGAAAAAGAGTAAGTGATTTTAAATATCCATTGAATTTAATTTGTGCAATCCACTTACTGTTCTTGGCACTTCATTGCAAGACTTCTTGTAATGCCGTGTTTTTCACCTGGAGGGATGCTGTGGATCTGTTTTCAAACCGAAAATGATAGTTTGCTTTGATTGCCTCATGCATTGCAGGATGCAAGCGTTCCTAAGTCTAGGAATGCCTGATTTTGAGTTGTAAGACATTTTAGTTTTAGGAGAGACGAGAAATGTTGGTAATATCAGGCAGCATCAATCCACAGAAGCTCTTGCAGACGAAAACAAAGAATAGAGTTTCCTGTTGGATAACCAGAAGTCTTGAATTGTAAAAGTTTGCAGATGAAGAGCAAAATTCCTTCTCACATGTACAGGAAAAATTATGTGCAGGTTTTGAATTGAAAGGCATATTTAGTTTTAGAAGAGTTTCTGATGGGTAGCTAATCTGTATAAATTCTGATATGAAAAATAGTTTTTGAGTGGTAGTTGAACTGTAAAAGTTTGCAGACGAAGAGCAAAGATCTTTCTCGTGTGGACACGAAAAATTATGTGTTGGGATTCTAATAGATCCAGTATTTTTATGGAATGAGTCCAGTTTCTGATTGGTTGATAGCAGAATGTGGCTCGATTTGATTGGTCAGTTCCTATCTTCAGTGTCTATGAATAAAACTTTAAAATTTTCTTTAATCATATCCTATAATTATATCAAAAGTCCAGTGAGTGTGAAGCCCATTAAGGATCACACTTCCTACTCATCAGACGAGCACCAAAATTCCCCCCACCCCATATCATTTAATGATGATAAAACAAAATCTGTTGGGCATTTATGTCTGAAGCTTAATCGAAATTTCATAGATAGACTGGAGTTTATTTATACTAAATATGGTTCAATTTCATAAAATAATTGTGAATTTTAACGATTTTATTAGTGGTACTATTTCTGGGTCACTTATAGAAAAAAATTACTTACTGTCTGAAGATACTTAAATTCATCAAACAATATTTTGTCTGATGCAACCTTTGACCATTCTTCCGACCGAAAAATACAATTGCGAATTACTTAGGACCTCTATCCAGTCGTAGCTGATGGAACAAGAACATGCTATCCCCGTGAAGTAAATAAAGGGTTCCAAAGTCCTGTCCAGATTCCCGAGTTTGACAAGATATATCTGAAGAAGGTCGAAGGTTACAACGATCAAAATGTTGTGAAAATAACACTCAAGATAAAAATAATAAATTGAAAGAATCCAAACCAAATAATACGAATAAAAATTTTCCTTAACAAACCAACAAACCAAACACCATGGATAAATATTTGAAAATATAATGAACTTGAGTCATAAAAACTTTTACCAAAATGATTGGATTCGGCATTAAATATTCTGAAAAACAAAATAACCAAATGAAACATATTAAATTCGTGCAGATACCGAATGAACATTGAATACAAATTTAGAAAATAAATTATAACACACGAGAAACAACGATGAACCAATGACCAAGATCTTGTGAAGTTCAGCAGAGAATGACTGAAGGAAATGCAAGACGTGACTAAGTATACTAATGGAGGATTCCTTCTTCGGCAATCAATCTGGCATAGGAACCACTTAGAGTTTAACGCAGCTCTGAAGACTTTTTTGTAGAATGCTGTTAAAAATTTGGCAATTACATCATGCCTCCCATTGTATTTGTTTTGAACCAATCAAATTAACCGATTGTACTTGCTGCGGGGTTCGCCTCGGTGGGCTTTTTGCATTGCGTACCTATGTAACAAAGAGTCCTAGCCCTGACAGTGCTAACCCCCGAACCCTCAAAGAGCTCATCGTTTTCATCTCTACCATCCCCCATGTGCCTTCTTAACCTGTCTTTGTCTATCGGCATCATTCCTAATGACTGGCATACTGCTACGATGTGCCCCATCTTAAAGAAGGATAACAGAGAAGACTCTCTAAATTACTGGCCTGTTTCGCTCACCTCTATTGTCTGCTGCTCACCTCTATTGTCAGTGCTGCTGAAAAAAGCGATGATATCCCACTTTCAACGAGCCGAGCAAATGTCTCAATCTGAACCTTCTGGTCATAGAGGAGTCGCTGATGAGAATAATAAACAAGGGAGACACTGCGGATATTGTCTTTCTGTTCTTTGCCTGTAAATCATCGTCCACTTCACATCAAGGTGCGAGTGTACAGGTTCCATCCTGAGGTCGTGCAGTGGGTTGGCGCCTTCCTCGCTAACTGCACCTTCCAATGTATGCAGTGCAGTAAGTGATGTGCCGCAGGGTTCAGTCATTGGGAGCCTGTTGATTCTCATCTTCATCAATGACTTGCCTGAAGTGATTTCTCAGCTGTCCCTCCTGTTTGCTGATGACATCAAAATTCTTGCCTTAGCATTGCTGCCATGAAGTCTGGAAATGGTCACTGAACTGGGACCTGAGTTTGAATATTGCCAAGTGCAACCACATGGTAGTGAGCCGGCATCCCCAAACTCTTCCATTCCTTCTTGATTTCCAACCAGGTGACTGGCTGCTGGAGTTTGTCAGTCAAACTAAAGATCTTGCAGTGATCGTGCATTTTATTCACCCTCTGAACACTGCATCACTGCTGCTAACCAGGCCAGGGGTGTCCTGTTCCTCATGCATTGCTCTTTTGGTCGTCTCGCTCCCTCCATCTTCCTTCTCTACACCTTCCTAGTGAGCCGGATTCTCAAATACAGTATTCAGGTCACATTCCCCTATTATGTGAAGAACGTCCAGTGTCTCGAACAGGTTCAGCGCCTAGCAACGAGAATGGTGGCTGGCCTCAGAAGTCTATCCTATGAGCAACATTTAGGTGCTCTAAATCCTTTTCCCCTTGAGCGAAGGAGGTTTCGAGGCGGCCTCATTCTCGCCTACAACATCTTCCATGAACGGTGTGGCCTAGACCAGGACCTGTTCTTCACCCCTGCCATGGATCGTTTGCTCATGGACACGTAAAAAAGGTCGACCTTCGACGGTTTTGGAGGCTTCAACACCAAGCAACATTCTCAGTTTGAGTGGCATCTCCGTGGAACCCAATGAAGTCGTAAACCAGCCAACACTATGGGGCTTCAAGGCAGCCTTGGATAAACGCTAGTGGGACCTTTACGGTTTTCCCCCTGTATAATTTCTCTTTGTACATAGGCCCCTATATTCTCACTAACTTTTTCCCCTTGTAAATAGCAATCGTTTGTGCGTTTATTCTTTGCCAATTAAATGAATGAGAAAAAAACTCTTTGATTTTTGATTCGATTTCTTGACAGTATGGCGGAATCCTTGAAGAAGTGGAATTGGTAACTTTTATTAATGACCAAACCCATTTGATGCGTCTTCCCGGAGGAGAATTAGAAGAATTTGTGAGTAATTTTCATTTATTTTCTTTGGAAGATCAATTTCAAAATTTTACATATTTTTTTTTTTTTTTTTTGCTTTTCTCACTATACCTCCCCCCCCCCTCATGAAAGTTGATATTTATGTTGTTTTAACTAATGTTGCTCCTATATTTAAATCTGATGAACCTGTGACATGGAGATTTTTTTCTTAATTAAAGTGCATAGTTATAGAAAATATGTAACATCGTTACATTTCAACTTGAACCCAACGTTGCGTATGAAAGTCTTGAAAAAAAATGATACAAGTTTTGTTTCGGTTCACAGAAAAGGCATTTATTACCGGTCGTTTCCACACCAAGCCACCTGACACATATTTTTCAAGCCAGCGATAATATGTACAATAACAGTTGCTTCATTTTATTTTTTATTTTTACTCTAGTTCATCTTTAACAAGCCATATCACCATTTGGGCGTAAGGAGCTACTATTTGGGACAGTGCCTAGGAAAGATTAACAAGATTTTGGTTTACATTACATTTAAACTTCTGCATATCAGTACAGCCAGGGAAGCAGGTAGCAGGAAGGGAATTCCAAAGTCTAACTGTTCGAGGAAGAAACTATTAGAGTAGAAAGTTTTCTGGCATTTAGAGACCTCGACAGTGAAGGAGTGAGATTTTGCTGCTAAGTAGATTTGTCCGGGAGATGTACGCCGAGGGAGCACAAGTGCAACGAGTTCATCAGAGCACATTCCATTAAAATATTTGTAAAACAAGCACAGAAATGCAACATTGTGGTGATGGGGCAGGGGTTGGAGCTTAGTTGACAAAGTGGGATATATTAGATTGACAACTCTTTTTTGGATCCTATCCAAGAGAGAGAGAGGCTAGCGGTAGGTGCACCAGTTGTTATGTGTGTAATTCGTTCGACGGTTCACAGTCGTCTGACAATCTTGTAAAGGTTTGGAAGATTAAGAAGTCTTACATTCTTACGTTCAAAGTCATTTTGTGCCAACACGCACTTTCTCTCCTCTATGTACAGACATATATCGGCAAGTTGAAATGCAAAATGTTCATTTCAAGTTGCTGACACATTTTTACTTCTTTCTGCGCATGCCCAAATTCAATTCATTTCTACAAGTTGTTTAATATTAAATCTTTCTAACCTATCTCTTGATAGCTACATTGGTAGGAGATGCGGCTGCAGTGCTAAATCTTTGATTTCGATTCTAGCTGATAGTACCCAAGTCTTTTCTTTTAACTTTTGAAATCACTACTATATATTAGGTACAATATAATATTCAATAGAGTATTGGTTCTGTAATAATAATGTCTGAGAGTACATCTTTCAAACTGCTTGGCCTAACGTTCACAGGAAACATGAGCTGGAACAATTATATTGAAAACATTGCCAGGGCCGCTGCAAAAAAAGGTAGGCTTTTTCTACCGTGCTAGAAAACTACTGACACCTGAAAGTATCCTGTATCTCTATAAGGCCACCATTCGCCCATGTATGGAGTATTGTTGTCACATCTGGGCTGGTGCGTCTACTACTAGTCTCTCGCTCCTAGACAAGGTTCAAAAAAGAGTCGCCAATCTGATAGGCCCTGAACTGGCATCTAAGCTTCAGCCTCTGTCCCATCGACGAAACGTTGCATCCCTCTGCTTGTTCTACAAGTATTTTAATGGTGAATGCTCTGACGAACTGCAGACACTTGTGCCCCCACGTCGCAGACACCCTCGACAAACCCGACAGGCAGCTAAATCCCACCCCCACACAGTAGAGATCCCTAGATGTCAAAAGATCCTTCTACTCCAGTAGTTTCTTCCCCAGAACCGCTAGACTCTGGAATTCCATTCCAGGATTATGCTTCCCTAACTGTACTGACATGCGGAAGTTCAAGTGCAACGTGAACCGACATCTTGCTGCCCAAATCCCTACATAGTGCCCCCGTAGTTGCTGACCCTGATAGTAGCCCCCTACACCTGAGTGGCAATGTGCCTTGTTTGGGGTGAAAATGTAATAAAAAAAAAAAAAATAAAAAAAATACGAAATATGCATGAATTAAAATATGTTTAAGCATATTTTATGACCTGACAAAGCTGGCCGCCTCCTAACTAGCATATACAATATGTGTGTGTGTGTGTGTGTGTGTGTGTGTGCACGCGCACGCGTGTGTGGAGCTAATAAATTTAAAACGCAGTTACACGAAACTTGTAAATGACTAATTCGTGAACGAGTCAATTATCTAAATAAAGTTTCATTTGTTTACAATTTGATCAGTCGTTATGCTAGCATTGAATGATATCGTTGATCTGTTGGAGAAAGCAAAAATGGATCCAACATTTCAGTAATAAAAATGCGTCCCTTTCTTTTTTTTTTTTTTTTTTTATTGATTTTGTACAAGAGATCAATCTTCAACGAACTGACTGGAAGAAAAATATTGACGCTAAAACGAATCCAGATAAAAGGAAACCCATTTAGAAAATTAAAGAGAAATCTTTTTTTTTTTTTCTTTTCTAAATTGTGCCTAATTTGGTTCAAGGTTAGATTCACGGGGCATGAATCAAGATAGGATTGATGAATCCAAATATCGTTCTGTTTTCTTTCAATGCTTCTCGTCTGCTGCAGTGCTGCACTTCCAAGTGAATGGTGTATCCCAGCATGCCACATGCATCGCGTTCGCAGACACAGAATTTGAAATACTAACCGCCGACCATTACACAGACATAATATCAAAAGATTTTATGCATAAAAATCACAATGTGTGTCTGTCTGTCTGCCTCTCAAACTGCATCTCCTCCGAGTCACAAGGTCGCAGAGCGGCGTGAGGCAAATCAAGTGACTGCATTTATTGTGGATTGTTCTTTTCTGGGTATTAGTCGGTAAAATGACGGCTAAAGGGGTCAAAATTGAAAGAAAATTTGGAACTTGACAGACCTACCTACAGACAACGTCATGCAAAAATAAATAAATAAATAAATAAAAATAAAAAAAAAACACGCTATCAACTTACCCACAGTAGAATTTTCAAGGCTCGTTGTTCTATCATTCTTGCTAAGCAACGACATGGAAAAAATGGCTTTACCGACGATAGTTTAATTAAAATAACGGTTTCGATTATCGATTATCGGTAATTATCGGGGGTATTCTGAGACAAAACTTAACTAAGATCACTCCCGAACTTATACACTCAAGTTTTTAAAGAAAATCTGTTCAGTCGTTTCGGAGTCTATAAGGAACAAACTCACACACAGACAAAGTTGCATTTATATAATTGTAGATTTATCTTTTCTATTATCATGTTTTCATCTAATCCATGAATATTCTTGTAGTCGATGAAAAAACTTGCAAAAGACAGAAATCCAAAAATCTTTTATGCTTCCTCTAAAACGATCTGCCATTGGTCCACTAATACACATCATAATTGATTTTTGTTAGGGCAGCAGGGCATTATCAAGGATCTTCCTGTATGTCCCCGTTTTCAGTTACCAACTATTAGGAATTAGTTTGTTTATTCAGCTGTTTCTTAACTGAGCTGGCTTGTCTGGAAGTCTCGACTGCAATCCTTACGAGTTGAAGACCTGCAATGCTTAACATTCCAAAACGGCATGGCGCTGGAAAAGATGGAATTTGGATGCGAGTAACTTTTCTGCCGTTGAAAAATGGGAGAAAATGGTATCCATATTATAATTATCTTAGTCCCTCTGTCTGTTAGTCTCCCCCTTCCGCTTTTCTTCGGAAACTACTGGTCCGATCTGAATTAAATTTTGTACAGACCTTTGTTATGATAAGATGCAGCGAATTAAGTATAGTGGTTTTTATTCGACACACAGTTAGAGATTAATAGGGATTAGTCACCTAAATACCACATTTACTCTAGAAGTTTTCTTAGAAACTACTGAGCCGAGCTAGCTGAAATTTTGTATGGACCGTTGTTATGAAAAGGTGCAGCGAACTAAGTATTATGTTATCCATTCAATCTACAGTTAAGGATTAATAAGGATTAGTCACTACAATATCACATTTACTCTAGAAATTTGGCATAAAGCACCCATTCTAAGACAACGAGTTATAACTTTTGCCCGATTTAAACAGATTAAATATTCTAGTTACTAACACTTCTGAGTGTTCATTCTTTAGTTGCATCCATGCATCTCAGTTAAGGGGCTCCGTATGTCTATCGGTCAGTTATGCTTCCATTTTGAATTGCATTTTCATTGTGAAAAATACAGATTGAATAGATGTATTTTATTTTAGACAAGCCTGGATGCCCGGCGTTTCCCAGGTGTTTGGAGATGTGTGTTGAGCAAAAAAAAAAAAAAAAAAAAAAAAAAAAGTAGGCAGGCAGGCTCGAACCCGTACCGTGAAGGAGGAAAAGAACGTGAAAAAAAACAAACAAACAAACAAAAAACGTGACATCTTTGCCGTTCGTTGTGTTTGTAGGTTGAGAATTGTCCTCACACACACACACACACACACACACACACACACACACACACACACACACACACACACACATATTCTCACTTTTATCGATATATAGATAATAATTGTATGCAATCTGACTGAGGTCAACCCTTTGAACCGGAATCTATGGGGAAGAGTATTTCTTCACATGCCTCAATGTACAATTCATTGTTGTATCAGCTCAACTAAATATTCATGAAACCCCATTTATTCCAGGGATTTCACAAACAGGGTCAACCAACCCACTCTACTAATGCTATCAATGCAAACAATGGCTGACACACATTTGACGCTTGAAAGTTTGTGAAAACGTTGAAAATGCTAAAATGTTAGTGAACTTATTGAATGCCATTTTGTCTCTACACATGTAACAATATTTCTGCCGGTGTGTTAAAATCCTGTTAAAAATGGAATCTTCTTAAAATCAGATGAAAATTCCGTTAAATGTTAAAGGATTAGAGTTAGAGCTATATGTTCATGATGTTGCGTCACAGAAAGGCGGATAAGCTGATAAAATCTTTCTCCTAGACTTTTTAGCCTAGTTATGACTCGTTGATTTAGAATGAGTACTTGATGCAAAACTTCTAAAGTAAATGTGGTATGGTGGTGACGAGACCCTATTAATTTCTAACTATGCTTAGAATAGATGCCATAATTCTTAGTTCCCGGCACCTTATCATAGCAAAAATCCATAGAAAATTTCCCAGCTAGATCGGTCCAGTAGTATTACTTAATTGAATACTTTTACCCTACATCTCTTAATTTTGGTGATCTAACAGGAACTGCTATTGTATGAGTATATATATATATATATATATACTAGCTAATTCGCTTGCCAGAATATTTAAAACTGTTTCGATTTAATAGAATTAATTGAGCAAATAACAAATTAGCTGTTAAAGGCGGCTTCGCAATAATTATAATTAGGTTAATTATAATTAGTTATAATAATTAGGTTAATTATAATTAATTATAATAATTATAATTAGATTAATTATAATTAGTTATAATAATCATAATTAGGTTAATTATAATTAGTTATAATAATTATAATTAGGTTAATTATAATTATAATAATGATTATGATTAGGTTAATTATAATTAGTTATAATAATCATAATTACGTTCCTCCTTTATTGTCTCTCTTATTTCAGTAAAACTAACGCACCATTAAATTTTATTATCATTTTGTTTTTCATGTTGATGGAGCATCCCACTGGATGCCAGACATTCGCCCAAAATTTCAGTTACTCCAACTGAGAGATCTTTTTAAGATTCTAAACGTCACTTTAAGTACTATTGTTTGCATTTCTCTTGCACTTGGTTCACCGGGTATATTCGAAAAGTAGTTTTTGAAATTCTTTTTTCATGAGTCCGGTTGCTCCTATGATTACTGGAAAGATGGAGATCTTCCTAAGATTCCAGTTTCTTTTTTTTTATCTCGTATATAAAGCCTTGGTATTTTGTTATTTTCTCTCTCTTAGCTTTGTTCCTATTTACAATGCCTCCCCACGGGACAGAGTTAGACACTAGGGTCATTTTTTAACGTGGAGAAAAGGAACAAAAATAAAAATTGTCTCAGTCGTGAAGGATTTCTCCTCCACTGACAGAGAACAAGAAACTGAAGTGTAGTATCTGAAGAACAGATGGTATTTATTTGCTCCCCCACCGAGCAAATTAGGCACAAGGCCAATTTTTAATGTGAGGAGTGAAGGGAGGGGGAAGGAAAAAAGGGGACCAGCTCCCGAGAGGTGGGAAATGGGAGCTGGTTAAAGGTCAGGTATGTGGGGTTGCCCCCACATCTTGTCTTTGCTTGCAGTATCTGCCGGAACAGATAACTTTGATCTTGTCCCAAAGGCCAAGTAGCGTTTTTCACTTCTTAGCTTTGTTAAGAACAGCATTGTTTGGCATACTTACTTCAACAAGGGTGCTTCATTTTACTTCAGTTGAAGTTCTCAGAAATCAAGAGGCTCCCTTCCCATATCTAACACTTGAACTGTATATAAGATGCACAAATATTTGAATATTCTAGTAAAATTCTCCTTTTACATCTCAAGCACTGAGTTAGTAAAGAAGTTGAGAACATAAATTTTCGTCTCCCCCATTGACCATTTAAACATGTTCTAGTATACCTTTCTTGTGATCTATTGGTTTTACTGGACTCCAAGTCAAGAATTAATCTATTCTGGTGGAGTATCCAGCTTCGTGCTATTACTTGAGGTAACATTTCTTGGAGAAGGTGCACCATCTATATATATAAAAGCGATAATGTATGTATGTATGTATGTATGTATGTATGTATGCATGTATGCATGTATGTATGTATGTGTGTTCGCTTTTTCTGTATGTCTACAAAAGGCTTTTTTCAGAGAAGCGGTCGGTCGGTTCAGAACTTTTAAAAACTTTTTATATCACATATAACTCGTAATATCTCACAGTTAACAACGAAGCTCGCCTGTCTGTTTAATTTGCTCGATTTCGGGAAGATAAATATTCAGCATTTGTTGCTCGCCGCATGTGGTTTAGTCTTTTTCCCATAACATCTTGGAGAAATGAAAATAAAAAAGCGTTCCGCAGTAAATGAAATACTATCCCGCAGCCAAACTTGACCTCATTAACTCATTAAAACGGCACCTTCCAAATCTAAGTAATTAAATAAATTCAAACGTGTTTCCGTTAGCATCTCGCGGTGGAGCAATGGTTAACGTCGCATGTTTTTTTTCACACTTTAATTTACAACTTTGCCTAAATGGTTCGGGTTCGATCCTCATACTTACTTTTTTTTTAACCCCCCCCCTCCCGGAGTTTCCACACACACCTCCAAACACCCTGGCAACACTGGGTACCCCTCGCTAGTTCCTCATAAAATCCAGCGTAGAGTAGCCATAATGAGGTTTTATTTGTGCTGCGAATGTTTTTACTTTTAGAGAGAAGTATCTTTATGCCAGACAAACTGCTGTACAGAGACACCTTAGACACCTTAGACACCTTAGACACTCGAGAATGCTATTTAGTAGGCATTCAAGTTTTCTCCCGTAGGAATTCAAGTTCTCTCCCATAGACATTCAAGTTCTCTCCCATAGGAATTCAAGTTCTCTCCCGTAGGCATTCAAGTTCTCTCCCATAGACATTCAAGTTCTCTCCCATAGGAATTCAAGTTCTCCCCAGTAGGCATTCAAGTTCTCTCCTATAAGCATTCAAGATCTCTCCCGTAGGCATTCAAGTTCTCTCCCATAGACATTCAAGTTCTCTCCCATAGACATTCAAGTTCTCTTCCATAGGAATTCAAGTTCTCCCCAGTAGGCATTCAAGTTCTCTCCTATAAGCATTCAAGATCTCTCCCGTAGGCATTCAAGTTCTCTCCTATAAGCATTCAAGATCTCTCCCGTAGGCATTCAAGTTCTCTCCCATAGACATTCAAGTTCTCTCCCATAGACATTCAAGTTCTCCCCAGTAGGCATTCAAGTTCTCTCCTATAAGCATTCAAGATCTCTCCCGTAGGCATTCAAGTTCTCTCCAATAAATATTCAAGTTCTCTCCAGTAGGCATTCAAGTTCTCTGCACTAGGCATTCAAGTTCTCTCTCTCTCACCAAGGTCTATAAGAGTCTAGGGGATCTATGAGTATCAAAGTTGACAATTGAAATGGACAATCATGCATGGATTTTTTTTTATTGTTGCTTTGAAGCTGAAAGGAAATTTCTAATGCAAAGTCACAACTACAGAATAGTGCACTTTCTCCAAGTGATGCTACCTCAAGTAACAGTACAAAGATCGATATTCCACCAGACTAGATTTGCATTAGATACAGAGCATAACAGTTATACATTCATTACGTAAACTAACAGCCTACTGAACATCTGCCATTCTGTGAAGAGGTTAATAAATTGTGGAACGATTTCTGGAATTTGTAGTGGCAAAACATGATCCGAAATTGCTCCAATGATGACTGAAACATTAGAAAGCCATGCTATTCCACTTGTTTATTGTAAGGCACAAGGACATGACAGTGCGGCACAAGGTCGTAATAATGTGGTTAGCATGTCAGGGCAATACAATAGTGCAGGAGTAAAAATAAAAGAACAGTGCCACACTGCTATATTCATTCCTTATGGTTACAGCACAATCATAATAACTTGGCCTTTTGGTCAAGATCAAAGTGTAGTATCTTTCTTCAGATGCTGCACTTCCATTTCTTGTTCTCTTTCGTGGGGAGGCATAGTGAATGAGTACAGCATAATTTGTGTGGTAATGATGCTGCTGAATATATTCCAGAAGCAATCACCTACTTCGGAACTATACGAACTGCAGTTCCAAGAGGCAGGAAATTAAAATGGACAATTATGCAGGGATTTGTTTTATTGTTTCTTTAAAGCTGAAAGGAATTTTCGAGTGAACTGTTATAACCGTGTAAATTAGACATTATAAGATACTAGACATAATAGTTATAGATTCATTTATAGTATAAATCTCACTTGTCTGTTTAAATGTATGTATGTATGTATGTATGTTTGTATGTATGTATGTATGTATGTATGTATGTATGTATGTATGTCAGCCTAAAACTTTCGACAGAGGCGATGGATTTTCACGAGATTAGAATCATTTTGAAGCCGACATCTCGGACAACAAATATCGAAACATTGCCCCAAAACATTAATTCCTTCACCCTCAACTGGGCAGTTTTCTACAAGGAGGGGTCGATTTTTTGTGAGTCATTTTTGCAAGTCATCGTATCGATTGGATTAACTTTGCTTAATTTTAATGTTCCGAACATCCGGTTGCGTCATGGAGTAGCGGTAAGACGTCAGATTTTCTTTCACTTTCTTTCTTTTTTGCCTTTGTGTCATGGGTTCGATCCTGCCAGCCGCCTACTGCCACTTTCTTTTTTTTTTTTTTGCTCAACACACACCTCCAAACACTCGGACAATGCCGGGCAACGCCAGGCACCCAGGCTAGTTATATAAGTTATAGTTATATAATTATTTTGAGCGCTCCATCATGCTGTTAAAAAGTTTTACCCCATATTTTTTAATTTCACCCACTTTTGTCCTGAATTTGAGTCGCCCCCACGAATGTTGACACCCTGGGGTGATTGTGCGCACCTCAATTTGTGCTGTTTGTTTTTTTTTTTGCAAGTGGTGCGGATGTTGTGCGTTGCAGACGAAGGTAAATGAGGTTAATTTCTTTCAGATCTCCCAAAATAAACCAACTTGCATCTCTTCCGTTCACCCCTCACCTCACTCCCCCTCTCTAAGATATTGCACGCACGCTGTGCACATCGACAACAAGTAGCTCACACTACTGCTGACACACGGCTGTCGTCGTTGCTTGAAAACAGAGATACTCTAACAGATGTAATTATGACATTTCTTTCTTAGCCAAAGATATGGCATTGTTTGTCCTTTCCATTGCTGACTGACACCTGTTCGTTTCAGGTTTCATTAATTTTGAGCTCTTGTATTTTAACCATGTGCCATACATTAATTCTTCGTCTTTGTGTCTTTGAAACGTGTTCATATGCGACTGTTTCCAACTTATTACACAATCTTCTGCAGTATTGTTATATTCTGCAAAATCTTTCAAGCTGCACCGGTTGGGCAGTAGGAAAGGGCAGACAATTCAGTGTAGCATCATATTGCATCCATATTCCCAGATGATTGGTCAGCTTTGTCGCTCATCTTGTTATAGCAACTTTTGATTGACCCATTCATGTTCTTGGGTAGTTGAGTATTTTTCACTAGAGACAGAATGCTTCTGAACAGGGAGCAAGGGCTTCAGAACGAGATATTCCCATATTATTAGGAGGGAGGGCTATTCTATAGCCGTCCGATCCACAACTGTAATCTTATCTCTTTCTGTTCTTAGGGGTTAAAAGTTCATAATCATACCTTGTTAGCTGCTTTCTCCTATACACGGCTATTTTACGATCTTTCTAGACTGAGGAAATTAAAAAAAAACTATAAATAAGTTCTCTCATACCTTGAAAAAGAACTAAATCAAGACGAAACGGTTGAAAAACAGAGGAGATATATTCGACTTGATCGTTGTCCCAGATCGCTAACCAGTTAGGTGGGGATGTTTTTCCGATTCTCTGTTGATCGGTGACGTATGTTCGCAATTGTTTTTCCGATGTATCCCTGAATCAGCATATTCAAAATGAGAACAAAGTAAATGTTTACGAGTTAATTTTTTATCATAACCAAGACAATCGTAGTAGCATACGTAATGGATAAAAGTGCTAAGCACTAATCAATTTTAAGTGACTGTTTTCTGGAGCTTGATGGCTCAATTCTTAGTATGGATAATGCTAAGAGCACAGTTACGAATTACTTAAAACTTCTACCTAGTCATGTATGATGGAACAAGAACAAATTACCCCCGTAGATTAAATAAAGGCTCCCATTCAAAATTCCGAGTTCGAAAAGACACACTGGAAGGAGGCCAGTGGTTACATCGGCTGAAACGTTGTGAGAATAGCATCGAAGATGAGGACCAGTAGTCTGAATAATATTTTTCATTTCTTCATCTTTTGCAGCCGAACATAGCGAATTCTTTGTCATTTTTCTTTTCATTGCGCAGCTTCTTTTTTTTTTTTTTTTATTTCTGTTGATATTTTGCTGCGTGCATTGTGATCATGGCTTGCAACAGACATTACAAGTGCATCGTGTGGGTGTCAAGCGCGAGTCTCTGTGAGACGTATTACGCAACAACTGCCTGTACATAGCTTTTTCCTCACAGAAAAAAAAGATTGTTTTGATTAAAAACTACTACTACTACTACTACTACTGCTACTGCTACTACTACTACTGCTAACGATCTATTACTAATAGAAATTTGATATCTGTGTCTGAAGCTCAAACTATACTATTATTTCCATTACTAATGGAGATTTGGTATTTGTCTCTTTGAAACTGTGCTATTATTTCTATTACTAATGGAGATTTGGTATTTGTCTCTTTGAAACTGTGCTATTATTTCTATTACTAATGGAGATTTAGTATCTGTCTATATGCAGCCAAAGCTATACTATTAGTACCTTTCAGTACTTAACTCACCGACGTGGGGGTCGAGACGGGATGAGTAGTGTAGTACCTGTTCTGTTGTCATTAAAAAATTCTCACAGGCATTACTTCCTCCTTTGAGATGGGTTCTGTGATATATATCAGTTTGTCATGATACCATACTTCGTCTTTTGATAATAATAAGGACTTCGTTTTAAAACGACTCCCTAAAAAGCGATGGGATTAATTCTCAGGGAATTCTCTCTCTCTCTCTCTCTCTCTCTCTCTCTCTCTCTCTCTCTCTCTCTCTGCTCCAGACTATGAGATTCAAAGATCGAGAGTTTTCCTAAGTATATTGGTGGGAACAATAATAGTTTGAAGACTTTGTTATGGAATATGACGTGGTATCTTACGGTATAATCACGTTGACACACCGGTTCCCGCTGGATCACGGAAGTTAAGCAGCGTTGAACCTGGTCAGTACTAAATGGGTGACGATTTGGGACTTCCAGGTGCTGTATGTGCTCTCCGCTTATCTCGGCATTGTTTCCAATCGTTCTGGCTAAAACAAAGAGGGTGGGGACAAAAGAATAAAGTAGAAAAAGGTTTTGTTTAAAACGAAAAGATTTTATTTACAAAATAGGTTGCAAATTATTTCAAATAAATAAATAAATAAAAAGAAACGCCAAGTCAAAACAAAAAAAAAAATAGCAAAAAAACAAACAAACTGGTCCATAAGTTGTAAACATCGCCACAACGAACGACTACCATTAATAAGAAAATTAAGAACGAGTACTTCCAAAATCTTGCACACAATACATTCAATAAATTCTATGGAATGTACTCACAAGGTTGAAGATAGACTGTACAGTCATTTGCCTTTTTTTTTTAACTGTCAGTTTAAAGACTTTGAAATTACTCCAAATTTCTTTCCCTCAAAATATGTATATACCGTCGCCGCGTATATAAAAATTGTAAGGAAGTGTTTACCTCGTTGTGACCAGTGTTTTCTTCTTGCGTGGTTCTTTTTCCAGAAGGAAAAGCTCAGAAATCTTTGTTCACAGAAGGCAATGAAGCACGCGCCCACTCTCCTTGGCAGCAGGATTCAAAAAAGAAAGATTTTCGTGCTGGATTAAGTGACGTCATTCAAAAGGAGATAGTCTTTCTTTTTAATAAAAATTAAAGAGAGTTTCGTACAAATATCAAAACGTACGAAACTAAGTTTAATAAAGTTACAAAATGCGGAAAATAAAATATATGAACCAGAATACAAATATAACAAATACAGGGTGACCCCCACCCCCAAAATGAGAACCCGTTTCTTAGTGTTTTGTCCGAATGAAATGAAACTTTGGTAATAACTAGTTTATTATATTCAAAACATCACATCAAATCATTAGGGTCTTTGGCCTTTTTTCTCCGTTCTACAGCATATGTTCTAGATGGCCTCCAGTTAGCTTTTGTTTTGTTTTTTGGGTCACCCTGTATATATATTTAGGAATACACAATTGTTTGTACAAAAAAATCCAACAATTGCTACTAAAAATACGTAAGGAACTCAGGGAAAGAGAACGAAAAGACGCCATCTTACTCGCAAGCTTGGATCAGAAAGAAAAGAGTTTGACTCGTTGAGAAGACTTGCCTTTATTACTATTTTGAACAGCGGCCATTTTATTTGTGGGCGTATGGACACTGAGGGATAAGCGCATCGATTTTTCGAGATAAAATTGCTGGTTATAGAATGACAGTTAATTTCTTTGAATTATCACGACCGACAATTAACGGCAAAATATCTCTTCTCTGAAAAGGGATTAATATGGAATTAAATCATTAGTAATATTTAGTTATCTGAGACGGATTATTTTTCCCCCTTTTTATTTTTTGCTTAATGTGAAACTAATCAGCCATTTATTATCCGTTCAAATATATTTGAAGCCATCGCAGATCAGAGGAAGCGTTAATCTATATTTTTTAATAATCTCAGATTTATAAAAAAATTAATCCACGTGAAATTCATAGTAAAAAAAAAAGAAGAGATTATTTACTGTTTTAGAATTTGGGAGATGAGAATAGATAATTTGTAATATTCAGACTGGTATATATATATATATATATATATATATATATATATATATATATATATATATATATGTGTGTGTGTGTGTGTGTATTTATGCATATGGGTATATATATATATATATATATATATATATATATATATATATATATATATATATATATATATATATATATATATATAGGTGTATTTATCCATATGTGTGCGTGTGTATTTATGCAAATGTGTGTATGTATGTAGATATATATACTAATAATATAATATGAAATCCCCGAAACAGTGTTTTCTGGTAAACAACTGATGATCCCTTAAAAAATAAATTATTACTGGTACTATAGTGAATTCGAGAGAGCAAGTTGATGCAGTGATTGCAGGTGATCGAATGACTTACTGCCTAAATAGTTTTCTAACGAATAATTTTTTTTTGTATAGTTTATACGGTTAAAAACTTCCAAGAATATATATATATATATATATATATATATATATATATATATAGGTTTGTTTATGCAGCATTGCGTTGCGGTGTCTTTAGGGAACGAACACACACACACACAAAAAGTTTTGGAATATTTGGCGGTATCGAAATCGGAAAAATTGATGCCTATTTTCCGATGCCAAAACGATTCTTTTAATTGCCTTTTTTATTTGATTTTGTTTAAAACAAACTCTTCCATTGCTGATAATAATAATAAAATAATAAATATTTATTGATTTTAAATTACCAAATTAGCTAAAATCGATAGATCATCATTCACAAGTGTAATTTTCACGTTTAGGAAAATAGCTGCATATTTAACATGTGTTTTTATGAAAATCAGGAGAAATAACAATGTTATAGTTAAATAATTCGAGATTTATAAAGAATCGGAATCGGTAATTTCATCGGAATCGGGAATTTAGCCCAGAATCGGTAATTGTATTGGAATCGGGAAAAATATTAGCATCGCCTCATCACTAATATATATATATATATATATATATATATATATATATATATATATATATATATATATATATATATATATATAGTGTTATAATGGAATAATTCCAGGAGGAAATCCGGGTATGAGAGCTCAATGTGGTAAACAGAGCAATAACATAAAAATATAACACGGAAATTACATAATTGTCGATGCAATAATTTATTTCAACCTTATGGTATTTTCAAGCATCTAAACTAGACAATTACATTTTTGATACTGAAATAAATAAAGAAAAAGAATCGGGCCCCGGCCGTCAAAAACCGGGGCCCGATTCTTTTTCTTTATTTATTTCAGTATCAAAAATGTAATTGTCTAGTTTAGATGCTTGAAAATACCATAAGGTTGAAATAAATTATTGCATCGACAATTATGTAATTTTCGTGTTATATTTATATATATATATATATATATATATATATATATATATATATATATATATATATATATATACAGTAAGTTATAAAAATATATATGGCAATTAAGCTACACAGAATAAGCCTAACAAATCCTAGCATGAATGAAATGCGGAATATTCTGTGTAGCTTAATTGCCATATATACTTTTATAACTTACTACCTAGCTCTACCTATGTATTGAGCACTGTTGAAGTAAATACTTAAAGTTTATGTATAAAATTATACTTCCGTATATTAATTTATGCGATTAAATGAAGTAGTCATTATATATATATATATATACTAGCAGGGAGACCCGACGTTGCCCGGGATGAATGATGATCAATAAATGTTTCACGCTTTTATATTTTATTGTCATCGTAATTGGTGAAATCGCTCATTTTTTTTTCAATCAAATCGATTGATTGCCTGCTCTAGTTGGGGACCCATTGCGGTGAACCAGAGGGAAGCTTCATATGCCTTTTCGCAGGCACTTAGTCCACACTACATTGTAGTCTACATTGCACTGTAAAGAACCTACTCTTGATTTTATAAAAAAGAAATGTTATTAGATATATATAGTTTGAATTTAAGTTTAAAATGAATAAGTCAAGTATCATGGTTCAATTGTGCTTTAAACATTTCGAACGTGTCCCTCTGCTAACATATCAAGATTACACGAAAAAAAAAAAATAGAAAGAGTTAGAATATTTGCATACCTGACTGGATTTAGGAACGAAGATTACAATGTGATATGAATTATCTTTTGTTTAAAAGCCGCAAGTTAAACCAGTCTGACGGGTTGTCATGACAAGAATTATTTATCATGATCAATCCTTAGATCTACTCATAGTGTGGCATTTTGACCTTGTGTCATAGATGTAGAAAACCAAGTTGTCGTCATTATTACAACACCACACAAAAGTTCACAATGCCTCTAAGAAGATGAGTGGTCTCAGCAATGACAACAAGTGCAAGTTCCGCCCATGCAGAGTGTGAGCCACCTGACATCCGGTTGTTCTGCTGGGGGGGGGGGCGACAACCATACAATACGACACAATGGAGTATGTAAACATCTCTGTTAGACCATCTTTACAAAAATTAAATATCAAATGTAAGAGCTAGTCCTGGGAACATGTTTACCAGAAAGAACAGTTGGAAATAAGTTATACACCATCCACTATGACTGTGCAGCTCTTACAGCTACGTACCTAGAAAACAGAGGTATTAAACCTGATATTAAATAGGCTCCTTCAACTTTTGACAAACAATGGATACCCATGAAGGGGTGTTTGTGGCAGGAGGTGTGCAATCTCCAACCACACCTCTCCTGAGTCGACATTGTTAAATACCAGTGGCAAGTGAAGTGTATGTACAGGACGACTGGAAACAAATGCCGAGATAAGCGGAGAGCACATACAGTGCCTAGAATTCCCGAATTGTCACCCATCTGGTACTAACCAGGCTCAACGTTGCTTAACTTTGGAGATCTGACGAGAACCGGTGTGTCAATGCGATTATAACCTTAGTAGAAGTTAAGCCTGAAGTCCTAGCAAGCAAGATCTGTCAAACAGTCAGACTGTCAGTCAATAATGAATGAAAGCTTCTAACAAAAAAACATTAGAAAACTTCAAAAACTTACGTTGAAAAAAAAAGAAAAGAAATAAGAAACACGGTTTATACTGAAACTGAACTTTGCCAACCTGATAAGTCCTAAATTGTCATCTAAACTTCAACCCCTGTCCCACTGACGAAATGTTGCATCCCTCTGCCTGTTTTACAAGTATTTTGATGGTGGATGCTCCGACGAACTACAAGCCCTTGTATCCCCTTTGACGTAAATGTCACCGTCAAACCCGACAAGCAACAAAGTCCCACCCCTTCACAGTGGAGATCCCTAGATGTAAGAAAGCCTTCTACTCTAATTGTTTCTTCCCCAGAACTGCTAGACTCTGAAATTCTCTTCTTGGTTCCCGCTTCCCAAACTGTACTGATGTACCACGGCGCCTCCGCGTAGAAGTTGTTGTGATTGTTCTTTGGTCGAGTGGTCAGCGTTGATCGTCTTTGGCGTTGACTCGTCGACAATCGTCCACCGGTCTGCCTTCGTCGTCCGCAGCGCAGGTTCCAGACAGCTCGAGTTCCTCCAGTGAAGTGACCATACACTGCCCCACCCCACGTTGTGTTTCTTTAAGTGTTAAGGCAGCGACGTTTCACACCTGCAAGGAAAAGGTTAAACACACGGACGACCGGAGACGCTGGCACAAAAGTAAAATAAAACAGAACGCTGTTTTATATATGTAAATAATAAAAGAAATCTTTATCCTGTTTTTTTTCAATGTTCAATTAACTGCACAGTCAAACGAAGGGAGTGAGTGTGTAATTGGTAATATGGCGACTCGGCTGGGTTCCGATCTCAAGGCAGCTTATCTGTGGAAAGTGATCGGCAACGATTAGGATGGTAAATTCGTTTCTCAATCTAACCGACCGGGAGGCTGGCTGACCAGTTCGAAAGTGCGCGCAGATCTGTAAAATGGGGTGTTTAAATAAGAAAACCCTGCCTGGCAATTCCTTTCAGATGTCATTTTCTTGCCAAATTACATTACTCAGGGCTCTTATCGTATAAATCTGCTTAGGTAACCAAAACTCTCGGTACGGAGGGGAATTCCCTCTTAATGGTTATTTGCGTCATAACTCTAGGGGCGGTCCCCTCACCTCCAACTACCGTGGAGTCGATCCTCTTACTATCACTGGTGACGTATGCTAGGGGCTGGTCCTGATTCTCCAACCACCTTGGAATTAATCCTCTCACTATTCCCAGTGACGTCACCCTGGCGTTTCTCTACTTCTTCACCTTAGATCCTCGGATATGTGGGTGAACGGCGGGGTCTATATTAATACTAATTAATATTTCTTTATCTATTTCCGCAAGGAAATACAGTTTCTCCAAACAACATTATTCAGTGGCCGACATGTGGCCATTACCTGTCAACACGCGTTGGCTTATTGTAACTTCTGGCCGACGAATCTTTTCCCAAAATATCTTTCTCAAAACAACATTGTCGCAATGGCTCTTCTCCGGGCCATTAATTATATCAACACGGGAACATATGTCCCAGGAAAACGAAAAAAGTCCCTTTTTCAAAACAGCCATTATCTATAACTTTGCCAACTCAGCATCTGTCTCGTCAAATTCTATTTCCTCGGCCATTCATCTCAACTTCTTATCAATACGGGAACATACGTCCCAGGAAAAACGAAAGTCTTTTCAAACAGTCATTATCTATGAATTTGGCTAATTCAGCATTTGTCTCGTCAAATTCTATTTCCTCGGCCATTCATCTCAATTTCTTATCTTATTTTATTTACCCAGGATCGGCAATGGCTACCGCCATCCAAGTCTGTTCTGTACCTAGTAACCCAGCCAAGTACTTACGGTCTGTTAACTCTTCCAGACCAAAGTCCTATCCTAATATTGTCACATCACTCCCCTTCATTTTTGTCAATTAGCCATAATTGACACAACAATCAAATTACAATGTTTGTCAATATCCAATTCATGCAAAAAGTTCTCAATGAGTAATTGTCCTGTATATTTTTTCAATGTCTCCACATGCAAGATCAGAGGCTCTCAACACCTCTTACTAATTACTCTGATTACCAATGGTTATCCATCATGCATTATCTGGCTCTTTTAAGTCTTTTCTCTTTTTTTTTTTCAAAGGGTTTCGCATGCAAGATCAGATGCTCTCAACACCTCTTACTAATTATTGCAACTGTCCACCACTCAGGGTCTGTCTCTTTTAGTTGCTTTTTCTTTTCCAATTGTCTTTCTCGGATCAGGGGTGGTCACAATTCCACCCGAAGATTTAATTTCCACTTCTTCTGCATTCTTTTCAAATAGAACACCAATTGGCTCCCCTGTTCCACCCAGGAGAGCACTCGCCATCGCCCTGCGTTTTACCATTAATTCTCTATGCTTCATTAGTGCTCGTACCACTAATATTACCAGGATTATAATAATCAAAGTTCCAATCACGGCCGACCAACTCAACAAGATACTGGTACCACCAATCCAGTCTATACTGGTTTTTCCTACAGTATCCAATTTATCTCTTAATTGTTCAAATCCCATCTTCTCTATAGGCTTCAGTATTTCGGGAATCTTACTCAATGTTGCATCAGGGAATCTTTTTACTATCGGTTCCCACAATCCTGCCCAATCACTGAGATTATTTCTCATTAATTTCCCAAAGGACTTTTCCCTTTCAAACTTCTCCTCAGCTTGGTAATAAGGTGGGAGGGACATGGACGTTCCAAATGTGGAACAACCTAATGGCAACTCTACCATTGTTAATGGGGGCATCGCCCTTATTGTTCTCGTAGTCTTACCCTCACAAACCATAGATAATTTTATTTCTCCCTGGGTTGCTACCGCCCAGACTCCATCCGATACACTAATTGCTTGTGGTAATACCACATCAGCCAAGACTTCCACTTGACAATTCCTCCTAATGCCCTCCTTATCTCCCTTAAACAGTTCTACATAATTCATAATTACCAGCCACATATATGGGGCTGGTAGAAGTACAAGTCTTCAATGCATCAGCCCTGCATTGGCTTGCTTCTCTCTCAGGTAACATCATGAACTTAGTCCTTGCCAAATTCAAAGCTATGTACTCAGTTTCCAACCTATATCTTGCCACAGCCCCCAGCTTCTGGTCTGCTTTAGGATAGGGAATGGGAAGATTTATTATCTGATATATTTCGAACGTACTGTCTCTATCCAATAATGGAACTGACATTACTATTATTAGCTTCTCGTTTTCTATCAGGGTCACACAACCCAATGCATTATAGTATTTCCATAACTCCTCTGTAGGATCTACAGGTAAACGTAAATGATGAGGTAGTTCGGTCTGTATTTTTATCAGTATTGCCTTCAGATAGCTTGGGGTCACTATATTCGGTGATAGATGTCCCAAGGATAGTGAATCTAACTGGGCTCTAACATGCTCTAATAGGGTTATCAATGACTGACTAGTTTGTCGCACCCTAGCTGTAATTGACAACAATTGGAAATACTGCTGCATAAAACTGCTTACCTCTTGCATTTCAGATTTCATTGACTCAGTAATATTAGATAATTGTCCTTGTAACTCTCGTAGATTTCTCGTTAACCAATTTATGTGTACTCGGTTTTTGGCTAATTCCATTCTCGTGACATTTAATATCGATACGCTATCTCTAGCCACCTGAGCTAAAGTTTTCTGATTCTTTTCCACATCAAACAACTTTCGCCTGATAGTTTTCACATCATCCTCGGATACTGTGCCGAATAACACACTTAACGCTTTTCCCACTATAGGAATTACTGCCCTCTTCGATCTAGCTTGTAACAGCCCAATGCTTTTTAGATACAAATTCATCTCCTTCCATTGATATTCCATAACCCTAGCTTCTTGCTCTAATGAAGATAATAGCTTCATGTACCCTTCCTCCTGTACATAGTTACTGACTACTCGTGCTCTGGCCTTATCCAGTGCAATGATCTCATCTTTTAACCCGTCCAACAGCATTCTGTAAGGTTTAAGGTCCACCACTAAGGTAATCAGCCACTTCGACCTGGTAATTATGACTTCACTAACTTTCTTAAAGATAGTATTTCGTTCATTCCTCCACGCATTTGCCGAGCAAATCGCAATCACAATCATCAGCAAAATTCTTCGGTCCATTCCTGCAACGAGATGCAAGAACAATTCATTCTTCATTTGTGTACACCTTTTTTTTTCTTTATTAAGTATTTGTCCTTCCCTAGCCGGCTAAAATTCTCTATAACACAGGTAATTTATTTCGAGACATAGTCAAGGACCAGATGAGATCCACCACACCCGAAGCAAAATGAATGGAGGGGCCCTCTCCACCCACCAGCCTATCCAAGCATCGCCAACCCCAACCGATCCAAGACACGTCTATTTTGCAATACCTCACTCACTCAATCTAATTTTGGGGGCTCAGCATTCTTGGCTCCCCTCAACCGATATTTAATGGGTATCTCTTTTTCTTTCTGCCACCTCTCACGAAGTTGGGCAAGAGGTATCTCATCCTCTGACTCCCAATCACTTCCACTGGTTCTATCTCCAGTAATTGACATCGGCGGTTGTTCATCGACTTCTCGATCTCCAGGCTTTATCACTTTATCTCCTACAATTTCCGTTACTTCAAAGACTCGTGGGTCTTCTATCAGGTTATAATCACTAAACTTCAGCGCCCATTGCTGAATCTTCTTATTCGTCCATTCTGCCTCCAGCAGATATTTCAAGGGTTTATGATCAGTTTTGATCGTAAACATGGCTCCACTAAGGTAGAATTCTAATTTTTGTACTGCGTACATAATTGCATACGCTTCCTTTTCTATCACCGGCCATCTCTGCTGTGTCTCCGAGAGCCGATGTGACAAAAAATACACAGGGACCTCCTCCGGTATATTTGGCACCGGCCCGTCCCTGTCTGGACAAGGTTGTGTTAATACCGCACCTATGCATCTATCACTGGCGTCAGTGTATAAGACCATAGGTCTGCTCAAATCTGGGTAAGTCAAAAGTGGAATTGCTGTTAACTGTTCCCTAAGACAATCAAAGGCTCGCTGACAATCCTTCGTCCACCTGAATCTAGCGTATTTCTTGGTGAGAGCTATCAGTGGTCCGGCCAATCGTGAGAAGGCAGGGATAAACCTTCTATAGTACCCAATGGCACCTATAAATCCCTTCACTTCTCTAACACTTGGGCGCAGGCATTGCCCTGATTATTTCTACTTTATCCAAATCAGGTTTTATCCCCTCCTTATCGATTATAAATCCCAAATACTTCATCTCGTCTTTCATAAATTGACACTTTGGCAATTTTACTTTCAGGTTGTGTTCTCTCAACCTTTCCATTACCTTCTCTAAATGCTTAATGTGCTCGTCAGGTGTTTTGGAGAACACCAACACATCATCCAGATAGGCCATAGCAAAGCCCTCTAATCCTTCTAAAACAATAGACATCAATTGGATGAATATCCCTGGAGCATTAGACAAGCCAAAGGGCATCACCCTAAAATTGAACAGCCCTAAGTGACAGGTAAGGGCTGCCTTCTCCCTGTCTACTTCGTCTAAGGCCACTTGCCAGTAACCGGATCTCAAATTCAATGTTGAGAAACAGACTGACTTGCCCAACAATGCCAATATATCGTCAATTAAAGGCAGGGGAACGGCTACAGGTTTAGTGATAGCGTTTAATTTCCTAAAATCTACGCAAAACCTATGTCCCCCGTCCTTCTTTTCCACTACCACTATCGGGAAACTCCAAGGCGATTTGGACCTCTCAATTATACCTGCCTCTAACATATCCTTTACGGCTTCTTCCACCACTTCTCTCTTATGAATGGGAGTCCTATAAGGCTTTAACCTTATGGGCTGATTATTTCCTGTATCAATTTTGAGACCGTCTGAGTCTGTCCCAATTCTCTATCATCATTAGCCACCACATCCCGATTTCTTTTTAACAGATCTCTCACTCTATTCCGATATCTCTCAGGTACTATTATCTCCTCTTCCCTAAGTTCTGTCCATTCTTTTCTTTCCTTCCTGTCCCACCGTATTTGACTAACGTTACGTAGTGGTAAGGCGTACCCCATATCCTCACTATTCAGTATTTTTACGGTTTTACCGGACGTATTAGCTATCAGCACAGGGATTATCTCCTCCCCCTGCACTACTGATTCACACAGCATTATTCCTTCTTCATTATCACGGTATTTATCTACGGGTATTATTTGATGGGTCTCACCATCCAACCCCATACCCCTTATCTGACCTTCACAGGATACCACCACCCTCGGGGGTATCTTTGTATCTTTGTTCGCTACTACCACCAGAGTACTAATTTCCTGTCCCCCCAAAGGAACTTCCACCTTATCCAAGATTAGCTTTGCTGGTTCAAACTCCAGCCGAGCCCTTCGGGCTTTCAACCAATCCTCTCCTAGGATCAGTTCTTCACACACATCTGGAGCCACATACAGGGTGTGATCAACTTCTACACCCCCTACCTTTATGGGACATAATATCCTCCCATCTAGCCTCATCTGGCTGCCATCGGCCTGGCTCACATCCAGATCGGGTTGTAACAGAGTCCGTTTAACTCTCAACCTCTTTATCACTTCACTATTCACTAGTGAGACTGAAGCGCCCGTATCGATCAAGGCCTTTACCCTAAGACCTTGAACATAGGCTTCACAACTTAATTCGCTCAGCTCTGTCCTCGATGGACACTCCATGGAACGATGACCCTCTCCCCGACACTGCCAACATATCAGTCCGGAGCGTCTCTGGGGTGGATCATGGAACCCACGCCATCTTGATCAATTCTGGCGCCTTGGGTCAGCCTCTGCCTCCCAATTTTCCTGCCGCCTATATCCTACCCCCCTCCCTACTGGAGGTTTGTAAACTCTCTGCCTTTCTTTTGGGGTTTTCCTTGCCCCCGAACCCCCATCACGTGCCCTCTCTATCACATTCACACTCTGTCTGGCCATCTGCACACATCTGGCCACATCGTCAGGTCTATCCTTTAAGACCTCTCTCTTGATGTCCTCATCTAAGAGGGCATCTATGAAACAGTCAGCCATCCAGGTTTGAAGCACAGGCTTCGCCCGGATTTCGTCTTCAGGGAAGGCCAACAGTGTCAATCCCTTGATTCTTTCGGCCAGTTCGGCAAACGATTCTCCCTCTCGTTGCCTAACCTGCCCCAGGCTCCTCATGGCCTGAATTGCGGACGGCTCTCCCGCATATTCCATTTTTAGTTTTTCTTGAAGCTGAGTCCAGGTTATCCCTGGATCCTCACTCAGCTCCTTGTCTATAAAATCGGACACTAACCCCTCTGCTGTCTCAAATGCCAGCAGAACCAACTCTCTTTCCGACAGATTATACACTATCTTTTTTTTTCTAATGGCCTTTAGCCAATCGTTCAACTTCAACGGGTCCCCCCCAAACGAGGACATTCTCACATTCGTTAGTATCGTCTTAAACTCCCTGGTTATTTCCTCCACCCCAGGCACATCTGTCTCTATCGATCCGTCCCTACTCATTGTTCCTATAAGATTCCCTTAGCAACAATATCCAAAACAACAAACAATAAGACCTTCAATTCGCAATAATAATAATAGAATTAAAAAAAACAACAAAATTTTCCTAACAACAATAATCAAAAAGAAACAACACGATTTTCTCAATAGCTAAAAAACAAACAAACAAGCGACAAGACACGGCGAGCTCTATCCCAGATGAAACGAAAATAATAACAAAAAAAATCAAAAGGGGAAACCAAAAGGTGTCCTACCTGTCGCTGTCCTCTTGTGGCAGGTGTTCCTCACGTGCTGGGTCTCTTCACAGTTGAATGTCTCAATTGTTGAATGTCTCAAGTGTTGATTCGAATTCTCTGACTGTTTCGCGTTGGACTCCCCCAAGGGTCGAATCCTGGTTCATAACGGCACCAATATGTACCACGGCGCCTCCGCGTAGAAGTTGTTGTGATTGTTCTTTGGTCGAGTGGTCAGCGTTGATCGTCTTTGGCGTTGACTCGTCGACAATCGTCCACCGGTCTGCCTTCGCCGTCCGCAGCGCAGGTTCCAGACAGCTCGAGTTCCTCCAGTGAAGTGACCATACACTGCCCCACCCCACGTTGTGTTTCTTTAAGTGTTAAGGCAGCGACGTTTCACACCTGCAAGGAAAAGGTTAAACGCACGGACGACCGGAGACGCTGGCACAAAAGTAAAATAAAACAGAACGCTGTTTTATATATGTAGATAATAAAAGAAATCTTTATCCTGTTTTTTTTTTCAATGTTCAATTAACTGCACAGTCAAACGAAGGGAGTGAGTGTGTAATTGGTAATATGGCGACTCGGCTGGGTTCCGATCTCAAGGCAGCTTATCTTTGGAAAGTGATCGGCAATGATTAGGATGGTAAATTCGTTTCTCAATCTAACCGACCGGGAGGCTGGCTGACCAGTTCGAAAGTGCGCGCAGATCCGTAAAACGGGGTGTTTAAATAAGAAAACCCTGCCTGGCAATTCCTTTCAGATGTCATTTTCTTGCCAAATTACATTACTCAGGGCTCTTATCGTATAAATATGCTTAGGTAACCAAAACTCTCGGTACGGAGGGGAATTCCCTCTTAATGGTTATTTGCGTCATAACTCTAGGGGCGGTCCCCTCACCTCCAACTACCGTGGAGTCGATCCTCTTACTATCACTAGTGACGTATGCTAGGGGCTGGTCCTGATTCTCCAACCACCTTGGAATTAATCCTCTCACTATTCCCAGTGACGTCACCCTGGCGTTTCTCTACTTCTTCACCTTAGATCCTCGGATATGTGGGTGAACGGCGGGGTCTATATTAATACTAATTAATATTTCTTTATCTATTTCCGCAAGGAAATACAGTTTCTCCAAACAATATTATTCAGTGGCCGACATGTGGCCATTACCTGTCAACACGCGTCGGCTTATTGTAACTTCTGGCCGACGAATCTTTTCCCAAAATATCTTTCTCAAAACAACATTGTCGCAATGGCTCTTCTCCGGGCTATTAATTATATCAACACGGGAACATATGTCCCAGGAAAACGAAAAAAGTCCCTTTTTCAAAACAGGCATTATCTATAACTTTGCCAACTCAGCATCTGTCTCGTCAAATTCTATTTCCTCGGCCATTCATCTCAACTTCTTATCAATACGGGAACATACGTCCCAGGAAAAACGAAAGTCTTTTCAAACAGTCATTATCTATGAATTTGGCTAATTCAGCATTTGTCTCGTCAAATTCTATTTCCTCGGCCATTCATCTCAATTTCTTATCTTATTTTATTTACCCAGGATCGGCAATGGCTACCGCCATCCAAGTCTGTTCTGTACCTAGTAACCCAGCCAAGTACTTACGGTCTGTTAACTCTTCCAGACCAGAGTCCTATCCTAATATTGTCACACTGACATGCAAAAGTTCAAGTGTAATGTGAACAGACATCTTGCTGCTCAACTCCCTACATAGTATCCTTGCAACTTATGTCCTTGATAGTAGCCCTCTACATCAAGGTGGCACTGTGCCTTGTTCGGGGTGAAACTGTAAAAGGAAGAAAAATGAGAATTAATTCGAAAGGAAAAAATTGTGTTTTGTTTCTGGGAACAAGATTCTGCAAAGAAGCAAATTGTTGTGTCATGGATTTAAAAAGCTAAAATTCGTTTATTATTTAGTTAAAACAATGCATTTAAAATGGGAAAAATAAAGGAACACGATTTGCTTTATACTGCAACGGAACTTTTTTCAATGTAAATTAAAAAGGCTAAAATAAGAATTATGTATGTCAAATTGTGTATGTTTGAAGCAAGAAACAATGAAATATTGCAAAAACTGAATTATGAATTTAAGAAGAAAAACAAACTTAAACATTAAATTAAACAAACAATTAAACAAACAATTAAACAAACAATTAAACAAAATTAAACAAACAAATAAAATTAAGCAAACAATTAAACAAACAATTAAACAAAATTAAACAAACAATTAAACAAACTTAAACAATTAAACAAGATTAAACAAACAATTAAACAAGATTAAACAAACAATTAAACAAACAATTAAACAAAATTAAACAATTAAACAAACAATTAAACAAACAATTAAACAAAATTAAACAAACAATTAAACAAATTTAAATGAACAAAATTAAGCAAACAAATTAAAATCGAGCAATGAATAATTTTCAAAATGAAAACAATTTAAATTCAAAGAAATAATTTAAATATAAAGTTACTCGTGTAAAGTTAGAGAAGAAATCCGTTGAATACTTTAGCTTAAAATGTGTGTTAAATAATAACGTTATTAGTATTATTATTAATCTAAATAATATTAGTATTATTTAGATTAATCAGACAATTGCTCTCATCTTGAGTGTTATCTGCACAACGTTTCGATCGACGTAATCTCCGACCTTCTTCAGGTGTATAAATTTTCATGTTTGATAAAGAAAAAGAAGTTAACTCTAAACTTCTGATGTTTCGTTAAAAAATATGAAACCTCGGAAGTGTAGAGTTAAACCCCCACTTTTCCTTTACCAAACATGGCGACTTATTCGCTTGAAAAAGGTTGGAGCCCAAAACGTTGTGAAATTAACACTCAAGATGAGAACATTAGTCCAACTAATCAAAATAATACAAAAACCATCCCTCATCTAAAAAATTCAGAATTGCAGTAACGTTATTATTTAAGCACGGCCAATTTTTTACAAAAAATAAATAAATAAATAAATAAATAAAATAAAAATGAATAAATTAATGAATTTTGAGTTCTTATTTATAATTTGACTTAATAAGAAAAAAAAATACAGAAGATACAGACAAATCTTTATGATGTACGTACCTGTCACGGAATGAAGATGTCATATTCAAAAAATCACGTAAATTGATCAAGTTGTTTTTTTTTTTTTTTTTTTTTAAAAAAATCAAATTTTATCATGAGCAACACGAGGAAGCCAGAAACCGCCATGTTTTTAAAAGATGTTAAAATTCAAGGGTGGACAACTTAGTTCGACTACCGAGATTTTGTTTGCATTCAAAATAATTAAAACTTTTTGTTTAACTAAAAATCGTAAATTTTGATTTTCTTAGTTAAAAAAAAAACTTACTTGATCTATTCACATGAATTTTGGAACATGACATCTACATTCTGTTATGACACTATCATTTGCCGGGGGAGAGTTACTTGGTTGAGAAAACTAGCACCTCGGGTGTTAGAGATCATATCAAACGATAGGCACATGAAAGCATCAACGCAAGATGGCGTCGACTATAACTGGCTGGCATGAGTCTCTTCTTGCGTCTTCTTTGTGTCGCTATAGGCAGCGTTCCCATCGTCGGCATTAAATGGCAGAGACCACATGCTGAAATTTAACGCTTATATTGTATAGAAATAGCGAACAAATGCATTTTTATAAAAATATATAATTTATTGTACATTTAACACTGGCGGAGCATATTTAACTTAAGACCCGTTGAGACCCGACGCGTGCAGCCAAACTGCTATGTGCGTCTGTCGTGCACAAGATGCAAGTTTCAGCTGTTTTAAACAATAGAATTACAATTCAATTCCCCTCTTCTTCTTTGTTGAAAGAAAGAGAAAGGGACTGAAAGAGAGAGAGAGAGAGAGAGAGAGAGAGAGAGAGTGAGAGAGAGAGAGAGAGAAAGAGAAAGAGAGAGAGATAGTCTTACATAATGTTTGAACATTGTCTTGTTTTTGTATGCCTCGATGACAAATCCTTTTGGGTTTGACCTTTTGAATTCTAGGCTCTCAGATCGTTTTGACTTGGTTGAATATTATAAACAACTTTTGGTTTGGATCATACCTGATTGACAATAGTTACTGAAGTCGTCATGTTCTTTTCAATAATAACGACTTTCTTTCTCACCTCACCACGAGCACAGTAAGTCACAAGTCGAGCATACTGTTTATTAATGTAGAAGCCCAGCTCCCCCAAAAGGAGCTTCTTCATTGTGCCACACCATGACGAGTACATAACTCATAAAGAGTTTTCTGTATTTTTGCTTTTTTTTTTTTTTTTAAAGTTAGATTCTAAATAAGAACCGAATTTTGTAAGTGTTGTAAAACTTGTTGATGTAAACAATTCCAAACTATTTTGAAACAAATATTAGTGACGGGACGATTCCAAACTTTTTCCCGATTCCGATACAATTACAGATCCTGTTCAAAATTTCCGACTTAGATACAAGTATCGATTCCAATTCTTTTAAAATTTCTAAGTATCAAATTAGAGATTTGACGCGTTTAAAAAATGTCCAAACAACTATACCCCCTCCCCCGTTTAATGTTTGTATATATTTTGCAAAACGTACAATATACACTTAGGATGGGGCGCGTACATTACAAGAATAGATCTTTGTAAATATTTTTCTCATATGTTTTCCTTGTGATTGGTTGAAAATTGTGAGACAAGATTTTTATTATGAAACCTCATTTGCATTTGTTTGTCCTTAATGCTATTTGAAATTTTCATAAAAGATTAAAAAGAACCGATGATTGGTATGCCTAATAAGGAAAAAAGTGTAGGAACAGAATAGTTAGCAAAGCCTGTCCCATGTCAAGAATGAGTTTCTACATAATAAAGCACTGTTTAGAAAGGCAGTTTTAAGATTAGGAGGGATATCTGTTAATTATTCTGTACCTCCCCTCTTTGAAAAAAAAATGTTCATATTTTTTTTTCTCACAATTATACAAATTTGCGTTAGTGTAAAAGAAAAAAGTAGTTGTAATAATAATAATAATAATAATAATAATAATAATAATAATAATAATAAAAATAATGATAATGATAATGATAATAATGATAATAATAATAATAGTAATAGTAATAATAATGATAATAATAACAAGAATGATAATGATAATAATGATAATAATAATGATGATAATGATAATAATGATAATAATAATAATAATAATAATAATAATAATAATAATAATAATGATAATGATAATAATGATAATAATAATGATGATAATAATAATAATAATGATAATAATAATAATAATAATGATAATGATGATAATGATGATGATAATGAGGATAATAATAATAACAATAACAATAATAATAATAATAATAATAATAATAATAATGATAATAATAATGATGATGATAATGAGGATAATAATAATAACAATAACAATAATAATAATAATAATAATAATAATAATAATAACAATAATAATAATAATGATGATGATAATAATAATGATAATAATAATGATGATAATAATAATAATGATAATAATGATGATTGAGAAGTTTGTTAACTTAAAAAAAAAATTTAATTTACATTTAAAATACCCAAAACATATGAGATTCTACTTTTTTAGGCGATTATGTGTGAGCACACTTAAACGTTACTTTAGAATTTAGAATGGGGTTCAGTTGTGCATATAAATATAATGTGAACTGATCCCATTTCGAAACATTATAACTTTTTAAGTAGTTAATTAATTTTTACCAATAATTCTAAGGCCGATCAGCAAAATCATAAAATCACATGTAATTGCTATATTTTTCGTATTGCCACATGTACTTAGGGTTAGTAGTAGGAAAAGAGCGTGGTTTTTATGACTTTTAACAATACTATATATTAATATGATATCGTGTGTGTTATTTATTTTGTGTGTCACGATTACATCCGAATGACTGTTGTTTAATTGTTATGGATTCTCATTTCTTATAATAAATAATTTTACCAAGTTTTGGTTTCGGTTTAAATTATAGCTGATGGCACTTAAGTCATCTATTTTTTTTTTTATAAATGATTTTACCAAGAATTCTTCATAAGTTTTGGTTTCGATTTCGATTATAGCTGATGGAACTCGAGTGATCCATTTATTTTTATAAATAATTTTATCAAGAATTCTTCATAAGTTTTGATTTTGGTTTCGATTATATCTGAAGGAACTCAAGCTGATGCACCCAATTCATATGGATATATTTTTTATTTTGAAATCCCAACTTTATAATATATAAAAATATCGATAGAACATTAACTTTACAATACTACATACGAAATCTGAAAGAATTAAAATATCATATTTAAGCGTACTTTCCGACCTGGCTACGCCAGGCGTCCTTGCTAGCTTAGATAAATACTTTTGCAGGTTTAACAAGAGTTACAATATTATCAGAGCATCTCTATTAACGCCATGAATATGAACATCAATATATTACATATGAATGAGTCCCCTGTGGAATTTCCACAGGTCCTGCTAGTTGTTATTATTTGCATCTCGTTTTTTGTTTTTGTTTTTTTACAGCAAAGCAAATCAATTTAATAACCAACCAAATTTATATAATTAAAATAAAATGTAAGCATTCATAGAAGGAAGGCACATAATAGTTAACGAAGCCCAACGCCCTCTCCATGTTCAAAATAGTTTTCTAAATAGTAACATTATTATTCAGAAATTTGTTCGTAACAATGGGAGGTGGGGGGGCGTTGTTAATATTTTGTTCTTACATTGTTTTCTCATTTTACCTACCCATCGTTGACTGTTTTCAACTGTTTATGAAAACTTTCAAGTGGCATGTTGTACACTAACGACGAAATTGGCTTTGTTTAAAATCAAAATAAACCTTTTGTTATCCTTCAATTTGCAATACATTAAAAGGAAAACATTTAAGAAAAAATATACCCGGAAATTACCTAGGGGGTTTATGTAATAATTTGAAGACTTACAAAAAAGAAAACCCCAACAAATCTCTAATTAAATATTTATAAATATCAAAACAATTGGAATTGGAATCGGGAATCAAATTGGAATTGAAAATTTAGAACAGAATCGATAATTGGATCGGAATCGGGAAAAATTTTGGAATCGTACCATCACTAATATATATATATATATATATATATATATATATATATATATATATATATATATATATATATATATATATATATAATTATTTACTATATAATTATTTACTATAATAATTATAAAAACTACAGACACTAGTGTTTCATCCTTTCAGGAATCATCAGTGCAGGGTATCATGATTACCGTTGGTTGGGAGACTCGAACCCAGCAACGAAGCCATCTTTGATCTCATTACCAAGGACCAAATCCACACGGCCACCGTCAACCGCGAGAAATATCATTGAAATTTAAACATTTATTTTTAAATTTCTTAACATCTGTCAGAATGATCTAATGATTATAATATCATGATCTGCGCATGCAAGCTAAAGTGACCGACTTTATTTCAACTGTAAACTACTCAACGATAAGAAACATAATTATTTACTATAATAATTATTAAATACCTACACACACTAGTGTTTCATCCTTTCGGGAATCATCAGTGCAGGGTGGCACGGTTACCGCCAGTAATATACCAAAGTCTCAGCTGTGTTTACAGCAGCTTTCCGAATGTTTGCCCCATCGGAAAGCTGCAACACTGGTCCTAGATTATCGCTATTTCTGATCCCCTCTACTGGGAGCCATCAGGATCTGCAGATCGTCTCTGTCTTTCTCTCGACCCCGACTCAGTCTGCTCTCTCTCACTCCCGATGCTTAACTAAAAATTAAATATGTCTTTCAAGCTCTCTCCTAAAAGTCCACGTCACTTTAATGCTACGTCAAACTCTAGAGGTCAACCTATTTTTAAACTATTGTTTGCCTTCTAACATTCTTTCCTATAAGACATCTTAACATAAATATATTTATCTGTATTGCCCGGCCAATATCTGACACTAAGTGGAAAAAAAAAACTGATGGAAGATAGAAGAGGTTTATTCCATTTGATCTTTGTTCCAAATTAATGATCAGTCGATCAAATTAATGATCAGTCACGGGGTGGGGGTAGAGACATATTGATAATCATTGTTTATTTCTTCCACTCTCTATTTGAGCCATTTGACGTCATATCTATTTCTATTAATTTTCACAGTCTTGTAATTCTAATCTCTAGTTCAGCAAATCGACTCCAACTGAACCATCGTCATAATCATAACTATAATCATGATCATAATTACCACCACCACCACTTATTTACTTTAGAATTTATGAATGTTTAAGGTTTCTAATTCAGCTGAGTAAATAACACTTCGGCTTGAATTATTTTCTCAATTTGCAAATGAATTATTACTTTAGTGTTATTACCTTATTGTTAAGTTATTACTACGGCTCTGACAACAGATTATTCTTATTATTATTTTGACTCTCGAGTATATATCCGACACAGTTAGACACAGTTAATCAACCAAGAACCACATCACTCTGTATAAAAGCATATAAGATATCAACGGATACACATTCGAGAGTCAAAACAATGAAAAGAATATGCTGTTGTCATAGTCCTAGTTATTACTTCAGTGTTATTACTTTAGTGTTGAGTTATTACTTTAGTGTTATTAACTTAGTGTTGAGTTATTACTTCAGCGTTATTACTTTAGTGTTGAGTTATTACTTTAGTGTTATTAACTTAGTGTTAAGTTCACTTTTATTACCTTGTTCAGTTACAGAGTATTAAGATCAGAAAGCAATTGTTTAAACCGACTTTTAATTGATTATTACTTTTAACATTTATTATTTTACAGGCTGGGTGTATTCCTCAGATCGATAGTCTGATTGTAAAACATATCAAAGCAATCCATGATGGAAAAGGATTGGTAAGTAAAATGATATCCGCCATTATTTTTAACACTTTCTCCTACACAACTGTTGCGCCAGTGTATATGTTCTTATTCAGCATGTATTCTTGATGAAGCCTGTTCTAGTTGAAATATTGTTCACAGTATTCTGTCTGTTTGCTTATTTCTTATGGCTACTTTTATACCACACACACACACACACACACACACACACACACACACACACACACACACACACACACACGTGTGTGTGTGCGTATATGTGTACATATATATATGTATATATGTGTGTGTGTATGTGTGTACATATATATATATATATATATATATATATATATTTCATGATTCTTTAGGGAGTATAGAATTTAAGTATTGCAATCATGAAAGGAATACTATTATAATTCATTATTAAAAGCAAAATACGTTTTAAAATAAAGAAAAAAGGACGAAGAAGAGGAAAGAAAAATAAAAGGGGAAATCAGCTGACCGGTTTCGCCCTCGCTTTCTTAAAGCTGTATAGAGAGACTTAAATAAAAAATATATACATCTCTATATAAATCAAATGAACTCATTTTTTTCCCGTCTGACTTTGACCTTAATAGGATTAAAAATCAAGATATTTCATGCAAATATAATATGCACAAACGGCAGAACAATATCTGAGGTGTGTTATAGGCTTATTATTTCTCAAATTCCTCGATAATCTTAGATTTCTATACTTTTTCTGCTGAGAAGTCACGGCCAAAATCGGTTAAGATCAATGGAAGTGGTAAAATATTTTCTCTCTAATAAATTCCTCCTCCCCCTGCCACCACTTAACACCGTTTGGGGATCGTTCACAAGGAACAGTTGAGAAGAGAACACCGGTTTGGCTTCGTAGTTCTTTCATGTGAAGTTATTTAAAATCACTAAACTAAGCTGCAGTGCTCTGTGGCGTAGTGGTTAGCGTGCTGGACAATTCACATTATATTTTCACGTTCGCGCCGACCTACCGTAGTCGTTTTTTTTTTGTTTTTTTTTCCTAAACAACTGGAATGGACTTTTCTTGGTGGCCGAACTGTTAACGTTGCAGATGTTTTTTTTTTGTTTGTTTTTTTTCACACTTTATTTCCCTACTTTTACTCATGACTCCGGGTTTGATCCTTCCTACTTACCTACCATAACATTTTTTAAAACTCCCCCCCCCCCGTCCCGGAAACAAACACTCGGGCAACGCCGGGTACTCCCGCTAGTTTAAAATAAAACTTATGTTACGTCTCGTTATGGATAAATAGAAAAGTGGGAAAGTGATTAAAATAAAGCAACGTAATGATATTTTTCTCGAAGATCATAGAGACTATATATCTATAATATAAAGCTGAATGTGTGTGTGTGTGTGTGTCTGGTCACGAATAGGCTCCTCTATGGTTGAATATTTAAAAAAAAACTGATTACATATAATGATAGAAGATGTATCGAGACACTGGACTGGGTATGTTTGATCCGGCAGAAGGGTGGTTCATTAAAATTGTGGGGTCTGCGTTCACGCCTGGTCCAAAAAGTATGGAAATAAAAAATTTAAAAATTAAAAGAAAAAAAAGAATTACAAGTGTTTTTCATATAGATGTACATAATAATACTTTGATAAGTATGTTTTAACTTAAATATGGATGGTATAATAAAATTGTGGGGTCTGCGTTCGCGCCTGACCTCCATAGAATGGAAATAAGCATAAACTTTAATAAAGACTTTTCATATCTATCTGCATAAGTATACGTTGATAATTATGTTTCAATTTGAAGAAATATGGTATAATAAAATTATGGGGTATTCGTTCGCACCTGACCTCCATAGAATGTAAATATGTCACAAAGTTTAACAAGGTTTTTTCATATAGATCCACAGAATATTGTGATAAGTGTTTCAGTGTGAACAGGTATGGTATAATAAATTATGGGGTTTATCTATTTTATTTTTACTTTCATCATATTTTGCTTTGGTTTTAATACCCCCAAATTCAAAGCTATCTCTTTACAAACCCTTCCTTTTCATGATCTATCATACTTGTATAAATCAGAGTCCATTTTCTGTAGGCTGTTTTTGAACCCAGTCAACGACGGGTACTTTTTCTAGTATATATATATATATATATATATATATATATATATATATATATATATATATATATATATATATATATATATATATATATATATATTCCCTGACTTTATTAACATGCTGAAATTTAAATGTAATGCAAACAGATAGTTCACTGCTCAACTCCCTACATAATGCCATTGTAAGCATGGTTCCAAAAAATATACCTTATATTACTTGTATTATTTGGACATTTGTTCTCATCTTGAGTGTTATTTGTGTAACATTTCGGTTGGATTGTTGTTTGGTCATCTTCAGCCATGTTAGTTGTTGTTTGTAAAAGAAAAGAGAGAAGTTACTGACTTCATAGATATTTTCATGTTCTACGTGTTAGTCTCTATTTCATGGTTTTATTTTCGAATTTGTGAAAAAAATTGGTTGACAAAGGGGAAGCAGCTCTAATAAAGATCGGTAAGGGATTATATCCCTTTCATCACCAAAATTTTAAGGGTGTACAATGTTTTTTTTTTTTTTATAATTAGAGGCTCTACTAAAATCTAGGCTTTTCCAAGCAACAACCAATATGCCTGAAGACGGTGGAAGGACAATGACCGAAACGTTGCACGAACAACACTCAAGATGAGAACAATAGTACGATCAAAAGAAGTAATACAAACAATCAGTCCTCATTTCAAAAATTCAGAACGGCAATATGCTTTGTCTGGGTGAATAAAAATCTAATATATAAAAGACTATATGTCTGTCTGTTTGTCTCCATATTTTCAAACTGTATCTCCTCTGAAACTAAAAGTCGCAGAGCGGCACTAGGAGTTTCAAATGATTGCATTTTTTATGGATTGTTTAATGGGTAAAAATTGAAAAAAAAAACCGTTATACATTTTTGTACATTCATCTTAGTTTATTTTTAATCACTTCATGTGCGTGTCATGTTGATACAGTGGTAACGTCACCAGCTTTGAATGCTACAGTTTTGCTTTTGGTTTCGATTCTAGCAGATTTCTTACTTTTGAAATCACGACTCTATAATAATATATACGAAATCTGGACAAATTAAAATATCATATTTAAGCGTATTTTATGACCGGGCAAAGCCCCCCACCCCCACCCCACCCTCGCTAGTAAAATATCTAAATAAAAAATAATTACCTTATGTATTTACCAGATTTATTATTTCTAACTATTTGTTAACCCTGGCAATACATGTTTTTTTTTTTTTTTTTTTTTTTAATTGTTATATAGGGGCATTAGATAATTATGTTTGTACTTTTAACCACTTTATACAAAATGAAAATAAAAGTAGAAATGACTCCCGGGCAACAGCGAATAGTTACTTACAATTTTATTTAATTGTTTTTCTGAAAACTAATATGATTTTAAAAAGATTTAATGACATCATTTCTGGCTGTTCATTTCAACCGCATTTATAGTAATGATTTCAAACATTCAGTTGTCTGAATCGATTTATTTGTAAGATTATATCACAGAAAAGCAAAAAACAAAAAATAAAAAAACAAAATAAACAACGTAAGCCTCCTTTCTGCTGTCCAAGTCTGCTGGGCAGTAATTTTGTTTTATTATTGGCCAAGTGACCAGTCATTTCCTCCAGTGACCAGATGATCGATAGCTTCATCACTTCAATGTTATAAGTGCATGTCCACCTTGCTGACCATTAATCTAAATAATTGGATATTAATGGCTAACAATGTGATTTTCTTTATTGACTAGACAGAAATCAAGGTTTGTATTTCATCAAAAGGAGGAGATTTTATACCTCTATTGTATTGAAGGTTAAGCTTCAAAAGTATTGTAATACTTGGTTTTTAATCATTAATAAGTAAAGAAAATAATAATAATAATAATAATAATAATAATAATAATAATAATAATAATAATAATAAGAAGAAGAAGAAGAAGAAGAAGAAGAAGAAGAAACAGCAGGAGCAGCAGCAGCAAACTAACCCCAAAAGAATATAAAAATAGACACGATTAACTAGGGAAGGCAATACAGTTGCATTTTGGACCATCAGACTAATGGTACAAGTACAAACCGGCAGCAGTACTGGAAAATGAAATTCACAAAATCCTATGGGACATGAACATACAAACGGATAAACTCATCCAAGCTAGAAGACCAGATATCATAATAGTTAACAAGAAGGAAAAGTACCGCCAGATTGTAGATTTTGCCGTTCCAGTAGACTACAGAGTGGAGATAAAGGAGACAGAGACGCAAAGCAAATGCACGGAACTGGCCGGAGAGCTCAAATGGATCTGGAAAATGAAGAAAGTCAACACAACACAACTAATAGTAGGAGCGCTAGGAACAATACCAAAAAACTTTGAAAAAGGAATTGGAGAGATTGGAATCAGAGGGATGGCTGAGAAGATACAACGGGTAACAATAATGAAACATGTTTTAGTTTTTAATGCAAACTACAGAAACATTAAAGAAAACCTTTGAATGTGAAGACTAACAGCACACATGTACAGACACAAACCGGACATACAGAAATGACTACAGACGTAAAACACAAAGGAACATCACATGGAATCCTGAAAACTGAAACGTGAAACGGTATAATTGTAAGGTTCCCCCATGCATTCTCCCCCCCCCCCTTTTTGTGTGCGTCACTATAAACTGGCACCATACCAAATAAGAGAGGAGGGTTAAGGAGGATGAAAAGACAAAGAAGAGAAAGCACTAGCCAGACCTCTGCTGGATGAGCGCAAAGAGGACTGAGACCTTGGAGAGGCTTATTGCTACCCAAATTTCGGTGAAGATCAATGGTCGCTGCTATTGAGAGATCAATGGTAAGTGGCTGTTGCAATAATGCAAATTCTTTTGCAAAAGTTATTGAAAGGGGTGGACAGTACTGGAAATCTATGGAGACCTGTTGTCACTCAAACTCCAGAGAATACCAAAAGCTGTTCTCAAAGAGAAATCTTTGATGGTGGCCTGTGTGACTACTCCTAGTAATATAATAATAATAATAATAATAATAATAATAATAATAATAATAATAATAATAATAATAATAATAATGTTGTCACTCAATATTATTGTCATTATAATAATGTTGTCACTCAATAATGTTGTCACTCTATATTATTGTCATTATAATAATGTTGTCACTCAATAATGTTGTCACTGAATAATGTAATAATAATGTTGTCGCTCAAACTCCAGACAAGCTGTTCTCAAAGAGAAATCTTTGATGATGGCCTGTGTGACTATTCCTAGTAATATAATAATAATAATAAGAATAAGAATAATAATGATGATAATAATAATAATAATAAGAAGAAGAAGAAGAAGAAGAAGAAGAAGAAAGAGAGAAAGAAGAAAAAGAAGAAGAAGAAAGAGAGAAAGAAGAAGAAAAAGAAGAAGAAGAAGAAGAAAGAGATAAAGAAGAAAAAGAAGAAGAAGAAGAAGAAAAGAAGAAAAGAAAGAAAAAAAGAAAAAAAAAAGAAGAATCCTGCCAGATCGTACCTTTCGGTGTTCTTAGTTGTCGATAATTTTAAACCAAGTGATTGCCTCGACAGTATTCGTCCATTGGTTTTATTCCAAGTCTTTTTTTATTTGCTTGTTCATTCTAAAAGGACTGTTTTACTAATTCTACCTATTTCGGATTTTGTCGGATTAATTAAGCGAGTGTTAGGGTTATTTAACAATAATAATGATTTGTTTACTTCCAGCATTTATTATACTATGTAGTTTTATTCATTTGCATATAGTTTTTTTTTTGGTATTTTTTGTGATGTTTTCTGTGATTAGTTTGTTATATTCTTGTTTATCTATTTTATGAAAAATTATAGTTTAATCCGCTTTTACGAAGATTTTGTCCGAATGAGAAATTAGCTATCCTAAACTTTTGTATCTTTCTCTTGATTATTGAATGTTAGAATTGTGATCTGATGAAGTTCTTTAATAGTGATGTGATATGTGAGACTGCTATCAGTCAGGAATCTCATTATATGATTTGGAAATATTTCTATTTTTAGCAACAATGATAATGGCAACCTTCTGTCTCGTGAGACAATGGTCTTCTGCATCTAGTCTGGTGCACTGCAGTATCTGCTGTGGCTAAAAAGTCGAAGCTAGAGTTGCCTCTCCAGATGCAGGTTTGAGCAGGGGATAAGGAGACATTGGTTTGTTCAGTTATCAGGGCCTCCTCTCTCAACGTTGCAGACACTGACGGAAAAGCAAGCCAATATGGTTGGCATCAAGGCAGCTGCAGAAGTTGCCAAAAAGGTGTTGCAGTGCTTCATTATCTGCGTATTGGGACTCTAAACCGGATTCTTGTCAGGGTTTACTCCCTCAGTCTTTGCCTTTACCAAGACATCCACAAGCTTAGCAACAATGAAGCGGTCTAATTTATGTACTCCAAGCCATAAAGCACAATTGGAAGTCTGTAAATGTTATAAATTCTAGCTTTAAAGTGATACGGTGCTATTCCTGAAGTCAATAATACTGGCCTTACTTTTCAATATTGTATTTATGAAGTTATGTGCTGGAAACGTTGATAAAACAAATATTCATCTGACTAAAACGAGATTTTGCAAATGTTTTACGGTTATCAAAGAACATCAGACCCATATATCAAATTTGGAAAATGCGAAAGTTGAAATTTCGTCAAAACTTTGGACATGGCTGAACATACCAAGGTCATGGTCATATAAGATACTGAACTTCATTGGCTACAGTATAAGGCAAGGCTAAGAACAATTTTTTTTGTTGCTAGGAACAAAGTGTAGTATCTGTTCTAATGCTACACTTCACCATTTCTGATCTCGATCAGTGGCAAAGAAATCCTTCTAGACTGAGGCAATTTTAATTTTTTGTTCCTATCTAGATTGCCCCTTTTTGGGGAGCTGGATTTTTCCCACATTAAAAACTAACCTTTTGTCTAACTCTGCTCTCGTGGGGAGCTAAGTAAACCGGTACAATATAAGGCAAAAGGAGGGAGAGAGAGAGAGAAAAAAAGTAAGGGAGAGATATGAAGACAGGGTGAGAGAAACTCTTATCCTCGAGTGGCCTTCGAGCCTTGATCAGCAGTGACTATATGGTAAAAATAATGAGAAAAAGAGAAAGAGAGAGACAAAGGGAGAGAGAGAGAGAGAGAGAGAGAGAGAGAGAGAGAGTGAGTGAAAGGGATAAACAAGGAGAGAGAGAAATAGAGAGATAATGAAGAACAGAAATGGCGAGAGAGAAAAGGAGAGAGAAGGGAAAAGAAATAAGACAAAAAGAAAAATAATAATAGATAGAAAAAAAGAAAGACAAGGAGATAAAGAAAGAAGGGACAAGAAAAGGAAAGAGCGAAAAAAAAAAAGAAAAAGAAGAGAAGAAAAAGGTATAAAGAGAGAGAGAGAGAGAGAGAGAGAGAGAGAGAGAGAGAGAGAATGAAAGGGGGGAGAGAGAGAAAGAAAGAGAGAGGAATAAAAAGAAAAGGCTTTTTTTATCGTTTGGGATTATATAATGACGATACCTGATAGAAGGCTATAATTTCTGCTTGACCTGTTTAAAGAAAATATGTCACGTAGATATTATTAATAACATGTGAATCGAAAAAGAAATTTTATTTTATTCAGTTGTTAAGAAAACTGTTTTAATGTTATTATATTGAAAAAAATATATAACACACTAGGGCGAGGGGTCGCCCGGCTTTGCCCGGTCGTAAAATGCGTTTAAATATGATATTTTAATTTGTCCAGATTTCGGATATATTATTATGGACTTTTAAAAGTTAGAAAAAAAAGTATTTGGGTGCTTTCAGCTAGAATCGAAACCGAAAAAAACTGTAGCACTCAAAGCTGGTGATGTTACCACTGTACCAACCTGACACGCGTATGAATTTATTAAAAATAAACTAAGATGAATGTACAAAATGTATGACAATTTGCTCATTTTCGACCCCCTCCCTAAAAACTATTTTAACCTGCTAAAAACACATTAAAGGATAGTACATAAAAAATTCAATAATTTGATGCCCCTAGCGCCACTCTGCGACTTTTAGTTTTGGAAGAGATAGAGTTTGAAAATATGGAGACAGACAGACAGACAGACATAATGAGTTTTATAAATTAGATTTCAAATAGAAAAGGTCTGGTCAAATCTTTAAAAAAATCATTTCGTAAGGTTAATTTAAAAAATTAAGAAAACCACAAATGTTATAAAATATTTTAATCTGAGAATTTCAGTGTGACTTTTTTCAAAGAAAACTTGTTTTTTTTTGTTTTTTCATTTTGCTGGTGGTATTAACCTCGAGAGGTCAGACCATCGCGGAGAGAGAAAAGGAAACGTTCGGTGTAATTGATGCTTGTTGTCAGTCTGAAATCGATGTGTGTTATGTTAGGAGTCACCTGCATCCGTGCGAGTTTGTGTGGTTGGTGCAAATTCTAAAAAAGGTTCATTTGAAAATTTTAGAAAACCAAATAATGTTATAACGTAGGGGATGTCCTTTTCTCTTCCTTGCAACCTCTTTCTCACAGAAGAGATGTTGCGAGTTTGTCTCTGCTTTATCATTATTTTCATGGCAAGTGCTCGGCTGAGCTCCAATCTGTGGTTCCCCCTCGCCAAACTTTCACAAGAAACACCCGTCTAGCAGAAAACACTATCTCTAATTTCACCCACTCTTTACCTGTGCCTAAACCTAAACGTAGATTCCATGAGCAAAGCTTCTTTCTTAGAACTGCACGCCTATGGAATTGTCGTCCGTTTTCCTGCTTTCCAGCTGACTACAATATGGTTGTCTTCAAGTCTAATGTAAACAAGTTTTTGATGAGCCGTTCCATATAAGTTAACAAATTTACCGAATTTCCATTACTAACGATTACTATATTGTCCAATTTCTACTGTACACTCTTTAACACCTATCCTCGAGTGGCCTATTGGCCTTAATAAGTGGTGATGATATGTAAAAAAAAAAAAAATGATTAAATGACTAGCGGAAAGGGGCGGGGGGGGGGGCTTTGCCTGGCCGTAAATTACGCTTTCATATATTTTAATTTGCCCAGATTTCCTATATACTATTATAGAGTCGTAATTTCAAAAGTAAAAAACAAATATTTGGGTGCCACCAGCTAAAATCGAAACCGAAACTGTAGCATTCAAAGCCGGTGACGTTACCACTGTACCAACGTGACACGCATATGAACTGATTAAAAATTAAAAAATAAACTAAGATGAATGTACAAAATGTATAACGACTTTTAGGATTTTTTTCAATTTTGACCGATTTTTGACCCCATAAAAACTGTTTTTACCGGTTAAAGACCCATAAGAGAACAGCCCGTAAAAAATCCAATCATTTGAGGCCCCTAGCGCCACCCTGCAACTTTTAATTTCGGGGGAGATTGAGTTTGAAAATATGGAGACAGACAGACAGACAGACAGACATATAGCCTTTTATATATTAGATTTAATTTTTTTTTCTAGACTTTCAGTATAAAACACTTTTTTTTCCAAAGAAAATTGTTGGCTTTTAGTTTTGTTTTTCTCTTCATTTTTCTGATGGTATTAATCTCAAGGGGTCAGCTCCTCGGGGGGAGAAAAAAAGATACGTCCGGTGTTATTGATGCTTGTTGTGAGTCTGAAGCGACGTCTATGTTTGCATGGTTGGCGCGAATTTTAAACAGAAAGAGTTTGGTCACATCTGTGAAAACATTATTTCGGCAAATTAATTTGGAAATTTTAGAAAATCAAATGTCAAAATATTTTATAAAATGATGAAAACCATTTTTTTTTAAATGATACATTTCTCGAAGACTGTTGTTTTTTTTTTTTTTTGTTTTTTAAAAAAAAAATTTCTCCTCATTTTTCTGGTAGTATTAATCTCGAGGGATCAGCCTCTCTATGAGAGAGAAAAGGATTTTGAAGCCCGATTGATACGCTGTCAAGGCAGAAAAGTGTGCTCAGAGCAGCTCCTGCCCAGATGTGATAACAATACTCCATCCTTTTGGCAAGGAACAAAGTGTAGTATCTGTTCTGATACTACACTTCACTTTTTCTGTCCTCGGTCAGTGGAGGAGAAACCTTTCATGACTGAGACAATTTAAATTTTTATTCCTATCCAGAGTGCTCCTTCTTGGGAAGCTGGATTTTCCCCACATTAAAAACCGACCATGTGGCTAACTCTGCCCTCGTGGGGAGGCAGGTAAATAGGAACAATAGTCCCTCTTAGGATGTATTTGGCTCTTATACAGATAGAGGGCTGCGTTGGGATTAAGATGGCTTCTAGAGCAGTAGAAAGATCCAATCATTTTTCCAGCGATATTGGCAACAGATTTGATGTAAATTTTTTATTTCAGGAGTGAAGGTCAGTTCCAGAAAATTGATTTTTCAACATAACCAGACCTGGCCAAAGAAATTTCGTTAGTTAAATCCAACGTCCGAAAGCAATTAAAGTAACGCTTGACCTTAGAACTAAAGTTTTAAAACGTATCAGTTCAATTTTGCCAAAAATTGTCGACAGTTTTGAACCGCAGGTCCGGGTTAGGAGTTTGCGTTCTGAAATATCTTTTCCGTAACAATGAGTCTGTAAACGGTTGAGAATGGAAAAAATATCGATTTGTGTTGTTATGATAATCAAGTGAGCCGCACCCCCACCCCCTCGTTCAAAAATCAATTTGTTCTTAGACGAGATTGATTTGAAACATAGCATATAGTGTATTCATTAGCGCTACTTTCATCGTGGTCAGTTTGAACATTTTGATAATTTGTGCGTTCAGGTCTGCTATTGTGTAGCATTTCATTACAAGTTGCAATTATGCCTTAGCTTGCCATCTCCCTCTCTCTCTATCTCTCTCTCTCTCTCTCTCTATCTCTCTCTCTCTCTCTTTCTCTCTCTCTCTCTCTCTCTTTCTCTCTCTCTCTCTCTCTCTACAGATATATATATACTAGTGAAGGCGGGGGCCCGGATTTGCCCGGTCATAAAATACGTATAAATATGATATTTTAATTTGTCCAAATTTCATATCGATTTATGAAGTCAGACAGACATAGTGCTTTTTTTGCGAACCAATATTAGTATTTTGCTAGAAATTTTCCTCTGAGGAGATGTGCTTGCATTCAAAACTCATGGGTTAAGGACATTAATTTAAACATTGTGTTCTTTGATTCAAGCAATAAATTTTTAATTTTATTTGAAAATTGATCCGTTTAAATGAAATTTTAACATATAGACTAGAATCACTCCTCCCCTCTCTCTCCCTCTCTCTGTCTCTCTTTCTTTCTCTCTCTCTCTCTCTCTCTGGCATTTTGTGTGTGTGAGAGAGAGAAAGGGAGGAGAGTTCTCTATGAACTCGGAAACGGCGGAGTCTATTTAAAAAAAAAAATATCACACAAATATACTTTCTGTATCCGAGAGTGTTATTAAATAGGTTTTATATCAGAATAATAAGAATAAAAAACCTCGATAGTTGAAAAAATCCGTTTAAAGGAGGCACAGTCAAATGCTGACCAAAGTTAACACTCTGATACAGCCTAACATTACAGGTGCATTCTATAAGCTTTATCACTGTATAAGCAGAAAGGGCCGGCGTATAAAATAAACAGTAGGTTCTTTGATAAGACAGGGGGTGCGTTTGAAATGAATGTTTCTGCTTTGAGCACAATTGAACCATAATACTTGACTTTTGTATTTTAAACTTTAATTCAAGCTATTATATAAATTTGGTTTTATAAGCTCAACTGCAGGTTCTCCACAGTGCAATGTAGACTACAATATATTGTGGACTGTCCCTGCAAATTGAGGGGCCCTTTTTATCCTGGGTGGCAGCCTTCCAGTATTTAGATTTATTTTTGCTCTCAATTTTTTTTATTAATTAATTCTTATTGACTACAGCTTCTTATTTGGTATTAATAGAGGGAGTGTCCCCGTTTTCAACCTGAGGAACGTGTTGGATGGGTTGAAGGGATAGCACATCAAGTATCCTCATGATTTTTGGTAAAATACGATTCTTTCAATTATATTTCACACTGTGTATACAAATCCTTTACGTTTTGAAGCTCAATGTTTATTAAATTAAACAACAGAGCGTATATAAAGTAATAACATTATAGCTACATTCCAAATTCCAAATATTTATTTTTCTTACAAAATAGTTCTTTCAGCATGTCAAAAATTTGGGTACACTAAACAAAGATGGCTACCTAAATAAACTTGCATTGCTGGGTCTTTTGTGTATTTTTTTTTTTCAACATTATATAATCATGCTTTTTTTTCTTGCTAAACAAAACTTTCTGTTTTCTGACGAGTAGTATATGCATGAAAAGATTCGATATTGACATAATAATTAATAACTAATTGTTTCTCCGTAATTAAACAGATCTGTAAAAAAAAAATGTACCGAATGTTTGATGTGCTGAAAGAACTGTTTAGTAAGAAAAATAAATATTTGGAATTTGAAATTAAAATTTTTTTTTATTGCATTTTCACTTCAAAGAAGACATAGTACCAATTTGATGTAGGGGGTTACTATCTGGGACATAATTTGCAGGGATACTATGTATGGAGTTGAGCAGCAAGATATCTATTTACATTACTCTTGAACTTCTGCATGTCAGTACAGTCAGGGAAGCAGGGACTCAGACAGGAATTCCAAAGTCTATTAGTCCTAAGGAAGAAACTATTGGAGTAAAAGGCTTTCTGGCATCTGGGGATCTCTACTGTGTAGGGGTGGGATTTTGCTTGCGTGTTGGATTTATTGGGGGTATTTATGTTGAAGGGGCACAAGGGCTTGTATAGTTCATCGTAGCACCTATTATTAAAATACTTATAAAACAGACAGAGAGATGCAACATTTCGTCAATAGAACAGAGGTTGAAACCTAGCTGACAGTGCCGGACCTATTAGGTTGCTGACTCGATTCTGAACCCCATCTAAGAGTGAAAGACTAGTAGTGGATGTACCAGCTCAAATGTGGCAACAATACTTTATATATATATATATATATATATATATATATATATATATATATATATATATATATATATAGGTTACTATATATATATATATATATATATATATATATATAGGTTACTATATATATATATATATATATATATATATATATATAGGTTACTATATATATATATATATATAGGTTACTATATATATATATATATATATATATATATAGGTTACTATATATATATATATATATAGGTTACTATATATATATATATATATATATATATATATAGGTTACTATATATATATATATATAGGTTACTATATATATATATATATAGGTTACTATATATATATATATATATATATATATATAGGTTACTATATATATATATATATATATATATATATATAGGTTACTATATATATATATATATATATATATAGGTTACTATATATATATATATATATATATATAGGTTACTATATATATATATATATATATATATATATATATATAGGTTACTATATATATATATATATATATATATAGGTTACTATATATATATATATAGGTTACTATATATATATATATATATATAGGTTACTATATATATATATATATATATATAGGTTACTATATATATATATATATATATATAGGTTACTATATATATATATATATATATATAGGTTACTATATATATATATATATATATATATATAGGTTACTATATATATATATATATATATATATATATATAGGTTACTATATATATATATATATATATATATATAGGTTACTATATATATATATATATATAGGTTACTATATATATATATATATATATATATATATAGGTTACTATATATATATATATATATAGGTTACTATATATATATATATATATATATATATAGGTTACTATATATATATATATATATATATATAGGTTACTATATATATATATATATATATAGGTTACTATATATATATATGTATATATAGGTTACTATATATATATATATATATATAGGTTACTATATATATATATATATATATATATAGGTTACTATATATATATATATATATATATAGGTTACTATATATATATATATATATATATATAGGTTACTATATATATATATATATATATATATATAGGTTACTATATATATATATATATATATATAGGTTACTATATATATATATATATATATATATAGGTTACTATATATATATATATATATATATATATATATAGGTTACTATATATATATATATATATATATATAGGTTACTATATATATATATATATATATATATAGGTTACTATATATATATATATATATATAGGTTACTATATATATATATATAGGTTACTATATATATATATATATATATATATATAGGTTACTATATATATATATATATATAGGTTACTATATATATATATATATATATATATATATAGGTTACTATATATATATATATATATATATATATATATATAGGTTACTATATATATATATATATATATATATATATATATATATATAGGTTACTATATATATATATATATATATATATATATATATATATATAGGTTACTATATATATATATATATATAGGTTACTATATATATATATAGGTTACTATATATATATATAGGTTACTATATATATATATATATATAGGTTACTATATATATATATAGGTTACTATATATATATATATATATATATATATATATATATAGGTTACTATATATATATATAGGTTACTATATATATATATATATATATATAGGTTACTATATATATATATAGGTTACTATATATATATATATATATATATATATAGGTTACTATATATATATATAGGTTACTATATATATATATATAGGTTACTATATATATATATAGGTTACTATATATATATATATATATATATAGGTTACTATATATATATATATAGGTTACTATATATATATATATATATATATAGGTTACTATATATATATATATAGGTTACTATATATATATATATATATATATATATAGGTTACTATATATATATAGGTTACTATATATATATATATATATATATATATATAGGTTACTATATATATATATAGGTTACTATATATATATATATATATATAGGTTACTATATATATATATAGGTTACTATATATATATATATATATATATAGGTTACTATATATATATATAGGTTACTATATATATATATATATATATAGGTTACTATATATATATATAGGTTACTATATATATATATATAGGTTACTATATATATATATATATATATATATATAGGTTACTATATATATATATATATATATATATATATAGGTTACTATATATATATATATATATATATATATAGGTTACTATATATATATATATATATATATATATATATATAGGTTACTATATATATATATATATATATATATATATATATAGGTTACTATATATATATATATATATATAGGTTACTATATATATATATATATATATAGGTTACTATATATATATATATATAGGTTACTATATATATATATATATATATATATATATAGGTTACTATATATATATATATAGGTTACTATATATATATATATATATATATATATATATATATATAGGTTACTATATATATATATATATATATATATATAGGTTACTATATATATATATATATATATATATATATAGGTTACTATATATATATATATATATATATATAGGTTACTATATATATATATATATATATATATATATAGGTTACTATATATATATATATATATATATATATAGGTTACTATATATATATATATATATATATATAGGTTACTATATATATATATATATATATATATATATATAGGTTACTATATATATATATATATATATATATAGGTTACTATATATATATATATATATATATATATATAGGTTACTATATATATATATATATATATATATATATATATATAGGTTACTATATATATATATATATATATATATAGGTTACTATATATATATATATATATATATATATATAGGTTACTATATATATATATATATATATATATATAGGTTACTATATATATATATATATATATATATATAGGTTACTATATATATATATATATGTATATATATAGGTTACTATATATATATATATATATATATATATATATAGGTTACTATATATATATATATATATATATATATATAGGTTACTATATATATATATATATATATATATATATAGGTTACTATATATATATATATATATATATATATAGGTTACTATATATATATATATATATATATATATAGGTTACTATATATATATATATATATATATATATATAGGTTACTATATATATATATATATATATATATATATAGGTTACTATATATATATATATATATATATATATATATATATAGGTTACTATATATATATATATATATATATATATAGGTTACTATATATATATATATATATATATATATATATATATATAGGTTACTATATATATATATATATATATATATATATATATATATATATAGGTTACTATATATATATATATATATATATATATAGGTTACTATATATATATATATATATATATATATATATATAGGTTACTATATATATATATATATATAGGTTACTATATATATATATATATATATATTTATAGGTTACTATATATATATATATATATATTTATAGGTTACTATATATATATATATATATATATTTATAGGTTACTATATATATATATATATATATATATAGGTTACTATATATATATATATATATATATTTATAGGTTACTATATATATATATATATATTTATAGGTTACTATATATATATATATATATATATAGGTTACTATATATATATATATATATATATATAGGTTACTATATATATATATATATATATATAGGTTACTATATATATATATATATATATATATATATATATAGGTTACTATATATATATATATATATATATATATATAGGTTACTATATATATATATATATATATATATAGGTTACTATATATATATATATATATATATAGGTTACTATATATATATATATATATATATATAGGTTACTATATATATATATATATATATATATAGGTTACTATATATATATATATATATATAGGTTACTATATATATATATATATATATATATAGGTTACTATATATATATATATATATATATATATATATATATAGGTTACTATATATATATATATAGGTTACTATATATATATATATATATATATATATATATAGGTTATTTATTTTCTTTTATAGAAGTACGTTTAATATATATGAACGTGTTAATTTAATTATTATACTTAATCTAATATATATTTGATGAAATATTAGCAAAATAAATGTATCAATAATTAATCAATAAACAATTCAAATCAAATAATCGAACATACAAATCAAACTATGGTAAATTCCAATAACCAATGATTGGTAACGACATAATATTAGGACAGATATTCATCATTGTTCATTTACAAAATTTTGGGGGCAGCATAGCCAAAGTTATCTCCATTGAACGATATTTAAGTTATCTTCCCTGAATTATACCAGTAGTAACAAGAAAAAAATGGCTGGAACATGTATGATGCAGGATTTGAAATCGAGGTTTGGTTGTTTTGAGGCTACCGGACGTGTCAACCTGGTTTTTGGATTTTACCTGTTTATTGTGTCACGCAGGCTGAGTCATTTGATCTCGTTTCTGTAACAGACATAGTTCTGTAGCTGTTTAATTTGCATACCCATTTTTTTTTTAAAAACAGTTCATAATAAATGAATGCTTGGCATTATTAATTTGGGACTCCCGAGACAGCTAGTCATTTTAACATGGGATATGGGATTTTCTTGTGTAGAATAGTTCTTGGATAGTAAATATTCATTATCGCTCAGAATGAGTTTTTCTTGTTTTTTTTTGGGGGGGGGGGGCTGCTGACAGAACCAAAAACTAACCCAAGTTCCCGACTAAGTTACGCCAACACCAAACGTTCCATGAATCTTTTAAACAGAGTTCGAGTGTAGAAATATCGATCTATTAACTAAAACGCTTGGAATAGACATTAATGCACTAATGCAGTCTATTTAATAACAAGAGAACTTGTGGTCGTTTTTGGTCGACATTTATCGTTACCGATCGATAATGAGAAAAAGAAAAACAAAGATAAATGTGTAGTTCACTAATGTCTTTCACTATAAAAAAAATATGGCGGCCAAAAACATGGTTCCATAAAAGAGCGAAAAAATGGTCAAATTTAGCCTTAAAAAAAGCCAAACTGACAAACCTTAGAAAGGCCAGATTTTAAAAGCAATATGTCGGTCTCGAATGTCGTACATTTAGTCTAATACAAATGATGAAAAAAATAATAAAAATGAAATTTTTTTTCTGCCTTTATTTCAACCTTAGTGTCTAATAATGTTTTATATAAAAATAAATAGTTTTTATAAATTTTTGTATGTCAAATAATTTACGCCGCT
>NC_136516.1:13835233-13895233 GCF_053919585.1 Euprymna scolopes
ATAACCATTGTCAATGTCATTGTTACTCCAATCATCATCATCATCATCATCAGGTGACGATGGCTAAGTGATTAAGGACGCTGACTGACAACCTGAGTGTGCCAAGCTGGAATTTAGTTCATCCTGCAGAAAATACTTTCACTTAGTGATTTTAGCAACCCTCGCATAAGTACTCAAAGTCTTTCTAGAAAGCACTCCAACTCGAAAGATATCAGAGAAACAAATTCCAGCAATAATCATTTGATTCATATGAAATGAATCAATAATATTCAACAACCACCACCACCACCACCACCACCACAATGGCTCTTTTCCTACAAATAAACAGCCCTCTGATCGTGCCATCATTCATTATAATCAATTAGTAACCGTCAACAATCCATATATCAGCATCATCATCTTCAGCTTGATTCGTGCCAGCTATATGGATAATCTACAGGGGTTGAGGAAGTTGACACTATGTTACAGAATGGTCTGAATTGAATGAATGAATGATGCTCAACAACAACAAAGGAATCTAATTAGAAAGATATCCGGGAAACGAATGCCAATAACAATCATCATTAATGATGCACCACCACCATCACCATCACCACCACCACCACCACCACAACAACAACAACAACAACAACAACAACAAATAAGAGTTGTTTGAATTAAGAGCCAAGTATATCCTAGGATTGAATACTGTTGCCACATCTCGGCATGAGCCTGCTAAAAGCACCTTTTCTGCTTTCACAAAGTTCAAAATAGACTTCGTAGCCTAGTAGTGGATGCTCTTTTTTTCTTCTCTGCAACGTCTTTCCCATAGAAGAAATGTTGCAAGACTCTCTGCTTTATTGCTATTTTCATGGCAAGTGCTTGTCTGAGCTCCAATCTATGGTCCTCCCTTGCCCCAACTTTCACAAAAAAACACTCGTCTAGCTGAAACCACTTTCAATAATTTCCCCCATTCTTTATCTCTGCCTAAACCTGAATGTAGATTCTATGAAAAAAGGCTTCTTTCTTAGAACTGCACGCCTGTAGAACTCTTTACCGTTTCCCTGCTACAATATGGTCGTCTTCAAATCCAATGTGAACAAATTCTTGATGAGCCGTTTCCCTTATTTAATCCAATTTACCAAATTTCCACGACTAACGATTACTACAATATTGTCCTATTGACTACCGTACACTCATTAACCCTTATCCTTGAGTCACCTCTGGGCCTTGATAAGTGATGATTCCTTTGCAAAAAAAAAAAAAAAAAAAAAAATACATACGCGTACAACATTTAAAGAATAAGAAAACGAAAATCAATCAACAAATAAAAGGGTACAATACAATAGAAAATCCAATAGACAACACCATAACGAAAGATAAATGGTGACAAATCTTCCCAGCACCACAACACAATCTATTGCGAAAACAGCTATTTTTTAAATGGACGTCGCTCCAGACAAAGTATGAAGCCACTTGATGTAAGAAGCTAAAAAGGAACAAGCGAGGATTATCACAAAGACAGAAGATACCTATTGATCTTAGTCTCAAAAAGACCAAGGCTATAAGTAGGAGGAAAACAATCAGCAGGAAAAGAGCTGCACAAGCATGCAGTTTTTGAAAAACAAACTACTGGAATAGGAAGCTGCATTACGATGCGGCATCGAAATAGTAAATTGATGTAGACTTCTAGACTAACGAATCAAACGAAATGGAACAAAGAATCAGGGAACAGATAAGATTATTCTGAAGAACATATGCGATAATAGTATAACTAGAAAAGACTGAGACTAGCAACATCACGTCTATCCGAGAGAAGTTAATGAAAAGTTAAAGAGGGGGAAATATATATTTGTGTGTGTTATATATAATAAGAAAAACATCGGTAACGTCGGTTTCAAATTCATCACAAATGAGGATTAGATATAAACGGAGGCTGAAGAGAGTCCAACATAGAAAACCAAAAACTGGTTCCCTTTGCATTGAATTTCGAACAGATGCTACATTTTGATCCTAGCTAAAACACTAAGGAACATTTTCGTCCGTCTGTTCACTATTTTTTTTTAATGGAAATTCTTCCAGACAAAGGGTGAAGCCACTTAAGATAAGGAGCTAACAAGAATAAAAGATTATTCCAATGACAAAAGATGCCTACTGACCTTAGTCTTGAAAAGATCAAGGCTGTAGGTAGGAGGAAAGCAATCAGCAAGAAGGGAGTTCCACATCCCTGCAGTTTTTGGAAAGAAGATACTGAAATAAGAAGCTGTATTAGTATAAGGTATAAAAACAGTGAATTGATGAAGACCACTAGACCAACGAGTTAAACAAGCTCTAACAAAGGAAGCAGGGAATCTTATCAGACAATTCTGGGAAACACATGCCATAATAGTATTTATGAAAAAGACAGACTAGCAATATCACGTCTGCGTGAGAGAGAGAGAGAGAGAGAGAGGCTGCAGTGAAAAAAAAGACTGGGGGGGATCACTTAAATTACAGAAAGAAACTCTGTTCATGAAAATGTTGTTTGATATTAAGTAAACGGAGAAAGGAAGGAAACTTCTTTGCAGTGGTGGCTCAGTCGAGCACTTTTGATGAAAAAAAAAAACAATAGAGAAGAAAAGGATTAGCAACGTTCCTTTTCGTGAAAAAGGGACTGCGCAGAGCAGCAGAGAAAAAGAATTAGAAAATTGTTTATTTTGAAATTAATTACACGATTAATGATTGTAACGTTGCAATAACAAACAAACAAAAATAAATAAATAAATAAAAATCCGGGTCGGCATTTTTTTCTTTTTTAACAAAATTTTTTTATTACCGTTACTTTCCTGTCTCACCACAGTCTATCTCGCCCGGTGTACACTTTTCTTCTTTCCGACCACGTGGTGCACTTTTTCTCCTTTTTTTTTTTTTTTTCTTGCACCAGCTTCCTAATTTGCATATGTGCTTTTCTTGGTTACTGCTGCTGCTAATCTTTTCACAAGCCAGCCATCCTTCGCTGATGCTGATATTTTTCCACACGCTCATATGCACTATATTACACGATTACTACACTTACACTCATTAACCCTTATTCTCGAGTGGCTTTCGGGCCTTGAAAAGTGGTGATTCCTAAGTATAAATTGAAAAAAAAATTTTTTTCAGAAGATGAAGATACATCATTTTTTTTTTGTTTTTACTCATTTTTTGCTGCAAAAAGTCATGTTGTCACTTGAAACGTAAAGGGGCTACTATTTGGAATTGTGTGTAACAGGGGACTGTGAAGAGCAGAACAGCAAGATGTTTGTTCACATTACATTTAAACTTTACAAAACGTCATCGCCTACTAGATTACGAAGTCTGTTTTGAACTCTGTCAAGGCAGAATAGGGTGCTCTGAGCAGCTCCAGGCCAAATGTGGCAACAGTACTCCATCCTAGAACGTACTTAGCTCTTATACAGGTAGAGAGTTGCATCGGCAGTGAGATATCTACTGGAGTGGTAGAATGATCCAACTATTTTTCCAGCGACTGTGGCAACGGATTTTCATATCTATCACAGCTGTCTGAAAGAATTTGACAAGAGGCGGGAAAATGTTGTCTGCATCAGCCCAGTTTAAAAGCAAGCACAGAAGAGACATGGAGACATATGACTCCCTAAAAACTGACTGAATCTTTCATTTTGCAGTAGGAATGGGAGGGGAGGGCTTAAATAGTTGAACACGTCGAGACTCACAAATTCATTTATCAAAAAGACGAACGTCAAAAATTTTTCATTTTCTCCTGGCAATTTCTCTTCAGAAGAATGGGCGGGACCCTGCACGCTCCAAAGGCTGATAAATGAAACCTGAAACCTCGTTGGGGACCCCCAAGTGTCTTTAACTAAGATCGCCTTCTGCATAACACTAAACAATTATGATAGAAAAAAGACAAACATTTTTTTACTAATGGAGATTTGGTATCTGTCTGTTGAAATTAAAACTATAGTATTACTTGTATTACTAAAGTAGATTTAGTAACTGTCTGAACCAAAACTATACTAATACCATCTTTTAATGCTTTAGTCTGTTTTTCTCCCATCAAAGCACCATAAACTACAGCAACAACATAGCAAAAAAAAAAAGAAAGAAAAAAAAAAAGAAAAGGGAAACAACCCCTGAAAACGATAGTAAAAAAAAAAAAAACTATTGATTCTATACTCCAGAAATTACCACCAAAGACCCGGTAACTTGCTTGCTGCATCCAAACAGTGATGTATGTATATATATATATATATATATATATATATATATATATATATATATATATATATATATATATATATATATATATATATATATATATATATATTTTACATACATACATATATTTTTTTTTGATTCATCCAGCCTTGACAGACGTGTTTTAAATATTATCTCTAGTGCTTTTCTTTTAATGATTTGGAATTCATTCCATTTGCGCTTTTTTCCAAGGAACTCTGCCTTTTGGATGATTTTGGACCATTTGGAATTTACCCATTGGATTGAAATTTTAAATTCGACCGTTTTGGATTTTACCATTTTTGGATTTTTACCCTTCACCGGACTATCCATTCATGTGAAATCTTTTTATTATTTTTCTTTTGCCTTCTGTTCCCCTTACCTCACCCTTTTTTTTAACCAAGTAAGATCTTTGACTTACTTGTAGTTTCATTAAATACTTTTATATGCAAAATCCGATCCTGCATTTTGCTAATGCCTGCCCTCTGATGAGAAAGAGAGTATTTCTTCGAAACTCCGCGGATTAAGGACTATCCACTTATCTTGTGCTTCCTTTTTTTAAAATTAAATATGTTTTTAACTCTTTTTCAAGATGTCTTTTAACATATTTTATTAATCATTTGTTCATATATATATATATATATATATGAGCAAACAGTTAATAAAATATGTTAAAAAACACTTTAAAATGAGTTAAAAACATATTTAATCTGAAAAGGAAACACTAGATAAATGGATAGTCCTTAATCCGCGGAGTTTCGAAGAAATACTTTCCTTCTCATCAGAGGGTAGGAATTAGCAAGATGCGGGATCGGATTTTGCATGCAGAAGTATTTGATGAAACAACAAGTAAGTCAAAGATCTTACTTGATAACAAAAAAAGTGAAGTAGAGGAATATGGCGAAGAAAAAGGTGATTACACATGAATGGATAGTCTGGTGGAAGATAAATAATCTAGTGACGGTAAAATCCAAATGTAAAACTTCAAGAATTATTATTATAAGCTCTATTTCCTATTTGGTTTTATCGAGCTTTTACATATGGCTGAGATAATTTTATAAATATTAATTCTTTAATATTTATAATATACTTTAATTTTACCATCTTGGATCATTTTGGTAAATTTAATTGTAATTTTTATTATATATATATATATATATATATACAAGCTGAATGTGTGTGTGTGTCTGGTCACGAATAGGCTCATATATGGCTGACTATTTTAAAAAACTGATTACATATAATGATAGAAGATGTATCGAGACACAGGAATGGGTATGTTTGATCTGGTAGAACGGTGGTTCGTTAAAATTGTGGGGTCTGCGTTCGCGCCTGGTCCACAAAGTATGAAAATAAAAAATTAAAAAATTAAAAAAAAACGTATACAAGTGTTTTTGATGTAGATGTACATAATAATACTTTGATAAGGATGTTTTAACTTAAATAGGGATGGTATAATAAAATTATGGGGTCTGCGTCGTTCGCGCCACGCCTCCATAGAATGGAAATAGGCACAAACTTTAATAAAGACTTTTCATATCTATCTGCATAAGTATACTTTGATAATTATGTTTCAGTTTGAAGAAATATGGTATAATAAAATTATGGGGTGTTCGTTCGTACCTGACCTCCATAGAATGGAAATATGTTACAAAGTTTAACAAGGTTTTTTAATATAGATCCACAAAATATTGTGATAAGTGTTTTAATGTGAACAGGTATGGTATAATAAATTATGGGGTTTATCTATTTTATTTTTACTTTCATCATATTTTGCTTTGGTTTTGATACCCCCAAATTCAAAGCTATCTCTTTACAGCCCTTTCTTTTCATAACCTTTCATAAATCAGAGTCCATTTTCTGTAGGATGTTTTTGAACCCAGTCAACGACGGGTACTTTTGCTAGTATATATATATATATATATATATATATATATATATATATATATATATATATGAATGGAAATGTATAAAAAAGAATACGGAAAGTATAAAAGCGTATAACTTTTCTTTATTCGTTTTCAATTGGTGACGTGCAGGAATACAAAATAATATTATGAAAAAAAATTAAAAAACTTTTTTTACAAGTACATAATTTCGACCGATCCTTCAGTCTTCATCGGTATATATATATACTTCAGAATAATGTAATTCAATAAATCTACTGGTATGCAGATCCAGTGATTATCGGCCTTACAAAATATTATTGGCTGTAATATTTCAGCTAAATAAAAAATTGCTCAATATGCCAGATAGAGCAAATAAATCATACTTTAGTAATTAAAATTTAATGATATGAAGTGGTTAAATTTCAAATCTAGAATTTTTATTATATGCAAGACAAAGAATACATTTCAATAAGGAGATATACTTATCATTAAATTTAAATTACTACAGTATGATATATATATATATATATATATATATATATATATACTAGCGGGCGTACCCGGCGTTGCCCGGGTGTTTCGAGGTGTGTGTGGTTGGTTTTGCGTAAATCCAAACAAAAGAATAATAAAAAATTGTTGCCTAAATACAGTTGGATACGCGATTAATAGTTGCGAGCAGATAGAGTTAGATGTAAAATCTGGAATCCAATGTTAGTTCGTTTCGTGCTTTTGTGTATTTAATGAACGTGATTGTTTCTGTGTAAAATGTAGAATGCGGCGGAGAACGGATTTCTGTAAGAGAATTGAACTGTATTCACCTGAATGTTGGCTGGGTAGTGTTAATTGATGAGGCTATGTCGAAAAAGAAAAGAACGTGGCATAAATACAGTTGGGAATCCAATGGTAGTTGTTTTCGTTTGTTTGTTTGTTTATTTATTTATGTAATAAACGCGATTTTCTCTGTGTAAACTGTATTTTTAATGCGGAGGAGAACAGATTTCAGTAAAAGAGCGTTGTGATAGACTGGTATTAAATTAAGCAAGGTTAAATTGAACGTGAGCTGAGAATGTCTGATAAAAAAACTAAAAAAAAAAAAAAAACGGCATCAGTAACCCTTCGGTCCATTAACCCCTCCCCCCAATGTAAATGAAATAAACAAAAATATAAAGTAAAAAAAAAAAAAAAAAAGCAGCAGTAACCCTTCGTTTCGTTAACTCCCTCCCCCCAATATAAATAAAATAAAAAAAAATTAGAAAAAAAGAAAAGGAAGAAATGGCATAAGTAAACATGTGATCGATGTAATCGAATGTTGCATTTCAACCGACGGAAAAATGCCCATCCGTTTTTTTTAAAGCAACTACGAACTCAAACCGGTGCTTCCTCGTAGTGTCCCTTGTAGACGTATCCCCACCGGTGATAAGTGGGCGTGGGACGAGTATGAATGTAATAGAGGGGAAAGATTTTACCACTTCCATTGATTGTAACCGAATTTGGCCGTGGACTCTCAGCAGAAAAATATAGGGATCTAAGTTTATCGAGTAAGTGGATAGGTGATAGGCCTATAACATACCAAAGATAATGTGCTGCAGTGCGTGCACATTACATTTGCATGAAATGTCTTCATTTTCAATCCTATTATGGTCAAAATCGCAGGGGAAAAATGAGTTCATTTTATTTATATAGATAGAAGAAGATAGAAGAAGATAGATAGATAGATAGACGAAAGATAGAAGATAGATAGATAGATAGATAGAAGAAAAAGATAGATAGAAAGAAAGATCGATAGATAGAAATAGAAGGATAGAAGATAGATAGAAGAAAGGTAGATAAAAGAAGATAGAATAGATAGAAAGATAGATAGAATAGATAGAAGATAGATAGAAAGAAGATAGAAGATAGATAGAAAGAAGATAGATAGATAGATAGATAGAAGATATATATATATATATATATATATATATATATATATATATAGATAGATAGATAGATAGATAGATAGATAGATAGATAGATAGAAGAAGAAGATAGATAGAACATAGAATAGAAGAAGATAGAAAAAACAAACACATGTATATTAATAATTCCAGATTCAATTGCACATGGGAAATAAGAATCTATATATAATATTCTGCTTGTTCTTTCTTTAGTTAGTCTGTTCTCTCTTCCACTCTTCTATAATCTCTGCCCAGCCCATTCCTCTTTCTGATTTTAATGTATTGAAATGTATTGAAGATATAAGTCATTAACTTTATATATATATATATATATATATATATATATATATATATATATATATATATATATATATATATATATATATATAATAGATAACATTGAAAAAGACTGAAAAATAAAACCTGGTCCGATTGACTTCCAAAGAATTAATAACTAAAAATTGTACTTTTCAGATATTATTGATCCAGAGCAATGTCAATCAAAAATATACCAACTTTATGGGTGTTTGTTTTGTAGTTACTTACTTTTAGCTAGATATGAAGCTGCCCAGCACAGATAGAGATAACTGCCGTTAATATAATAAATGTCTTGTATAAGGTGAGAGATGCTCCTTATATAATAATGCTAGCTATATGTAATAAGAGCCCCTGTGCAATAACGGTCTTGATGTGTAATGATGCCCTCGTTATGGGATAATCTTCTTCTTCTTCTTCTTCTTCTTCTTCTTCTTCTTCTTCTTCTTCTTTTATCTACAAAAGTGAGCGTGTGTGTGTGTGTCTGTGAGTGTGTCTGTGCGAAGATACTTCTCAACCTATGTACTCAACAAATCTTTGATATACAGACTTAAAATTTGCTATATATGGTAATTAGAGATGTGGAAAACTTTTTAATCTGTTTTCATCCGGAAAAAAGGGCCGCCAAAGAGTCAAAATTGAAAAAAATTGGTATGTGGAGGCTGTTGGATTTTTATCTATTTGCTAACTGTTTCATGACTGCGTATGCGCTACTCATTCACATTTTTTTTTCTTACTTACAAGAAGCGAACTGTCTAGAAAAAAAAATAATACTCGCAAACACATGTCTAAATTTCTTTCCGTTTTTTTTGTTATTTTTTTTAAAGGAATTTAACGTTATGTTTAATATACTGGCCAACGCCGGGTTCATCTTCTTGTATATAAAAGAAGATTAAGACATGTTACTTAAAAAAACAGAAAAAATTGAGATATCGCCTAACTTCTATGGACAGGGGGGAAATGACTCCTACAAAGGTGAGCGTAACAAAATAGAAAGTATATTCAGAAAAAAAAAGGGAGGTAAGCTTTCAAAAGTCTATAAATAAATCTAACCTGTGTGAAATCTCCTTTTTGTCCAATAATCTGTGACATTCTTGTTGCAAAGCTAAAGATAAAAAGTTTTGTTAATTCTACTTTATTCATCAGGATCATTTAGAAGTGAAGAGTTCTTATGATTTTGCTATCTAATTTGCATACGCGTTTACAGTGTCCATGAACACCCCTTGCAGATTAGATGGCAGCAGTGAGAACAAAAGAGAGTCACTCTTTCTCTAAATACTCACATTATAAGAATTATCAGAGATTAGCATGGACATCTGGCGTTGCCCGGGTGGACTTGAAGTTCCGTTTGGACACAACCTGCTATACTAAGAATATTGAGCGCTTTCATCAATACCCCCACAACAATTGCAAAAATAAAAGAACGGATAAAAACATGAAAATGTAATCTCCCCAGAAAAGAAGAAGTTAATGAAAACCTCCCCTACCAGATATTTTGGAAGAAGGGATACGAAGAGAAGAAGCGCTATCCTCCAGATATTGAGCACTTTTTGTTGTCTGTGCGCTGCCCCCCCCCCTAAAAAAAATCAAAGCAATTTTTCTTTCAATCAAATCAGCAGGGAGTGCCCATACGACCGAAAAAAAAAAAAATGACCCATGATATCCGGGCTCGAAGGTGAAACACAAAAGAGGGGAAGAAAACAAAAACTTACAGACAAACTATTTTGGCCATATGGCCACGAGTGCTTATGACGTCATGACATTGCAAAATAAACTTTTTAAACAGTTTTTGTTTGATACGCATGAGTGACTTGTGAAAAGAGTAATGTGAAAAAGGAGCCCCCCCTTCCAAAGAGTAGTCCAGTTGACTGCCACAGAATTAATTTTTGTTTCTAATTTTCACATACTATGCATCCGGGGCATTGTTCTTTCAGATGGTACTTATTTCAATCCGGTCGGATGCAGATGACAAAAGTTTTAGCTGACATCCAACCACACAAACAACTTTCCTTTATATAATAGATTGGTGGAATCGCCATTAAGTGAGAAGGAGGTGAGAGCTATGCATAGATATTTAAGTAGGAGATTGATGATTTGTTCAATTGATTTCAAATTACAGTGAATTTATCATGTTGCACTATTTCTGGTTGAACCAGTTTGCACACTGATATGAGCATTTCTTGTGACAGTTTTCTCAGCCTTACTACTTCTGTGTTGGTTCATGACAAATTGGAAAGGTATTTTGTTTATGACATAAGGGATTTGCTTTTGTTAGGATGATACAACTAACAATTGAAGGGAGCCAATTCCTTTTTTTATTTCAGGCAGAGTTGCCTCCCCTCTTTCTGTCTGATAGTTGTGACACACAAACTCACATAATATCGGACTAAGACCGATAGATGTTATTCTATTTGTTGCCCTATCTATAAATAAATGTCTACAAGGCAACTGTGGGTAATTCTTATTTCTTCCCCTTCTGTCATTCATATGCTACATACACACATGCACACACACACACACACACACACACGATGATGATTGCAACGTCTTGTCAGACGAGTGCCACTCCCTCGGACATTTAAAATCCATGAGCCCAAATGCCCGAGGGAGTATCTATACAAATATGATGTTACAGAGTCTTAGCTTTGTACGACAGCTAAGTCTCTCTCTCGGTTCAAAATGGTGAGATCCAGCAACAAGCAAGAGCAAAATAGCCAGCAACAAATTAAACTGCAGACCAGCTTAATGCGGGTAATGGTCTTCCGCTTTATGGTTTTTTAAATCAGAGATTTGCTTCTCCTAGAAAGGTTGCCTTCACATACACACACACACACACACAAACACACATACACATACATAGACACACATACATACAGACATACATACATACACATTCATCTTTTGGACATAATTTTCTGCAAGGCATTAATAGTTAAATGTTAACCTCATGAAGTGTGGAAAATCTGAAGACCCTACTTGTCCACTCTGTAAAGAAAAACAAACTGTGGATCATGTACTGAGCTCATGCAAAACAGCTCTGTCACAAGGAAGATGCACGTGGCGACACAACCAAGTGCTGAAAGAATTAGCTGAAGCTGTCCAGTTCATCGAAAACAGGAGTAAGGCTAAACACCCAGAACCAGCAGCAAAGTTCTATGCAGAAGGAGGCAAAGAGATCTGGCCCAAAACCAACATCATGCCCAAGCCCTGCAAGCAGAATCTTCTGAGTGCAACAGATTGGGTGTGTGTTGCAAATCTGTCACAGTGGAAGCACTATCCAGAAATGATCAGCAAAACTGGATTAAGACTAGATTTAGTGCTCCATTCTCAGGCAGCAAAAGAGATCCTTCTGATTGAACTAACAATGCCATATGAAAAAAGGATGGATGAGGCCTATGTCTACAAGTCTGAAAAGTATGCTGCTCTAGCCAGCGAGCTGAGAGATGCTTGATTCAGCGCCAGCGTATTCGCAGTTGAAGTGGACGCAAGGGGATTTGTAGGCTCGTCTGCCTACAATCTCATGAAACAGCTGTCCATCTCAGGGAAGAATCGAAACAGAGCACTGACAGCGATGAGTGAGGCGGCAGAGAAGAGCAACAGCTGCATCTGGTCGAGGAGGAATAAAAATCAACTTCATGTATCTTAATTTCCCTAATTTCACTTAAAAAAAAAAAAAAAAAATCTAAATTCACGAACAAACCAATAGATTACGGGTCCTGGATATGACCTAAAACTATATCCGATGGTGAGGCCCCAGCTTGCGGGCTTTGGGAAGTGTGGAGCTACCCTTTAATTGCCATTGTTCCCAGGTCCACTCTGACCGGAGTGGTAGTACCTGTTAGGGCCCCAACTATGGGTTAAATAGAATCTGACTTTAAAAAAATATATACTCCATTAAAAATCGTTCCTCAAAATAACTAGATCCGGCATTAAATAACCTGAAAAAGGTTGATATGCCGTAAAATAAAAACAACCAACCAACCTAATTTCACTGTGGTTAAAACATCCATCTACGACACTGAAGCATCTGAAGCGTATGGGTAAACTAAAAAAAAAAAAAAATAAAAAATAAAAAACACATGCCAGCAGAGAGACATCCGGGAGTCATGATCTGGACGTGCCCCTCGCCCCTAGAGTGTAAGGAGTTAAGGGCCGAAACACTTGATTGAAGTGTTACATGATAAGGGCTGTCCCCTTTTCATGTAAGTATAAAATAGAGAGATTTAGTTAAAATGATAATGAAATAGAATAGACGAAATTCGAACCTCGTAAATTAGGTTTAGAAATAGATTACGTGAGAGAATTAGAAAATGGAATGTAAAACAAACGATTGTTTAGCTTAGAGATAAAATAGTTTCAAGAAAAGAATGTGCACTGTCAATTTTGTTATGAAAATTCAACTGAGGAATGCAACTATACAAGATAATTTAATAAACATGTTTTTAACATATTGGAAAAATAGGTTACTGAGAATATAGGTTAAAATTCCTTTAGTAAACAAAGGAAAAAGTTTTGGACGCGTATGTCCAGAACACGTGAAAGAAAACACATGTTTTAACATGTGTATGACGTCATGGAAAATGGGAAGTTCTAGATATAGTTAGAAAACTTTAGAGTTAAAGGAGGAGAACTGGGGAGAAGCGGAGAAAAACAAAGAGGGAGTCTGAGGGCGACAGACGATAGTTTGGAGTTTGGGATTCGAACGTCTAGAAGCGAGACGGTCACTTTTGAAACTTAATATGTGGAGCTTTGAATTCTTGATGATGAAAACCACGGCCGGTCGTGAGAAGAAATAAACCCATCATGTGTTTTTATAAACGTCGTCTTTGTGTTGTAATTCTACCAAAAAGGTAAAGTGAAAATTGTTATTATATGTCTATATATCTGTGTTATAAAATGTCTTGACATACACATCTCATATCTACAATGTGAACTCTACATCTCAAATCTACACTAAGACTATATGAACACTGTTTCCTCACTCTAAGAGCTTCCTTCTTCAACACATCTAAGAATTAACATTTTTTTAATATATATGAATCGTCATAAAACGAACAATCTCTCTCTCTCAACAACATCTCCCTCTCTCTCTCTCTCTCTAAGATACAACATCACTTGTAATAAAACTCTCTAAGACTCTCTTTTGCTAAGACTCTCACTATTAAAAAGTCCTAAAAACGAACGATATAACAACAACAAGAAAAGAAACAAAGAATAATAATAACAACAATAATAATAATGATATATATAACAAACACAATTTAGTGCCGTTACTATAACATCCCTCTCTCTAAAACTCATCAACAAGACTCTCTAAGCATCACTTTTAACAAAGAACAATAATAATAATGAACATTATATAACAGAAGGGGTTTTCTCCTCTGAGGACTCTCTCTGCTATTTAGCTCTCCATCCGAGTTTCCTTCCACTATGATATGGCGAATAGATAAAATAGAAATTTGAACATATTAAGAATTTAAAGCATGAAAGATTTTAGCAAATTGATTGAATTCAACATTAAAGAATCAGAAAAAGATCGATATGCCGTAAAATAAAAAAAAGTTGAACTGTTATACCGACACTTCCATTCATAACAATTTTCCTACAACTTTAATAAAAAAAATTACAAAACAATGTATTTATTCTTATCCTCAACATCTTTCAGTAAAAAGAAATTAATATCTGTTTCTGAGAGTAATGCTTTGTGCTCAAATACATGTTATGCTTCACTATCTCCAGCTAAACCAGATTACACATCGACATGAGCATTCTCATGACAGTTTTCTGAGTCTTACGACTTCCATGTTGGCTCATGACAAATTGGTGTTTTATTTGTGAAACCAGCTCCAGAAGATTGCTACACAAGGTCAACAGGCTGCATATTTCCGTTTTTTTTTCTACAGAGCTCCCCTAGACAACAGCTGAAGAACTCCATCTACCCTGACCCCTTTATGGTAACTCTTCAGAATATCGAAGGGAGGCTAATAGGTGCTACACCTTTCCTAAGGATAACCTGGAACTGTGCAAGGCAGGGGTATTCATCTCCCTGAAGTATTATATATATACCCACTTACCTGAATATATACAGCGCCTAGTATTCCCAAATTGTCACCCATCTGGTAATGATCAGGCTCAACGTTGCTTAACTTTGGTGATCTGACAAGAACCTGTTTGTCAGTGCGATTATACAATATATTATGGCTATTTAGAAGAATTGAAATAGAATTTTGTTTTTTTTCTAAACATAACTCATTCCCAAAATTAATGAATATTTTAGCATTTACTAGCGGTGGGGGGGGGGGCGGGGCGGCTTTACCCGGTTGTAAAATACGCTTAAATATGATATTTTAAAATATCATATTTAAGCGTATTTTACACCCGGGTAAAGCCGATTTTGTATATATTATTATTGAGTTGTGATTTCAAAAGAAAAAAATATATATATGGGTGTCATCAGCTAGAATCGAAACCGGAAGCAAAACTGTGTCATTCAAAGCTGGTGACGTTACCACAGTACCAACGTGACACGCATATGAACTAATTAAAAATAAACTGAGATAAATATACAAAATGTATAACAACTTTTTCAATTTTGACCCATTTTTGACCCCTTAAAAGCTAAAGATCCATAAAAGAACGGTTCATAAAAAATACAATCATTTGAGGCCCCTACCGCCGCTCTGCGACTTTTAGTTTCAGAAGAGATAGAGTTTGAAAATATTGAGATAGACAGACAGACAGACAGACATAGTGAGTTTTATAAATTAGATTATGTGTGATTAAGATATAACTTTAGGGAAACAAACATTGATTGACTTAGCTTTATTATAATGTTATGTATGATAGAAATTTGTTTCTGCAGTAACTTAAGCTATTAATGGCGATTTGTTGATTTAATTGGTCAGCAGATGTCACGTGATGTCTACTTGCTCTATACGTGCTTAAATGGATTTCTTGGCAACCTCTTCAGATATTGGTGCCAATTTTCATTTGCGGTCTGCTGATTTGGGAATCCCACTCAACTAATTGATTTTCTATTTTATCCAAAAAAAAGTTTATAATTTTTCTTGTTCTATTAATTTTCTTCCGTTTATTGAAAAATGTCATAAACGCTCATCGTTATTTGAACAGTCATAGCACATAATCATCTATTATATAATGGGTACTTTGTGTGTTTGTATGTTTGTATATCCAGCTAAAAATTCTAAAATACAAAACAAAGACCTACAAAGTTGGGATATTCTTGATTGGCGTCGCCTCGGATGTATAATATCTAAAATTAAAAAAAAAAATATTAATTTTCTGGAGGTTAACTGAGACAGGTTTCGTCAGGGAGAGGTTCGATTTTTCAGTGTTATTATATACTAATTTGGAAAGAAACTGACGACTCATTCCTCGAGAAATCTATAATATAAAGAAGAGTTGTCTGTATGTATGTGTGTGTATGTCCAGCTAGAAAGGAATGGGTTGAGCTGGGGGGGGGGAGAGAAAGATAGAGAAAGGTAGAGTGATAGAAGTTTTCACAGAAACGGGTTACACTTTGGCCTGGGCGACTACGGATAACCTGCTAAGTATTTCATAATCATTAAATATTTTATTTTATTTTATTTTATTTCCTCGACTTTTAATCTTACTATGGGAGAAAATAAATATTAACTGCGTGATCGCCATATTCGGTTTAACGCCTGTCTTACATGTTGACATTAAATCATCACTTATCTCTATATAAATAAAATGAACTCATTTTTTCGCGTCGGATTTTGACCTTAATAGGATTAAAAATCAAGATATTTCATGCAAATATAATATGCACAAACGGCAGAACAATATCTGAGGTGTGTTATAGGCTTATTATTTCTCAAATTCCTCGATAATCTTAGATTTCTATACTTTTTCTGCTGAGAAGTCACGGCCAAAATCGGTTAAGATCAATGGAAGTGATAAAATATTTTCTCTCTAATAAATTCCTCCACCCCCTGCCACCACTTAACACCGTTTGGGGATCGTTCACAAGGAACAGTTGAGAAGAGAACACCGGTTTGGCTTCGTAGTTCTTTCATGTGAAGTTATTTAAAATCACTAAACTAAGCTGCAGTGCTCTGTGGCGTAGTGATTAGCGTGTTGGACAATTCACATTATATTTTCACGTTCGCGCCGACCTACCGTAGTCGTTTTTTTTTTTTTTTTTCCTAAACAACTGGAATGGACTTTTCTTGGTGGCCGAACTGTTAACGTTGCAGATGTTTTTTTTGTTTGTTTTTTTTCACACTTTATTTCCTTACTTTTACTCATGACTCCGGGTTTGATCCTTCCTACTTACCTACCATAACATTTTTTAAAACTCCCCCCCCCCTCGTCCCGGAAACAAACACTCGGGCAACGCCGGGTACCCCCGCTAGTATTATATAAAATTATAAAGATATTCGAAAACGAGGCTACATCAAAGGGAGATAATTTTATATTCATGTCTAGGGTTGCTACATTGGACTTTTAAAGGCAAATTTCGTGAAGTTTAGTCTTTTTTGAAGCAGCCTGTATTTCAAAAATTGTATTTGTCCCTGTTCAAAGCACCACAAAGACTACAAATAAGGAAGCAAAACTAAAGCATAATTAATTCATGTCGTCGATTCTACCAAATTGAAGGTAATGTGAAATAATCGTTAATATGAACTATGTATCCTCTCATCTTAATGAACTTTGTTCCCACTCATCGTTAATAATGAACTTTGTGTATAAATTCATCTAAGTAATGTGTCCCCCTCTCCATCTGTGTCATGAAAACTGATAACCCTCCTCTCTTTGTAGAAATTGACTATCGAAGTAATTTAGCTTTGAAGTTGATTTTTATAAATTTGAAGATGAGACTTTTTTAAAACGTTTACTCTTTTTAAATTCGAAGTTAACATCTTTTTGATTTGAGTTTGAGCCTTTTTATTTAATGTTGATCTCTGTAAATTTAAAGTTGAGTCTTATTTGAAGTTGATCCTTTTTAATTTGAAATTGATCTTTTAAAATTTGATGTTGATTCTTAAAGTTGGCCCTTTAGTTTAAATTTGATCTATTTTTAATTGATCTTTGTAAATTTGAAGTTGAGTCTTATTTGAAGTTTAATTTTAAGTTGATCTTTTTACATTTAACGTTAAGAGTTCTTTTGAAGTTGATTCTTTTAAGATTTAAAGTTAGTGGTTTTTTATTTGAATTTGAGCCTTTTAAAAATTGGTTGTTATGAATTTGAAGTTGAGCGTTATTTGAAGTTTTAATTTGAAGTTGAGCTTTTTAAATTTGGAGTTAAGACTTCTTTCGAAGTTGATTTGAATTTGAGCCGTTTTTAAAAGCTGATCGTTGTAAATTTGAAATTTACCTTTTTTGTTTATTTATTGATTTTTTTTTAATTTGAAGTTGATCTTTGTAAATTTGAAGTTGAGCTTTTTTGTCTTGAAATTGATATTTGTAAATTTGAAGTCGAGCCTTTTTATTTTGAAATCGGTCTTCGTAAATTTGAAGTTGATCGTTGCAAAACTATTAAGTTAAAAATACAAAATTCTTAACGAATCTGTCCCCTCACTGTTCTAATTTACGCCTCACTCAGCAGATTCCATGTTCTTTACCAATTCTAATACAGCCTCTCGTAAGTATTGTTTTAAACGTTAACTGTTTACTAGAAGAAATCAAAAAACAAAAACATTGTCCAGTTCAATTTATAATTTAACTAGACTACCCGTGACCCGTTGGGTCAGTATGTTATATTAGCTATGAAATTCATGTATGAGCGTGACACTTGTGACGTAAAGAAAATAGTTTTTTTTTGACATAACAGACACATTTCTATGAAAGTATATTAAAATGAAAATTCACGGATGGATCACTCAAACATGAAAAAAAAATCCCCCCTATTTGTGTAAAGTTACCTATTTTTCCAAAAAAAATTCGCTCAAAAATCGAAAATCAAACATGATTTTCCTATGAATCGAATGCCAACGAAAGTCATTTAGCAGCAAAAACGCACATGAACCTACCGATGAGAAATATAAGAATGAAAACCCATATTGGAATCCTTCAACCAAGTTATAGAAACTTAAAATCAAAAAAAAAAAAAAAAAAAATTATTAAAGCCTGAAGCAAAAAAATAAAACCTAAATAAATAAAATAAAATAAAACTAATATTGAACCAGATTAGTAAATGTGTCAACAAATTCACTGTTCTCACACAACTATTTTGTATCTAGAAATGTAAACAAAAAATAACAAAAGAAGGAAGGAAGGAAAAAAAGGGACGGTAGTAGTAGTAGTAGTAGTCTTGGCTTTACTACAATTGTTCTTATGTTTGTCAACGGTTTAAAGTTGTTTAGTTGTAAGAAAATAACGTCAGTATAGTTGTAATAAAGAATAGTTGCAAAACACCTCCACTCTCCCCATGTTAAATTATAATTTCGAAATAATAACGTTAATATTTCAGTGCACAGATCAAAATCTGCAAAAGAAGCGATTTGTGTTTATTTGTTTACGTTGTTATGGGTTAATATTTATGCGCACATGCGTAATTGGTGGTCATAAACCGGAAAGTGGGTTACATCACTCGTTACAAGGTCATTTGAGTTTTATAATTATATAGATTATAACGTAAGATCCCCCTCTGATTTTTTTTTAGTCCATTTTTTACTAGAAAATGTGAGATCATCAGGAAAAAATATCCAAACGAATAAAAAAACATGTTTTTCTCTGCTTCTTATAAACACGTTCAGTTTATTGTTTTATCAGCACTTTCTCATCGAGATCAAAAAGGATGCGCGCTTCATTTAGCAATCCAATAATTCCCAGATCTACAAAAAGATCAGCTTTAGGTTTGCAAATCCCATTACAGACTCGTCGAAGCGTGAAGTTGATAAATATCCAGCGATGTTGCACGTTTCTCAAGGATTTTTGCTCGTTTTGTATCCGAGGGATTTATAATCAATCAACCATGTTAAAGACGTAAACACAAAAATTAATGAGTAGCAACAAAAATATTAAATGGTAAGAAAGACAATAACATCATGCCAAAAATGTGGATGTATGATTGACCAAATAGATGTTCTGTAACCTTTATTCACATCATCATCATCATCATCATCATCATCGTCGTCGTCATCTTCTTCATCATCATCATCATCATCATCATCATCATCATCATCATCATCATCATCATCATCATCACTGCTATCAAAATCATCATCATTGTAATCGTCACCATAATTGTCATCGTCGTCATCATAATCTGTGCCTAAATCAAAACGTAGATTCCATGAACAAAGCTTCTTTCTTAGAACTGCACGCCTGTGGAACTCTGTTCCGTCTGCCTGCTTCCCACCTGACTACAACCTGGATGTCTTCAAGTCCAACGTTAACAAATTCCTAATGAACCGCCCTCTTAAGTAGACACTTCATTAAATCTCCACACTAACATACTGTACTTGCAATAACCCTTATCCCTGAGTGGCTTCCGGGCCTTGATAAGTGGTGACCACCGTGTAAAAAAAAATCATAATCATCATCATCTTCATCATCGTCATCAGTGTCGTATCGTCGTCATCATCATCATCATCACCACTGCCATCATCATCATCATCATCATCATCATCGTCGTCGTCATCTTCATCATCACTGCTATCATAATCATCATCATTGTAATCGTCACCATCATCGTCGTCATCTTCATCATAATCATCATCTTTGTGATTATCATCACTGCTATCATAAGCATCATCATAAACGTCAGCATCATTATCATCATCACCATCATCATCATTATAACCGTCATCATCATCATCATCATCATCATCATCATCATCATCATCGTCATCGTCATCATCATCAGCAACATCATCATCATCATCATCATGAACATCATCATCATCGTCGTCATCTTCATCATAATCATCATCTTTGTGATTATCATCACTGCTATCATAAGCATCATCATAAACGTCAGCATCATTATCATCATCACCATCATCATCATTATAACCGTTATCATCATCATCATCATCATCATCGTCATCGTCATCACCATCATCAACAACATCATCATCATCATCATCATCATCATCATCATCATCATCGTCATCATCGTCATCATCAGCAACATCATCGTCATCATCATCATCATGAACATCATCATCATCGTCGTCATCTTCATCATAATCATCATCTTTGTGATTATCATCACTGCTATCATAAGCATCATCATAAACGTCAGCATCATTATCATCATCACCATCATCATCATTATAACCGTTATCATCATCATCATCATCATCATCGTCATCGTCATCACCATCATCAACAACATCATCATCATCATCATCATCATCATCGTCATCATCATCAGCAACATCATCGTCATCATCATCATCATGAACATCATCATCATCGTCAGTTTAATGCCCATTTTAAAAGCTGACATACGTTGGATGTCTTTAAGAAATTGACTTGTAAAATATCCTATCTCTGGCCAGGTCTTAATTTAATCCCTTTTCTTTTAAGTCTATATTTCTTACTTTCTCCAATGTTTTCTTTGATCTTCTCTTGTGAACTGAACCTGCTGCCTCAACTGTTCTACATCTACAGACACAAGAACTCTCACTCATATATTGTATAGATTTAATTTTCCTCAGAGGACACCCAAACTAAGCCTGTCTTAAAATTCACATCACATATTCATCATAATCATCATCTTTGTCATTATCATCATCACCATCATCATCATTATAACCGTTATCACATCACATATCCATCGAATCTTTTTTTAAAACTATTCTACGTTATTCTTTCTCTACAATTATTTTTTTCATGAAACTGAAATACTAGTGTCGTTCCAAAGGTAAGCTTCCTACTTTTTTCTTAGCTTAAAAAGTTGAGGATCTATGAAGACGGAAGTGGTACCATTAAAATAAGCGTCCTTTTGTGTTCCAGAATGTGCTTTTCTACATAGTCACCACCATCCTTAATGCACTTTTACCAAGAATTGGATGATGCATTTCTACTTCTGACGCATGTCCATGAGTAGAGTTTTTTTATTAGAGTCTTACACTATCAATATTTGTAACAGAGAAATGCAACTTTCCGGCCATGAATGCATAAGATCAGTCATCATAACACTGCAATTTGCAATCGCCTTTGATCCATTTAGGCTAAATAAAAAATAGGATACATTACTTTTGGAACGCTCGTCATATTTTTTAAATTGCTCAGTTATCAAAGATTTTGCGGATATTTTCTTGGGCGATATATATATATATATTTTAATATTTTGCAGGGGAGGAGGGTCACGCTGTATTTCGTTACAGAAAGTGACCGTGATGCATTTTCTCCACCTTATACAATATACCAACATTGACCCAACATGCAACGAATTTTATAGTTAAGTTTTAAACTTACCTTTTCTTGTTTGTATCTTTTTTTTCTCCAGATCTGGAAAGTATTATCTCCACATTGCAAATGGTCTCGAAAAGGCAGGATCCATGGATTATCTAGAAGAAGAGAGAGGAGAGATATTGAAACAGCTCAGCGCAAGTAAGTGACGGAACAACGAAATAAATGATTTTTTTTGTTTTTTTTTTTGTTTTTTTTTTTACACAGTGATCACCACTTATCAAGGCCCGAAAGCCACTCAGGGATAAGGGTTATTGCAAGTACATTACGTTAGTGTGGAGATTTGATGAAGTATTTACTTAAGGGAGCGGTTCATTAGGAATTTGTTAACGTTGGACTTGAAGACATCCAAGTTGTAGTCCGGTGGGAAGCAGGCAGACGGAACAGAGTTCCACAGGCGTGCAGTTCTAAGAAAGAAGCTTTGTTCATGGAATCCGCGTTTTGATTTAGGCACAGATATAGAGTGGGGGAAATTTTTCACAGTGGATTCAGCTAGACGGGTGTTTTTCGTGAAAGATTGGCGAGGGGGGACCAGAGATTGGAGTTCAGACGAGCACCTGCCATGGAAATAACGATAAAACAAGGATAGGCTCGCAACGTCTCTTCTGTGGGAGAGAGGTTGCAGGGTAGAGAAAAGGGCATCCCCCACTAAGCCACAAAGTCTATTTTGTACTCTGTCAAGGCAGGATAGGCTGTTTTTAGCAGCTCCTGCCCAGATATGGCAACAGTATTCCATCCTTGAACGTACTTGGCTTTTATATAGATAGAGAATTGCATCAGTAGTGAGATATCTTCTGGAGCGGTAGAAGGATCCCACCATCTTTCCAGCGACTTTGGTTTCATTTATAGATGTCAACTAAACGTTTCAATTTAATATATATATATATATATATATATATATATATATATATATATACTAGCAAAAGTACCCGTCGTTGACTGGGTTCAAAAACAGAAAGGCAAATAGATAAGAGGAAGGAAACCAAGCCATACATATCTAAAAAAAACAATATATAGTCTAAAGAAGCTTTGAATTAAAAAAATGCAAAAATAAAAATAAAGAATGCATTTTAAATTCCCGGAAGGAAAAATTAACTTTAACCTATCGCAGACTTAGCACCTACATAATCCGACTTCTAAAATATTTATAATGACAAAAGAGAGTTCATTTATATAAGGATGAAGAAAAAAAAAGGCCTTAACTAAAATTGTTAAATAGAAATAGACTTAGCATTTGCATAAGCCGATTTCGCAAAAGTCTTCAATTTTAAAACAGAATTTAACTACATAAGGATGAAAAGAGAAAACCTTAACTATATATATATATATATATATATATATATATATATATATATATATATAATGATAAAATTGTCACCCTAAAAAACAACACTACAGCTTTATTTTTAAACTTTTATTAAAAAAATCAATTCAGGTAACGTGATTATGTAATAGAGCTGACATTTATCTAATATAGCCGCCTTCAGCCGCAATCACCGCCTCGATATGGGTCTGGAACTGGGGCATGCCTTTTTCACAAGTGCTAGCAGGAGCTCGGCGAATACTCGTCGGATGGCGGCGATCAGGCTGCATTTGGTGTTGCGGGAATTCATGTTGGTGATGTTCTTGACATATAACCAAACGAAGTAGTCCAGCGGGTTTAGGTCAGGGGAGGAGAGTAGGAAGTGAGAGAAGAGTACAAAGCCTGTGTCTCTTTGGACTTGTGGGCCAGCATCGAGTTCTGCTGCCACACCCAGCGTCTGCCAGCGGTCACGTGATTGCACGAGGGGCTCACTACACTCTTCATCACATCCAGGTACACATTGGTGTTGACTTTCAAGCCGACTTTGAAGATATGAGTTGGCATGATGTGGCCCTCACTTGAAACCACACCAAACACCATAACCATGGCCGTAAACTTTGTTTTCATCACTCTGGGCACATCTCTGTTATTCATGACAATCCAGCGGTGCACTTTGAGGCAAAGGTCCTGTTGTCATAACTTGGAGTGGTAGAGAGCATGAGTTGTACAGCAGCACATATCCGATCTTACTCGATGAACATTGCGTCACTTTTCAGACATGATAGAAGGCTTTTGGCATTTGTACACAACTAGTCAACTCGTAGATGGTCTGCAACAAAAAAATAAAACCGGTTTTCATCAAACAGAAAACGACAATTGTATCGTTCCATCTGTGAATGGTCTCGTTTATAGATGTCAACTAAACGTTTCCATTTTTGTTTGTGATGAGGATTAATAGTTTCGGACTACTGTTCCTATCTTGGATTATGTTCTCATAACGTTGCATATTTTAATTTTTGACCCCTTTTTCGAATCTATGGGTACAGTAATACAACCCCCCCCCAAAAAAAAAGATTATACGGAAAATCGAAAAATTTAAAAAAAAAAAAAAAACGAATCATAAAGCAAAGTGTCTCCGTTGCATTTAATAATTTTTATTTGAATGAAAAAAAATGCTGTCTAAATATACCAATATATATATATATATATATATATATATATATATATATATATATATATATATATATATATTTAAATATGTATGAATAAAAAATCAATACGAAAAATATATGAATGTTTATATCTTTTCTGTATTTATTTCCTGTGTGTTGACGTGTAGGAATACAAAAAGTCTTTTGAAAAAAACAAGAATGTTTCCTTCAAAAGCACATAATTTTCGACAGATCCTTCGATCTTCCTCAGTGTGAATCACACACACACACACACACACACACACACACACACACACACACACACACACACACACACACAATGGGGATGGTGGGGATTGTGTAGAAAATAAAATTCTGGTGCATAAAATGTTCCTCATTTTAATGTTACCTTTCCCGTCTTCATAACCCTTCAACATTTTGAGTTAAAAAATAGGAGGCTTTACTTTTGGAACCATCCTTTTATGTATATATATATATATATATATATATATATATATATATATATATATATATACTCATTCAGACAGATATTGTTAAATAGCACATCTTTTTTTTTGTAATTTTTCCATTTTTCGAATGGTCATTTTTATGTCTCGATCAAATTTGTGTAGAAAAGTTCTGTAGTCGTTTTCAGCCATCTTTTTATTTATTTTTTTTGCAAGTACTTTCAACTGATTTTCTTCAGTCGTCTTCAGGCAGTTTTTGATTACTGTTTCGTTTAAAATCTGGATGCTTTCATATGCTTCAGTTTAAATTACATTTAAATTACTTTAAAATAGTGAAGGGTGAATACATTACAATGTGGTAAGAACGTGGAGTAAATAAATGTACAAAGGTTTAAAAGTATGATTTACAAGTGATTTTAAACAAAAGCTGTCTAAAGACGACTGAAGAAAATCAGTTGAAAGTACTTGCAGCAAAAAAAAAAAACAGTTGGACGAAAACGACTACACAAATTCGACTGAGACATAAGAATGACCATTCGAAAAATGGAAAAATTTAAAAAAAAAGACCATTAAGCAAAAAACTCTGTGCTATTTAACAATATATGTACAGGGTGTCTCAATAAAATGTATGCACGCTTTAAATGAACATAACTTCAACATTTATTATGAATAGTTTTTTTTTATATGTGAATAATGGCTAAAGCAAGACTAAACTATGAAAAAAAAAAATCATTCTAAATTGCTGTTGGAAAACCAAGAACATTAATGAAGTACAAAAACGTTCAAGACTCAAAATTAGTTGTTTGTGAGATGAGTTTGAGTAAGAAGGAACAGTTTAATGAACGGTTAAAAGGTGTCCACAAGAAACACTATGGAAGACCACCATCATCAACCAGTCTCACAAAAGCAAGAGGAGTCATTGACAGGTTTCACCAATCGGCTAAAAATCTGTTCGGCAAGCAGCTTGCAAGATATAAGAGTGCAAAATTTTGGATTCAATCAGTGAGCGTTGTTAGGTGTGTATGGACCACAATGGCCACCAAATCGGACACTTTCGATAATTGACTGGTTTTTATATTTGTTCACTGTATTTTGATGCATAAAATTTTTCTTTATTATAATAAATCTTAATTTTATGATTATTTAAAGAGTGTATACATTTTATTTGGACCCCCTTTATATATCGGCCAAGGGAAATAATAAATTTATTTCCCTTGACCAGTATAACGTAAAATATTCCCCTATAAAAATTATTCTTTTTTTTTTTTTATCTATAAGAGAAGAAAGACTGTGTTTAAGATTGGATCTTTTCGATTTTCGATATTTATCGGATGGATTTCTGTTTAAAATATCAAAGAACACTGCCATACATATAAATTAGCTTTGTGTTAAATTTGCAAAAGATACGTTCAGCCGTTTCGGAACCTATGAGGAACTCTCTCTCACTTTCTCACACACGCACACACACACACACAGACACAAAGTGACTTTTATATAATTGCAGAGATAGAGATGAGATTAAGAAAAGATGGCGAATTAGCAAAACGTTTATTATGAACGAATTTAACTTCGTTGAACCATCTAATTCTGTATGGTGACTCAAACTCTGCCTTCATACGACACATCTTTTGTAGCATTAGTTTGAAACTCGACCGCGCATAAGTTCCCTAATTAATTTACATTCATCTTTTTCCCTTTGCATTTGTGCCTAAACCTGAACGTAGATTCCATGAACAAAGCATCTTTCTTAGAACTGCATGCCTGTGGAACTTTGTTCCCTTTGCCTGCTTTCCAGCCTACTACAATTTGGTTGTCTTCAAGTCCAACGTAAACAAGTTCTTGATGAGCCGTCCCCCCCCTAAGTAATCCAATTTACAAAATTTCCACTACTTATGTTTACTACACTACAATCCCATTGACTAATATGTACCCATTAATCCTTATCCTCGAGTCGCTTCCGGGCCTTGATAAATGGGGATTCGTATCTAAAAAAAAAAAGAAAAAAGATGATGATGGAAATAAAGAATAAAAATTGGAATAGTCCATTATAAACAAAAGGGAATATCATCACACGTAGTAATTCTATTTAACCCATGAATTAATGAGTGAAACAGAGAATCAGAGAAGAGAGGATATAGCGAGACTAATTTTGGATTTTATTCTCTTATTTATTTATTTTTTTACTATTTAATTTGCTCACTTTTTTCCAGATTCAAACAATCTAACCTAAACGGATGACCCAACGGGTTACATTTTTTTTCTAACAATAAATAAATTTGATGTCTTATTGTTTTTCGTTTTATTTTGCTCATTTTACTTCTAATCTCCTCATAATACTTACCTTTTTATATTTTCATGTTCATTTCAATGTGGGTTTCTTGATAGATCTGATAAATACTTTATTATCATGTTATTTTGTTATGAATACAAAAGCCGGATGCTGATTGGATAAAAAAAAAAAATTGGACCAATCAGCTGCTGTATTATTATTTTCATAAAATGAACCCGTAATCAGATTATGAGATTTGATTTTTAAACAGATTATTAAAATGTATTTTTGAAGGGCTTTCAGTGTATTCTTAAAGTGGAGAAAAAAAAGGAAAAAAAAGAAAAAGAACAAGAACAAAACAAAACAAAAAAACTTCAGTTTAAAATGAACCCTCTTTTATATTTAGTGATAAATAGGGCTATGACAACAGCATATTCTTTTCATTGTTTTGACTCTCGAGTGTGTATCCGTTGATATCTTATATGCTTTTATGTAGTGATGTGGTTCTCGGTTGATTAACTGTCTCTGTGTGGGATATATACTCGAGAGTCAAAACAACGAAAAGAATATGCTGTTGTCCTAACCCTAGAGATAAAGAATTTTATGAATACAAAGCAGATGCTGATTGGATAAAAAATATTTGACCAACTAGTAAAACTATTTAATCTCTAGTCGAAGAGAGAGAGAGAGAGAGAGAGAGAGAGAGAGAGAGAGAGAGAGAGAGAGAGAGAGAAACTGATTTTGAATTTTGTCCCTTTTGTTTAGTGATGTGATGATTCCAATATTTTTCCCAATTCCAATACAATTACCGATTCTGTTCTAAATTCCCAATTCCGATACAGTTGCCAATTCCAATTAAAAAAAAAGAAAACTCTAAATATTTAGCGGTTGTTTTGTATTTTTTTTTATTTTTGTGCTACTGTATGAACCCATGTAATATGTTCATATATTTTCGAAATCATAAAAATAAACACTTGTGGGAGATGATCTACAGATTTTAGTTTCACTGGTAGCATAAAATCAATAAATGTTTACCATTTTATGTGTAGTACCAGCAATGGGGAATTAAATTTTATTTAAAAAAGAAAAAAAAAAATTAAAAAAACTAAAAGAATCGTTTGTGGCATTGGAAAATAGGAACAAATTTTCCAATACCGATTCCGATATACAAAAAGTTTGGATTTTTCCAAACCTGAATTCAGAGTAATCGTCCCAACACTACTATATATATATATATATAATGGAAATCGCTCCAGACAAGGTGTTAAGCCACTTGCTGTAAGGAGTTAACAAGAACAAAAGATGATTATTGCAAAGACAAGAGATGCTTATTGGCTTTAGTCTTGAAAAAATCAAGGCTATAGGTAGGAGGGAAACAGTCAGCAGGAAAAGAGTTCCAGAAGCATGCAGTTCTTGGGAAGAAGCTACTGGAGTAAGAAGTTCTAACAAAATAGTGAATTGATGAAAACCACTAGACTAAACGAGTGAAATGAGCTGGAACAAAGGAAGCAGAGAATAGATGAGACAGTTCTGAAGTACATATTCCATAATAGTATTTATAAACAAGTGAATCATGTATGTGAGTGCACAGTGAACGAGGCATAAAAAAATAACTAAGTTCAGCATTTCCCCCCCCCCATTTAGCCCCAAAAGTCCCCAAGGGACGTCAAATCCTGATGAAAATGAACAAACGGTACAGTTTAATGCCTTAACATATGTAAATTTGAGTTCTGCACTATGCAAAAAAAAAAAAAAAAAAAGAAAGAAATGATTAAGTCCATCATTTGCCTTCCCCACCCTATTTAGCCCCAAAAGTCTCCAAGACTTTAACATATTTAAATTTGAGTTTGGCACCATGCAAAACTGCTAAATAGATATACACAGAAAATTTTGGACAAATATGGTAAAATAGTCCCAAAAATGGAGTGTTTTTATTAGCCCTAAAAGAGCCCCTGGGGCACACCCAAGAGTTAGAGTTATCACGAAATATAGACAAACAAAATTATATAGAAATCAGTTAGTTACAACTTTTCAGAAAGTTTTATAAAAATCCAAGGCATCAATTTTTTTTTAAATAAGCACAAAAGTGTCAATTTTAGCCATTTTAACCTAAAAGGCACCCCTAGGGAGAGGGCAACCGGAGTTTCCCCGGAAAATCTGTTCTGTTACTTTTTTTTACTCATATAATGTTCAATGTTTGTGCAAAATTTCAAAAAATTTCAAGGCGTAGTTATTGAGAAAAGTGCGGACAGATGAACGGACGAACGGACAAGGATGAATTTACAGGTCCACTCTCCTTTTGTCGGGGGACCAAAAAACAGAGACTGACATTATCACGCCTGTTGGAGAGAGGTTATGGGAGAGAAGAAAAGGTGTGGCGGGCGGAGGCGATCAAATATAGATACGTTTCTTTTTTATCAAAGGCCATCAAATGGTGCAGAGATTCACCAGTCCAAATAGGACAACAGCGCTCCATACTGATTTTTCAAACTCAACTTTTCTTGGTTCTAACCCGAACTCGGCGGATGACGAAACGGGTCACATTTTTTTTTTTTGTGTCCTGGTGACTTTATAGTTTCTTCAAAGAACAAACAAAGATTTTTTTCAAATCACGACAGGTGTAATCAAGTGCATTATTTGCATCATTCATGTTTTTTTTTACGACAGGCTATCATTAAATGCTTAGTGTTGAGGCTTAGACAAATTAATAAATGATATTTATACAGGATTGACGAAATGGCCTTCATGGCAGCTTAATTCTTATTTGTATGTTTGTATACGAATATATATATATATATATATATATATATATATATATATATATATATATATATATATATATTTGGTAATCAAGCCAGAGATAGCTGGTGTTGCCGGGTTCGAATCTGTCGATTAGATCACTCTGACTGACGTGAAAAAAAAAACATTTAAAAATAAAATGTTTAATTTCAACGTTATTTCACGCGGTTAACGGTAGCCGAATAGATACGGTCTTTGCTAATCAAGCCAGAAATGGCTTGTGTGGCCGGGTTCGAATCTATTGACTGGTGTTGATCGTGACACCCTGCACTGAAGTTTCCCGAAAGGATGAAACATTAGTGTCTGTAAGTATTTAATTATTATAGTAAATAATTGTCAGCCCCTTTAAGAAACTCGTTTCTTATTGTTGAGCACTTTCAGTTGAATTAAATCGGTCAATTTAGCTCTTATGCATAGGTCATAATATAATGATTAGATTACTCTGACTGACGTTGTATATATATATATATATATATATATATATATATATATATATATATATATATAAAATAAAAATTACAATTAAATTTACCAAAATGTTCCAAGATGGTAAAATTGAAGTATATTATAAATATTAAAGAATTAATATTTATAAAGTTATCTCAGCCAGATGTAAAAGCTCGATAAAACCAAATAGGAAATAGAGCTTATAATACGAGCAAACAGTTAATAAAACATGTTAAAAAAACACTTTGAAATGAGTTAAAAACATATTTAATCTGAAAAGGAAACACTAGATAAGTGGATAGTCCTTAATCCGCGGAGTTTTGAGGAAATACTTTCATTCTCATCAGAGGGTAGGAATTAGCAAAATGCGGGATCGGATTTTGCATGCAAAAGTATTTGATGAAACAATAAGTAAGTCAAAGATCTTACTTGAAAACAAAAAAGTGAAACAGAGGGAATATGGTGAAGAAAAAGGTGATTACATATGAATGGATAGTCTGGTGGAAGATAAATAATCCAGTGACGGTAAAATCCAAATGTAAAACTTCAAGAAAGTTATATAATATATATATATATATATATATATATATATATATATATATATATATATATATATATATATATATATATATAAGATACGTATTATATACGTTTGAAACAAGACCCAACGCATTGTAACAAAATAAACAGATGTTTATTTTGTTAGAAATTTATGTTAAAGTCCATAAATATATTTCGACGGAAACCGTCATCTTCAGTATGTCGTTTTTTTTTTGTCATGTTGTTGTTGGGGCAAAGAATTAGCCGTTTGTTGTTTCTACGGTAGTTTTTTTAAGTCTCGGAACGGCGCGTTTGGTCACGCGAGATTCACGTTAAGATTTTTTTCCTTAGAAGCGATGGTTGAGTTTGAATTAAATAAGATACGTATTATATACGTTTGGAGCCAGACCCAACGCATTGTTACAAAATAAACAGATGTTTTATATATGAATTAAGTTAAATCACAGATTAGATAATCAAATGAATTATTGTCTTATTAAATATTACAGCGAGATAATATTTTCTAGGCACTTCTAACCAAAAAGGCAAAGCTCAATATGTAAATATAGAGCAAAATATAAGTATAAGGATTAAAGTTAAATTCTGTGTATTAAATATATACATAAAAATATATTCAGGTTAATTGAAAGAAGGAATATATGGGAAAGAATTAGATTCCTTAATCCATGGATTTTCAATAATGGCTCATATCATCAGAGGAAATGAAATGCAATTAGCAAAATTATCGGTTATGAATAAACATATATTTTGCTCATCAGCACATATATTGAAAAAAAATATTTAAAAAGTATTTAAAAGGCTTAGATAAAGGATATCGTACAGCCTGGGTAATCCAACGTTAAAATGACTTCAAAATATATGTTTATTCATAACTGATAATTTTGCTGATTGCATTTCAACAAGAATTAGAGAAATTCTTTAAAAGGAGAGTTATCGGGATAATATAAAGCTCCACAATTGACGAGGAGCTTATATACAAAAGGAAAAATAAATAATATAAGGATATATACTAATGAATATAAATTTAATCGTTCGTTCAATAGGAAGATTATATCAATTAGTGGTACAGGATATATATCCTCTTTATACCTAGGTATTTCAAAGCCTAATGCTTCTCATCAGAAGAGGGGAGAAGTTGCTAGGTAAAATATTAGAAATGTGACGACTAGCTATGACTACATTAGAAGCAAATAATGGGGTGTCTAAAGCAGTGGGTATATATATATATATATATATATATATATATATATATATATATATATATATATATATATATATAATACTTCCCCAAAACCTCTGGCCTCAAATGATTTGAAAGAACAGCAAGGGAGATTTGGTTCAAAATATTTCTCAGATGTTATATATCTCCTCTTTTAGAAATAGGGTACGATTATGAATATCTCCAGTATAAAAATAACCTCATAAATTTACTGTACGTATGAATATATGAGGCCAACGGTCTTGGGGATACATATATATATATATATATATTTTTAAACCAATAAAATATGCCCAAATTTACCTACATTTGTATATATAGTGTCCTGATAGGCCAGCTTTAATTTTACGGCTTTGGGATAAATTTTGCTTGCTGGGATTGTTTTACCGTTCCAGTAGATATCTCACTGCTAATGCAATTCTCTACCTGTATAATAGCCAAGTACAGCCAAGGATTGAGTACTGTTGCCACATCTGGGCAGGAGCTCCTGGAAGCAGCTTATCTTGCCTTGACAGAGTTCAAAATAGACTTTGTAGCCTAGTGGGGGATGACACTTTCTCTTCCCTGCAATATCTTTTCCACTGAACAGACGTTGCAAGCCTGCTTCTGCTTTATCGTTATTTTCATGGCAAGTGCTCGTCTGAGCTCTAACCCCTCCTGCCCTGACTTTCACGAAAAACACTCGTCTAGTTGAAATCACTATCCATAATTTTCCCCATTCTTTATCTGTGCATAAACCTAAACGTATGTATATATATATGTATGTATATATATATGTATATATATATGTATATATATATGTATATATATGTATATATATGTATATATGTATGTATATATATGTATATATGTATATATATAAATGTATATATATATATGTATATATATATGTATATGTATATATATGTATATATATGTATGTATATATATATATGTATATATATGTATATATGTATATATATATATATATGTATATATATATGTATATATATGTATGTATATATGTATATATATATATGTATGTATATATATATGTATATATATGTATATATTTATATATATATATGTATATATATATGTATATATGTATATATATATGTATATATATATGTATATATATGTATATATATATGTATATATATATATATAATTGTGTGTGTGTGTGTGTGTGTTAGTAAATATATACGGTATAATCATATTGACAGTCAGTTTCAGTCAGATCATCAAAGTTAAGCAATGCTGAGCCAGGTTATCACTAAAAGGGTGACGATTTGGGAATTCCAGGTGCTGTACGTGCTCTCTGCTTTTCTCGGCATTGTTTCCAGCCAGTCTTAGGCCTCTTCTTGCCACTGGACCCAAACAGTGTCGATTCAGCAGAGGTTTGGTTAGAGATTGCACCACCCTTGCCTCACAATTATATGCGCATCTACTCTTATATGGGTGTCCATTGTTACTTGAAAATGAACGGAGTCATTGTGTAGATAATAATAATAATAACAACAATAATAATAATAATAATAATAATGATAATAATAATATTCCATGAACAAAGATTCTTTTTCCAGAACTGCCCGCCTTTAGAACACTGTTCTGCTTGCATGCTTCCCTGCTAAATACAACATGTTAGCCTTCGAATCTAATGTAGACAAGTTCCTTTTAAGTAATCCTCATAAATAATCAAATTCCAACAAATTTACATCATTAAGGATTACTTCAGTACCACCTTACATTCATTAACCCTTATCCTCAAGTGGCCTTCTGGCCTTGCTAAGTGACGGCTCCCAAGTAATAATAATAATAATAATAATAATAATAATAATAATAATAATAATAAAAAAGTTATTTTGTTTTGTTTTTTTCACAGGAGATATCAGTCCTATAGCAATGGATATTCTCCGCAAACGTCAGAACATCTTGCACAAGTTTATTGATGAACTGTCAGTGTACATGGTCAACAGAGATGGAATATATGAAATGTACGACATGCCTCACGAGAAAACCATTATTCATGAAGAATTATAAACCAACTTTATCTTGGAAAACGTCACTTCCGGTGCCATGCAGATAAACGAATCACTTTTCAAGCAGTCAACTTCTTTTCCTATCGACTTTACTGAGCATATTTACAATGGTAAAATCTCACTCAACTAGACTTATAAAAAGGGGCGTTTTTTTAGATGGGGATTGATAATTCATTTGGACTACTATTCTCATCTCTATTATTTTCTCACAACGTTTCGTCGATGTCACTTAACGCCTTCTTCAAGCGTGTCCTTTTGAACTTGAGGATCTTTATTTCAAACTTGGGAACTTATACAGAATTTTCGAACTGACCCCTTTATTTAATCCAAGGGAGTGGATTGTTCTTGCACCGTCTACCATGACTGGATAGAAGCATGCATTGTCGGTTTTATTATTTGCCTACAATAAATTAAGGCACGACAAATTAAGGAACGAAAAGGCACCTATAAACGCTTTGAAATTCAAATAAAGATCAGCTCCTCGTTTTTATTCATTTCGAAGTGAGATTTTACTTTTTATAATTCGTTAAAATTTTAAAAGTCTTAGAAAAAAAAAATGCATTTTCAAGAATATATTTTACCGCTCTTTTATGTAATGAGTTTTTACCTTTTAAGAACGTTTGATGTCATATCCTAGTTGATAAAATGCAATACTGTTAAAAGATAGCATGAGGTATAGCACGCACACCAGAAGTAAACACCCAGATAACATTAATTGGTGTGTGTGTGTGTGTGTGTGTGTGTGTGTGTGTGTGTGTGTGTAAATATGTTTCATTTAATTATATTTCACCTTTTATTTATTTAATGAATTTATTTAATTTATGAAGTTCTATGCAACTACAAAGCACATAACAGATAAATGATAAAAGTCTATATTCCAAATTTCAAGATGTTGGGCGAAATAAAAGAAGAAAAAAAAAAAAATAATTCTCTCCCAATTTTCGGATTTTGTAATCATGCCCACATTTTCTTTTAATGAATTGATAAATGCTTTTTCTTCTGTTGAGTTAAGGGCAGAATAAATTCATGTATTCATAAAATAATTAAATGAATGATTTTGTGCATGTCACTGTACTTAAAGGATAAATTGTAAGATGATCAACTTTTTAAAATTTGGAATATAGACTTTTGTCATTTATTGGTTATATATATATATATATATATATATATATACATACATATATATATATATATATATATATATATATATATATATATATATATATATTAGTAAGTTATATAAAATATATATGGCGATTAAGCTACACTGAATATCCCGCGTTTCATCCACTCTATGACTCTTCAGGCTTATGTGCGAATTTTGTGGTTGTTTGTCGTTTTTATATAAGCATCTTCTATTGAGATATTAGTTGGCCAATCAGCTTATAGTATCCACCGCGCCCTTCCTATCAGCCAATGAGCATGCACTTATCGGACAAAGGCCTATTTGACCTCTGGTTGACCTGTTCCTTTGTGTGTGCTCTATTTAGCCTGGATATCTAGTTTCTTGATCTGTTTTAAATCTAGGTTAGGGTTTTTTTATGTTAGTTTATATATAAATATATATATATATGTACATATATATATGCATATATATATATATATATATATATATATATATATATATATATATATATATATATACACATACATATATGTGTGATCGTTTGTGTATATTCATGTTTATTTAATTTATTTTTTTGTTTATTTTCTATTGTTTTTGTTAGTTTTAAAACTATTTTGTATCGCTATCCTAGAGTAAATTTTATCTTGTGAACACAGTTGTTTGCTATTTCTCTTCTACAGTTTAATAGATGTTGGGGTTCTTTAAAGTACAGGATAGCAAATTTTTCATGAAGGCATAATCTACATGGGTCAACTAGGTCCCTACACACACAAAGGAACAGGTCAACCAGAGGTCAAATAGGCTTTTGTCCGATAGGGCGCGGTAGATACTAGTAAGCTGATTGGCCAACTAATATCTCAATAGAAGATGCTTATATAAAAACGACAAACAACCACAAAATTCGCGCATAAGCCTGAAAAGTCCTAGAGTAGATGAAACACGGAATATTCAGTGTAGCTTAATCGCCATATATATTTTATAACTTACTAACTAGCTCTACCTACGTATTGAGCACTTTTGAAGTAAATACTTAAAGTTTTATGCATAAATTTATACTTTTGTATACTAATTTTATGTGAGTAAATTAAGTAGTTATATATATATATATATATATATATATATATATATATATATATATATATATATATATATATATATACATATATGATAGGAAACTGTTTTAAATCCTCATATCAAGTTCTCTTCAGCCGATATATCTCATCTGTTTATATTTTGGACAGATGACAAATCAACTAAAGGGAGCTTGACATGGGGACCTAAAACGATCTCCTATTATTAAGTTTGAAACCGACGGTACTGATGACTCATCTAAACTTTCTGAACTCTTATTTTGAAATTTTTTCTTATAATAGAACACTCTAATGGAACTCTTTTTCTAAAATATAACTAAGTATATATATATATATATATATATATATATATATATATATATATATATATATATATATAATAGAAAAATCTCGTTATTAAAAATTAATTCAAATTTAAAAATAAACAAAAATAAACATTAAAAACCTGTAAAGAAGGTATACAGAATTTTTAATTACCCGACAAAGAGTACAGATAAACTTGAAAGACCTTATTCTGCGGAGTTTTGAAAAATGCAATTCTACTCATCAGAGGTAAGATGTTTGCAAAATATACAATAAATTTTGCAGGTTAATGCATTAAGGAAGTTACAAATATGAATTGAATTATATTTGCATAAAAAAGTTTTTAACAGTTTGTGAAAGTTTATAAAGTTTCACTAACTGTTAAAAACATAATGATTATTGTTATGTTTGACGTTCATCTCGTTACCAACTGTTATGTTTGCAGGTTGAACCAAATAACGTATAAGGCAATACAAATGAAGACTCAACAAACAAAGGTAGATCAATAAGAAGTGTATTAGAAAAAGTATATTCACAGTATATTTACATAATGGTTGTCAGGTAAGAGAGTCTTGGCTGGAGAACATATCTGCTCTCGGCTCGGCCTTCGGTGGCTTCTGGTTAACACACACTCAGACTAACCAAGTCTTGCTATTTATGTGTAATATTATCCACATATGTAAATGAGTGGGTGCCACCACAACAATTATGAAAACATATATATATATATATGCGTGTGTGTGTGTGTGTGTTATATGTATCCTGCAAAAGTTTATTGTATATTTTGCAATCCTATTCTCTCTGATGAGAAGAATTCTACTCTTCGAAACTCGATGGAATAAGGTTTTTCTTGTTTTATTTTTATGCCTTGTCGAATAATTAAAATTTTGTATACCTTCCTAACAGGTTTATAAAGGTTTTATTGAAAATTTGAATAAATTTTCAACATCAGATTTTTATTTCATATTATATATATATTGAAAATTGGAATAACAGTCACGTTTTTGAAATCAACCGATATTTCAGTCGTAGCAAAAAAAAAAAAAAAGAAAGAAACATAATATTTTGTGTAGAAGCGAAATGTTTGTGGCTTAGAGATGTTTCTGTGTTGTTTTGACTACTCTGTTTGCCTGCTTATTTTCTTTTTTTAAAATCTATTTAAGCTAAAGAGTGCGATTGAATGGAAAAGAAATTTATGAAAAAATATTTTCACTTTTACTGCCCGTCCCTTACAATCCGTCGCAAATATAAAACATATTTTAAAAAGTTATTTAATTTACTTTACTTATTAAACTTGTCTATTTGGCAAGATCGTCAAGGTGTTCGTTAACGGATCAGAAGACTGGGGTTCAATCCTAGGTCGAATAATGACTTAAAAAAATGGTACTTTATGTCCTCTCGCTAAACTCAGGATCAAGGGTAAGTGAAGCAATCCTGTGAAAAGAATGGTGGCCTCCCTAATACATTGGTGTAGTAGCCAATGAAAACCAAACCTTCTGGTCGCCCTCGACTACGGTTGATCACTTTACTTCTTTATAATCATAATAATACCATTTAATAATTTTTTTTATTCACTCTTTTCTGCTTTAGATTCTTTAAAATTAAATCTTAAAATATAAATTTTTTTTTTTTTTGAAAACTGAATAATGTTATATACTATTTTATTAAATGATTAAAGTAATTCTTTTCTTTTCTTTTTGTGTTTTAAACTTTGTTTGTAATATTTTCAAAGATGTACACAAGTATCTCTATTCCAAATTCGAACCAACCACACGACTCACATGGCAATTGTTAACAACCCCGGACGTGTACCTTTCTTTTACCACGAAGGAACGATCCTTCGGCTTAATAGTCCCACCCCCACCAAAAAAAAAAAAAACAAAAACAAAAACAAAACAAAAACAATAAAAATATAAAAAAAATATGAGAAAAGCACTATATCTTCTCCAACGACTAATTTTTTTAACAAGAAAAGTCTCAGCAAAGAAAGAAAAAATTATATAACACTAATTGGTTTTCTAAATTTTAACATTAAACTTCTCTATTTAAATCCTACAAAACGTTTCGTTTAGAACTTGTAGCAAGTACTTAATCTTCATCTTGGTCTCCTTGACTACTGGTGTGTTTGCTACATGGCCTGCAATCCTTCTTTTGACGATATCCAATTAAAAAGTAATTAACAAGCTATTTTCTTATCATTATTCAAGTTGTCACGCGTCGCCTTTTCAATAAAATACGAATTAAACAATTTTTTTGTGTTTTATCTGTTTCTTGTTTTTAATTTGTTGTAATCACCTGAAATTCACTGTTAATCACCATCGAGTGTCCAACAGTGCTCGCCACTGGATGACACTACAACATAATGTGGGGTCAATTTTCTTGACAAGTGCTTTTTTATTATGCGCCTGCAACCTTTGAAATGATGAGACGTGTGCCAGAGGTTATAAGGCATGTCCTGCTGGGGTAAGTCAGAGAATATTCAGGACTCATTTTCTTGCGTGACTGTAATTGTTTTCCCAAATTGCGTGAGGTTTATTTTGTAGTAAGACGGAGATGCAATAAACATAAATACAAAAAAAAAAGCCACTGGATCGAGTAAATAGCCTCTTTCTTTCTTCGTTTTGTTGGGATACTTTTACTCTTCATTTCTCAAAGCAAGTTAGAGTTTTCATAGGAACGTATTAAGCCAATACTTTTAAACCTATGAAAATCGTTTTAAACTCCAAAAAGTAGCAAGTATATTTGAAATTAACCAAACTTATAAAACAATGACCTGGTAAAAAAAAAAAAAAAAAAAAATAATAATAATAATAATAATAATAATAATACTACAAGCTTTCCTAATAATAATAATAATAATAATAATAATAATAATTGGATTTCTTAAAGCCGCAAACTCCTTTTTTTCAGCATTTATCAAACGTCGGTAAGTAAAAACTGAACCAACACATTGCCAATTCGCTTGGAGCCATATAAAAGTGCAGTAGAGAGAGAGAGAGAGAGAGAGAGAGAGAGAGAGAGAGAGAGAGAGAGAGAGAGAGAGAGACCAAATAAGGAAATTTTAATGTAATTACTAGATCTATGACAACAGCATATTCTCATCATTGTTTTGTCCCTCGAGTATATATCCGACACAGTTAGACACAGTTAATCAACCGAGAACCACATCATTCTATATAAAAGCATATAAGATATCAAAGTATACACACTCAAGAGTCAAAACAATGAAAAGTTGTCATAGTCGTAGTAATTACCTGAATCCGAACGTTCAGAAGGCCGTTCTTGGACGTTAAAGAAATTTTCTTTTCTTTTTTTTTTTTTTTTTTTATATAATTGAACTTCTCAAAGCCATAAACACAATTAGTTTTTCAAAACTTTTCTTTTATCATTATTTAATTTAATACATATACGATCCTTTATCTCTGTCGCGTGTGTATCCTTTATCGCTGTCGCGTGTGTATCATTATTTAATTTAATACATATACGATCCTTTATCTCTGTCGCGTGTGTATCATTATTTAATTTAATGCATATATGATCCTTTATCTCTGTCGCGTGTGTCTTGTTTACCTTTTTTTTTCAGACTTTATCCAACGTCGGCAAGCAAGAACTGGACCAATCCCTTGCCAAATCACTTTAATTTCCTTAAAGGTCACAACACGCTAATGAAGAAAACGCATTTGTTACTGGTTGCAACGAAAGTTTCAATTTTTTAATTTGACCTTCAAAAACCAATGGGGAAAAAAAAACTAACAAGAGACACAGGTATTTGTGGAATTTGAGTCGATAATTATCAACTTGTGTTATGTGTGCCTAAACTGGTTGATTAGCTGCTAAGCTCCAAGTAACCAATTTAGAGAAAGAAAAGAAATGGATTTTTTTTTCGTGAAATTACTGAGATACCTGTGTAAAAAAAAAATAAATATGAAGCAACATTAGCAAAAGAAAAGTATTTTTTTTTACAAGTATTGAAAATCTATTGCTAATGGAGATTTGTTATCTGTGTAGAACAGAAACTATACTATTACTTCTATTAACTGTACTATTGTATTTCTATTAATAATGGAGATATGGTATCTGTCTGAGCTCAAAACTATATTATTACTTCTATTAACTATGCTATTGATTTCTATTAATAACGGAGATTTGATATTTGTCTGAGGCCGAAACTATATTATTACTGCTAACAATTGTACTACTGTATTTCTATTAATAATGGTGATTTAGTATGTGTATAAGGTCGAAACGATGCTATTACTTCGATTATTTATAATATTTTTACATTTTAAATTCAGTTTACTATTTTCTATCTTTTAATGCTCAGTTCAATGGATGTAGTATCTGTTTTGTGTTGATGATGACATTATTATCAGTGATATCACTTCCTTCTTTGGAGAGGTCTATGGTAATATAGCATCTTTTCTCTTGTCATGCATTACCTCCTCCGTAAGCATACGTCAACAAAAAATTGTCACAATCGACTGTTCATTATATTATATATGCAGACATGCAACTGGGGGTGGGGGTGTAAATAAACAAAGAAGGTCCTGAACAGAAGTATGTTTCCTATCGTTACCATCATCAATGTTAATGAGGTAATCTCGTCAACATCTGGCAAAGCAAAACTCAGTCTACCCTTTGTAATAATTAGGGCTGGGACAACAGCATATTCTTTTCATTGTTTTGACTCTTGAGTGTGTATCCGTTAATATCTTATATGTTTTTATATATATATATATTTTTTTTTGTTTTTTTACACAGTGATCACCACTTATCAAGGCCCGGAAGCCACTCAGGGATAAGGGTTATTGCAAGTACATCACGTTAGTGAGGAGATTTTATGAAGTGTTTAATTAGGGGGGCGGTTCATTAGGAATTTGTTAACATTAGACTTGAAGACATCCAAGTTGTAGTCCGGAGGGAAGCAGGCAGACGGAACAGAGTTCCACAGGCGTGCAGTTCTAAGAAAGAAGCTTTGCTCATGAAATCCGCGTTTTGATTTAGGCACAGATATAGAGTGGGGGAAATTTTTCACAGTGGATTCAGCTAGACGGGTGTTTTTCGTGAAAGTTTGGCGAGGGGGTACCAGGGATTGGAGTTCAGACGAGCACCTGCCATGAAAATAACGATAAAACAAGGATAGGCTCGCAACGTCTCTTCTGTGGGAGAGGGGTTGCAGGATAGAGAAAAGGGCATCCCCCACTAAACCACGAAGTCTATTTTGTACTCTGTCAAGGCATGATAGGCTGTTTTTGGCAGCTCCTGCCCAGATATGGCAACAGTATTCCATCCTTGGCCGTACTTGGCTTTTATATAGATAGAGAATTGCATCAGTAGTGAGATATCTTCTGGAGCGGTAGAAGGATCCCACCATCTTTCCTGTGACCTTAGCAACAGACTTGATGTACGTGTTCCATTTCAGATCAGGAGTAAAGGTCAAACCCAGAAGCTTGTCAAAACACGGGGCCTCACCCAGACGAGAGCCATCCATCACAATTGATGCCAGCTGGGGATATAGACTGATGTGGTTCTCGGTTGATTGACTGTGTCTTACTGTGTCGGATATATACTTGAGAGTCAAAAGAATGAAAAGAATATGCTGTTGTCACAGACCTAGTGATCAGTACCACCTACCCATCATATCTCCTCCTGTGATTGTAAACACACTATGCGACATTCAAATATATGTACGTGATGTTGCCAAGCTGATCAAAAACCTTGATTCCAGTAAAAACAACTGGCCTCGACAGTATTCCAGTCATAGTGCTCAAAAAGCTTCAACCGGAACTAGCTCCTATACTTACAAAGTTGTTTAAACATTGCCTTAAGGAGAAATGCTTCCCAACACCCTGGAAAATTTCATAAGTCTGCCCCGTATTTAAAAAATTCTGGAGATCGGTCATCTCCCTCTCAGTACAGACCAATCAGTCTCCTGTGCATCATGAATAAGTTACTGGAATCTATGTTAAACAGAGAAGTGGTCAACCACCTCAGCAAAAATAATCTGCTCAGTGATTTCTGTTCCGCGAGATCTACAGCCGATATACTACATGTTATATCACACAGATCTAGTGAATTTCTCAACAGGGGCTTCGTTTCAAGAGCAATCCGTTCAGTCTTGAAAGACAAGAATACCCCCTCTAGGCGCAGTTGCACATGTAATTGTGAGGCAAAGATTGCGCAATCCCTAACCACACCTCTCCTGAATCGGCATTGTTTGGCAGTGGCAAGAAAAAGTCCAGGATGACTGAAAACAATGCCGAGATAAGCAGAGAGAACATACAGCACCTGAAAGTCCAAAAATGGTTACCCATTTAGTACTGGTCAGGTTCAACATTGCTTAACTTCGGTCATCAGCGGGAACTAGTGTGTCGATGTGATTATAGCTTTTTACATATCAAAGGCTTTTAATAGAGTATGGCATAAAGGTCTACTTCACAAGATCGCCAGCTATAGAATAGCTGGAAAACTCTTCTCAATTATTAAATCCTTTCTCTTTGATAGGCTTTTAAGAGTAGTCGTCGATGGGCAGAAATAAGAAACACAAAGTCCCATCCCAGTATAACATTTTTTTTTTTTTTTTAGTTTTCTTAAATTTATTCATACCAACTTGGCTTTATTTTAAAGTTTAAACCCTCGTTCATTCAGAATGACAGCAAGGATGTATGACTGGAAGCCGTCTGAATCGTGGGAGAGAACATGATGATTCGCGCCAGCCATCAAATAAAGAGATTATGGTTGTTGCTCAACGCTTCCTGAGCACCAAACGAGTTTTGTTTGTTGTATCAAAATGGTTTACATAACAAAAAGTGTGTATATATATATATATATATATATATATATATATATATATATATATATATATATAAACGCCCCTTCAATTTAAACTTGGCATAAAACACACACACAATCACACACACATATATATAGGTATATGTATAAGAACTATATATATATATATATGTATATATAAGACTATATATATGTATATATATGTATATATATGTATGTATATATAAACTATATACATATATATATATGCATATATATTATCTATGTATATGTATATATAAGAACTATATATATATATATGCATATATATGTATCTATGTATATGTATATATAAGAACTATATATATATATATATATATGTATCTATGTATATGTATATATAAGAACTATATATATATATATATATATATGCATATATATGTATCTATGTATATGTATATATAAGAACTATATATATATACATATATATATATATGTATCTATGTATATGTATATATAAGAACTATATATATATATATATATATATCCTTCTCTCTCTCTCTCTCTCTCTATATATATATATATATATATATATATATATATATTTAAGGATATGTGTGTAAAAAATGTATATTTCTAAAATGTATAGTTTGATTTCTGGGTCAATGAAGTGTCATGCACTTATTAATCAAAAGGCATTATTTATTTATTTACAAGAAGAAAAAGAAAATACCTGCTCTTTTTCTGCTGGGTCACTGGATGCAAGGCATTCCTGACAGTACAAGACTTTGGCAGTGAAAAAATATGGCAACTTGTTGATGTGCTGCCAATTGGGGGAGTTGCTATTAGAAACCACTTGAGGAAATCACCCCATGATTCCGCCCAGTGACGCCTGTGTTAGGAATTACGAAGAATGCAGTAAGAAAAAAGAATTTCAGCTGGGAAAGCCTAACCTATTTTGATAAATAGTTTCGAGGTAAAGTAGCAATCTTGGGCTGTCATAACATAATAAGCTTTTTTTTTTCTTTTTTTTTATGAAAATCGCTGTAACATGGTCGTTACACTTTAACCCTGTCGTTACATATCAAACCTCTCTGACCTAGACGGTGTCTGGGACTGTCGCAAAGGAACAAACAGAAGAAAAAAAAAAGAAAGAAAGAAAAATCCGACTCAGCATTTTTTAAAGTTCAAATGGAAAGGATTTATTTGTAGTTCTTCCAATAATAACGCATTTCATTATCTTTCTAAAGTGTTTTCGCACACCCATGTGTTTTACAACGCTCTGGCATATAACATGGGCTTTTTAAAAGTGTCTCTCCCCGCCACCTGACGTCGACCATAGCCAATGCTTTCTCGCCCTCGACTTCACATGCCCATCTTCCCTGGTCACACTTTTTTTTTTTTTTTTTTTTTGCTCGACTACATAATTAGAATACCAAACTAATTAAACATAAAAAATAAGTCCTATTTCTGCTTGATAGCTCAACTAATTCCACTTCCGGTTCTGTTTTTACGATATTTTCCATTTTTTTTAACGACATTCTTTAATCCCTGTAGAAAGCTGATAGCTACAATAAAAACAGGCAAATCGAAGAAAAAATATTTTTATGTAACTTTAAGACACGTATTCATGAAATCACACCAAAATATTCACAATTAAAGCTTAAAGTTGTAAAAAATGCTAAGCATAGACATCACCCATAAATTTATGTTTTACTGGTTTTCTAGAATGGAGAGCCCCGGCATCATCGCACTTGATAGACCAATAGTTGTCTGCAAGCATGGTGGCACCCCAACGACTTTTAGCGAACTTCCATGTTGCTGATGTATTGATGAAAGCGCTTCCCTTGCCTGTCGCTCACCTAGATTTTCTGGAAAACAGGCAAGATGGCTGTGCAAAAAATGAAACTTGATGCTAATATTTGCATCCAGTTGATGGAGATTATGAGTAATATTTCAACAAACTCTTTGTATTTCGGCGCCTTTATTTTTCCTAAGAAGAATTTTACTACATTCATAAATGCCGCCCAGGCACTCAATTCTGCAGGATTCATAAAATTACAGAAAATTTGCGTCATTCATTAAATTTCGAATCTGGGGTCTCTCAAAAAATTACAGCTTTTAATTTTTTTATGGTTAGGTCTGGAAATTTTAAGCAAATCTATTTGAAACAGTCGCCATCTTTCTCAAGAGCCTTCACAAACTGTTTCATGATGTCAACATTTATGTGAAGAGGAGGAAACAAAACACTTCAACAAATGAGAAGCCAGAAGAGAGAGAGAGAGAGAGAGAGAGAGAGAGAGAGAGAGAGAGAGAGCTAGGAATCAGTTCACTGTGCACAGGCCACTCTTTTTATTCAGTGCTCTGTTCTTGCCCTACTATTCCACAAACACAAGAAGCAAGGAAATTTTGTGGAGCCACCTTGTAGCCCGCGGAGAAAGTCAGTTATTTTCAAATCGATACATTTGATCCATTGGTTCTGTTTGTATGCAATCTTTTCCAGAACCAACTTGATTTCATCATATTTTTCTTTGAAGGTCGTTGAATGGCCTAGAGAATCTGATCCATATATATTGCCATTTTAAACTTCTTTTGGAAATGTCTATAAAAATGTGCCAATCATGAAAATAATACTGTTCGACACCAAGCTGCCACAGCAGGCTGGCAACGTCATTGCAATATACTATGTCGTTTTCTTGAGGGAAATATGGCAAGAATTCAATATGGCGTTCTCTATAGAAGGTTATGAGAGTTCCAGGCTGAAGTAGATTTTTTTCTTTGAGTCTTGAAGGTAAAAGTTCAGAAAATTCTTGGGAAAAGTTGAGATCTTTAGTTAGATCATTAAGTTCTTGAGAAAAAAAAGTTGTGTTAGTGAAGAAGGATAGAAATCGACATCTGTTAGTGGACAAAACAGAGGCAAGCCTTTAAACACTGGAACAGAAATTTCATTACAGTGTAGAATTGATCTAATTGCAGACTTGAGGTTTGGATAAACCAACAAATTTCTGTTCTTCCTGATGCTTTCCTTCATTTTGATTGCACAGAAATAGCAGTCATCGAAATGGTTTTTCGTTTCACGCCAGACCATCATTGGAATACTAAAGCGGAATGACTTTCTATCCTTTTTTGTCAACTGTTGAAAATGCTCAACACATTGCTTTATCTTGATCACCCAACATTACTTTGAAGTAAGCAAGATAATGACCTGTCATAGATTCACTGATCCATTTCCTATTGAATTGCAACGTATATTCTCCACAAATAAAGCAAAACACATTTGGATTGTTTAAACAACATCACTTAGGAGATGATGTAGCCATGCTTAATTTATGCTCCAAAAATCTGCAATGAAAGTAAAATAATGCAGCTTAATTATTTTCTATCTGACTTATAAATGAATTCCTAACATTCAGAGAATAAACCTTACTTTGACTCAGAAATCAACAAAAACATACCACAATCGATAGGCCTATTTACAAAGTATCTACTTCTTCTTCCCAAAGGAAGTGCAACCTTGGCATTGGTTGGGAAGCTTGCATGTCTAAGTGACCCCAAGAACTAAGCCGGAAAGAGATTCGTCTCCCATGCTGTACAGGTTGATGGTTAGAGGCCAGACTAAGAGCACTCAACCGACCTCTGGGAAGGTTGGACATGGGGCCAGCACCCTCACCTCGAAAAAAGAACTCCTTACTACAAAAGCATCCACAATAGCCTGAGAGATTCCGATTCTGGGAGAGGAAGGTCCTGCACCTGCGGAAAGTATGATGTGCTGGGGTCAAAGCCAAAAGGGATGATTCAGTACCGAAAAGTCTTTTATCAACCAGGACAATCACCACCATCACTATATGGAACGTGAAGACCATGTATGAAGGCAGCACAAGTGTCAGCAGAGATGCGCTGATACAACATCGCTCTGCTAGGACTGAGTGAGACTAAGTGGCTGCAGGCCGGACAAACAAGGCTGGCTACCGGTAAACCTTTGTCGTACTCAGGACATGAAGAAGGGAATGCAGCGCATATGGAAGGCATAGCAATCATGCTTTCAAACACAAGACAGAAAGCTTTGACAGGGTGGGAAGCGTATAGCTCAAGGATGATAACAGCATCTTTCATGACCAAGAAGAAGAACATCAAGATGAATGTGATCCAATGCTATGCACCCACCAATGGTCATGATGATGAAGGCAAACACCAGTTCTACAGCAGACTACAGGCAGTCTTAGACAAAGACGTCAACATCCTGATGGGGGATTTCAGTGCAAAGGTGGGATCAGGCGACAGAGGCCACGAGGAAGTGATAGAATAGTATGCTCTCGGAGAAATGAATGAAAATGGAGAGAGATTTGCTGACCTCTGTGGACTGACCATGTTATAGAAAACCAGATAGACCACTTCTGTTTCACTAAGAAGTTTAGACGGTCTTTTCAAGATGTACGAGTGAGGAGGGGAGCAGATGCATCATCAGACCACTCTCTTCTGAATGTGAGACACAAACTGAAACTGAAGAGAACCGTTCGGCAGGGTGAAGTACAACATCCACCTACTGAAAGACTAGAAGACTTAGGAAGCTTTCACCTTGAGCCTGAAAAACAGATTCCAAGTACTGTAGCAGCTTACCACCAAGGACACCAGTAACCACGACCTTGTGAAGAGAACAAAAGACATCCTTATGAAAACAGGCGAAGAAGTCCTTGGGCCAAAGAAGAACTAACACAAAGACTGGATCTTTATGGACACGTTACAAAAGATCCAAGTCAAAAGACTCAAGAAAAAAGAGAGCCGTACATTAAGCAGCAAAGAGGCAGCCCAAGCAGAATATGCAAAAGCCCACAAGGAAGTGAGGAAAAGTGTAAAGAAAGACAAGAGAGACTACGTAGACAGCCTGACAGAAGAAGCAGAAGCAGCAGCCTATCATAGCAACATGAAAGACCTGTACATGACAACTAAGAAGCTGACAAGCAAGTTCAGCAGACCAGAATGACCGATCAAAGACAAGCAAGGACAAACCATCACAAAGTCTGAAAAACAACTTGAGAAATGGGCAGAACATTTCAAGGAACTTCTCAACAGACCAGCTCCTGAGAACCTTCCAGACATCACTGACGCAGAAACAGACATTGACGTAGATTCGATCCACCAACAAAAGAAGAGAGCACCTGCGCTATTAAGAAGATGAAAAATGGAAAGGCAGCCGGTGCAGATGGAATTCCAGCAGAAGCACTCAAGATGGACATAAAAATAACAGCCGACATGCTACTACTGCTCTTTGAGAAGATCTGAGAACAAGAAGAGATATCAACGGATAGGAAAAACGGACACATCATAAAGCTACCCAAGAAAGGAGATCTTAGCAGCTGTGAGAACTATAGAGGTATCACACTCTTGTCAGTACCGGGGAAAGTGTTCAACCTGATTCTGTTGGAGAGGATGAGAGACGCAGTGGATGTTAGGCTCCGGGACCACCAGGCGGGTTTCAGGCAGGACAGATCTTGTACCGACCAGATCGCCATGCTACACATCATAGTCGAGCAGCCCCTGGAGAGGAATTCCTTGTTGTACATCAACTTCGTGGACTTCCTCAAGGTTTTCCACAGTATACACCATGACAACTCCTCCGGCACTATGGGGTCCCAGAAAAACTGATGAGAATTATCAAGGGATGAGGGAATGGTGTGAGGTCGTACATGGAGGACAGTTGACACGTCGTTCCAACATAAGGACTGACGTACAACAGTGATGCCTTCTGTCGCCATTCTTGTTCCTCCTCGCCATTGATTGGGTGATGAGGCGGACGATGCATGGATAAAGACACAGCATCCAGTTGACTCTCTGGACTCAGCTGGACGACCTTGACGTCACTGATGATCTCGCTGATGACTTTGCTCCCACAAGCAGCAACAGATGCAGAACAAGACCTCTTCTAGCCCTCATCACATCTCGCACCAAAATCCACCTGTTTAATTCCAACATCTAATCAGTCCATTTTCTAGACTTTGTATCTTTTTAATACAACCAAGGCCACTTGAGGATATAGTATAACTGAGGTTGTCTGGTGGTTGATGAATAAAACTATGAGGAAATTGGAAACGATGAAGTGGACATTTATCTACTTAAGAAAACATCTCGACAAGTATGGTGACTTTGTAAATTATATTTTTCATGAAATTATTGGTCAACAGGATACTCAAATAAGATATATTAAAATTTCCTTAATCTGCTGAGTTGTCCTGTTAAACAATAAATTCTTGTAAAATATAAGTTGCAGTCTTAAATTTGTGTTCTTCCATGACCAGCATCAGAAGAGTGCAAACTTTTATCAACTCATGCCTTCGACGAATGCTAAAGATCCACAAGCCAACTACAATCAGTAACACAGATTTCTGAAGGAGAACCAACCAAGTACCGGCAGAAGAAGAGATTAGAAGAAGAAGATGGCGACGGATTGGGCACACCCTGAGGAAGCAACCAACAAACCTCACATGCCACGCCCTGACTTGGAACCCTCAGGGAAAGATGAAAAGAGGCCAACCAAACAACACCTGGAGAAGAGACCTGGAGGTGGACGTCAAGCAGACCGGCTGCTGCTGAGGGGAGCTGGAGCAAATCGACCACGGCCATGGATGCTGGTGGGCAATTGTGGATGCCCACTTTTTACCAACAAATTGTATAGCAAATTTGACTTTTACTTTAAGGTTTGTGATGTCATAATCAATTAACATACATCACAATAAAAACCTATAATTGTAATTATGAAGATAGAATGTATATAGAAACATGCCTAATGTACTGTCATCGCACAAACCTACGCTTCACAGTCAGATAAACTATTCTAAAAAAATAACGACTCTGAAGACTAGTGCATAATCAACAAATATATTTATTTAAAAAGAAAAGGTAAAAACTGAAAGAGAACAAAATTGATGGGTCTGAGAAAGTAAAAACAATAAAAACAAACGAAGGTAGGAAAATGAAGGAGTTAAAGAAATCGAAAAACTGAATAAGTTTGTAAAGAAATGGAACATGAAATGTCACATTGCATGGAAAAGTAAAGAAACACCTTTTTCAGAAGAAGAAACGAATAAAACATACCGTTCATGACAAAGATGGGAGCGGATGAAAAAAGAAAGGGGCGTGCTATATCGCCAGTAGTTGCAAAAAGGAAATAAAGATCAACCGGAAGAGGAAATTAGGAAGAAAGTAACTTTTTATTTAAGAATAACTTAAAGGGAAATAATCGGTTCAAAACAAGGAGACAGAACACCTAATTTTGAGGTAAACAAGGGTATAAAATAGCAAATATCTCAACAACTTGACCTGATGAGAAAGAATTAATATGATTTTCGGAATCAACACCTCCAAATTAGTCTAAATCAACTTAGGAACCTTGGGTACCAAAAAATGTGTTACCCAGTGTTATTTTTAATACCTACAAACACTGGTGTTTCATCCTTTTTGGAATCATCAGTTCAGGTTGACACGATTACCGCCAGTCTGGAGATTCAAACCCAACCACGAAACCATTTCTGACTCCATTAGCAAGGAACAAACTGCTCGGCCAACGTTGTATATAATAAGGAAGAACTGATATTTATTAAACTTATCGAAACGTTGAATGTTTGAGTTACAGAAAAAGAAAAATGATTTTCAGATCGTCAAGATCGCCGCCTCGAAGCACACATAACAGAAATCTGTTCTGTTCTCTTTTGGATGTTATCGCAAGCAAGTTTTCTTCAACTGACACCATATTGCAAAGTACCGCACCGACGTCGAGCCGACAAAAAAGAAAATCGTTCCCAACTGAAGAAATGCTGGCTTTTTAAATTGTCAAACCCGACCGCGTCTCAATCTGCATAAGACACGTTTTTATCTCGTGTCGGTCAGGTTTTTTTTCTCTTTCTTTACTTAAATGAATGACACACGCACTGATCATGCGCACTACAATTTTCCATACAAGTTAACAAACTATAAACACCATAAACGAGACAATCAATGTATTTTAGGTTAAATACATAAATTAAATACATTAATCCTAAATACAATTGAATTAACAGAGTATTGATACAAGAAGTAAGAATGGATTGATAAGCACAGAAACAAATACTTATGTCAGCTTCATAAGTTTTTTTGTCCGGAGATTGCTTGCTCGAGTTGCAAGTTTATTTAGATGAGTGTCCTGCAAATAACAGAAAGGATGATCATGGAATTGCTGACCATGTGATCATACGAAAGTTAATTATATTCTCACGAGAATTGGGGACCTCCCTTAAGTATAAAAAATCTACATATAACCTTATTTTTTTTTTACCAAATGGCACAATTCAGGCTAACAGAAACTTCTTCCAAAGGGTGATAACTAGGGCTATGACAACAGCATATTCTTTTCATTGTTGGACTCTCGAGTTATATATTTGACATAGGTAGACACAGTTAATCCATCGAGAACCACAGCACTCTATATAAAAACATATAAGATATACACAGCTACACATTCAAGAGTCAAAACAACGAAAAGAATACGCTGTTGTCCTAGCCCTAGTTATAACAAGTAACCATGTGATGAGTTTATTTCCCCAACTTCCTTAAGTAATAAAAAATATACCTATGTTAAAACATTTCTTAACTAGAGTAATATATATATATATATATATATATATATATATATATATATATATATATATATATATATATATGATTAATAAAACATGTTAAAAGACATCTTGAAAAAGAGTTAAAAACATATTTAATTTAAAAAAAGGAAGCACAAGATAAGTGGATAGTCCTTAATCCGCGGAGTTTCGAAGAAATACTCTCCTTCTCATCAGAGGGCAGGAATTAGCAAAATGCGGGATCGGATTTTGCATATAAAAGTATTTAATGAAACTACAAGTCACAGATCTTACTTGGTTAAAAAAAAGGTGAGGTAAGGGGAATAGGAGGTAAAAGAAAAATGATAAAAAGATTTCACATGAATGGATAGTCTGGTGAAGGGTAAAGGGTAAAAAATCGAAGAATGGTAAAATCCAAAACGGTCGAATTAAACATTTCCAATCTAATGGGTAAGTTCCAAATGGTCCAAAATGATCCAAAGGCAGAGTTCCTTGAAAAAAATCGCAAATGGAATGAATTCCAAATCATTAAAAGAAAAAGCATTGGAGAGAATATTTAAAACACGTCTGTCAAGGCTGGAGGAAATATATATATATATATATATATATATATATATATATATATATATATCTTTATTCGATTGGCAAAATTTTAGAATAATTATAAAGAAGTGAACCATCGCGTAAATACAATCAACTAAAAAATGGAAAACGGGGTGAGGAAAAGAAAAAAAATATATATATAATGGAGCAAGTTATATGTACAATTCAATAAAATAAATAAGTCGACTAAAAAAACGATCGTTAAAATACACCCAAAGCTGTTAGTCTGAACGAAAAGCGCTTTGGGTGTATTTTAACGATCGTTTTTTTAGTCGACTTATTTATTTTATTGAATTGTACATATAACTTGCCCCATTATATATTTTTTTTAATTTTTTTCTTTTCCTCACCCCGTTTTCCATTTTTTAGTTGATTGTATTTACGCGATGGTTCACTTCTTTATAAATAAATATATATATATATATATATATATATATATATATATATATATATATATATATATATATATATATATATATATATATATGACAGATACCGAGACAGCGTGTACCGGATAGTCTACATTATAAATACATACATATTCATAAAAAATTTTCACTCAAAATAAAAAAAAATATTTGTGCTAATAATATAGTAAAAAGAAACAACAAAAATAGGCTAATCCAAATCAAATATCTATATGTCAAACATTGTTATTTTTGTCTGAATTTGAAATTTCGTTAAGTTAACTTTATATGTTAAAAAATTAATATATATATATATATATATATATATATACGTTTGCAAACAGATATAGACCTATAATGTATATGTACAATAAAGTTATTTAAAATTGCCATAATTAGTTAAGCTCAATAAAAATGGGCTTAAACTTTCAGAGCATATATAAGTTTATTAAACATTCCAAATTAACAGAAGTATTCACTGAATTCCCATTCATATTATATTATTGCTGCGTTTTACACGTGTTATAATAATATAGTAAAAGCAAGAAGCCGAAGAAATAGGCTAGTCCAAATCAAATATCGATACTCCAAACAAATTGCTGTGTTGGTATTTTAGAAATCAGTTAAGGTAACATTAAATTTTATGACAAAACGTCTGCATTCCAAATTTCAAGATGTTGTTTATAGCTTACCGTTTATTTCTTTCAGCATTTTGACAACACCTGTTTCGTAGCGCAGAATCATTTATGTAATTATTATGTCAATCTTTAAAGCCTATTCAGCCCTGATTCATCAGAAGAACAGGAACTTATTAACTTTGAAAGAATATAAAAGGAATATGGACTTGATTACAAAATACGAAAATCGGAAGAGTAGTGGTAATTGTGTTTTGTTTTAGTTACGCCGCCATCTTAGATTTTTATTATCTCTCTCTCTCTCTCTCTCTCTCTCTCTCTCTATATATATATATATATATATATATATATATATATATATATATATATATATATATATATATCAGTTGCACACCTATATTTGAATTTTAACAGACAATTTTTTTACAGAAAGAATATTAACTGCGTCATATTAAAAAAAAAAATACATTAACGACTATATGAAGTTATTAAAAATCTCCTTCTCTTTAACAACGCAACCTCCCCTGCCCCCTTTTTGAATTTCTAACGTGTTTTTCCGTTACTGAAATGGAACAGCGTCACACTTTTCACAAGAAAAATTTTCAAATATTTGTACTGGTGTTTTTGTTTTCTTAATTTCATTCATCCAGAGGATGTCTCCAAATAAAGACGAAACGTTGATGAATGCAGAACTCTGTTTGTTCCTTTTTATTGCTCTATTTCGTCAGAATACTATTTCCATTATTCTCATCATATATATATATATATATATATATATATATATATATATATATATATATATATATATATATATATATATTGAACCAAGCGGTCACGGGTGGTCTAGTGTCTTATAATTACAAACATCTGCCCATTAAATAACTCTATATATTCATCAGAATGGCCATAAATATATATCATTGCTTAAAAAAAGGGAGTTTTCACTGCTGCTATATCTGTTTGCAGTTGCGACAGATGTTGCTGAAAGTTTTATGAGACGTAGTATTAAGTCGCTTCATTCAGTTTCCACTTTGGAAAGACGAGAAGAGATAACACGCAATGCATTAACTCAAGAAGCCTTAGATGTTCGAGATATCTTGGATTAAAAGAAAGAAAGAAAAAAAGAACAGATCAGAAAAGCAAAAAAGTTCAGCAATACTCCACCCTTTAAAATAAGTCTCAGCCGCCTGCCTATTTTATATGCTAAGATCTTAAGGTACATCCACCCTCCGTGGTCGATGACAGGTGCACGACGGCATCTTCAAATACGCAACTTAATAAACGCCTTAATGTCTTCGAGAAAACGTCTGCCATTCGGGGAAGATTCTGCTTTTAGTTTTAGATAAGTCTTCGCAATTTTATGGGGAGGCTCTGTCTGTTCGTTGGTCTGTCATGCTTCCGTTTGGAATAGCATTTTCTTTTGCTTGCCATGCTTAAGTTTGAATTACCATGTTCTTTAGTTCGCTGTTAACCTTTTTTTTTTTTTTTTAGTTAGTCATGCTTACGTTTGAAATGGCATCTTCTTTGGTGTGTCATGAGTTTGGAATACCGTTTCCTTTGGTCTGTCAAATTTCAGTTGGAAATAGCATTCTTTTCGCTTGCTATACTTAAATTTTAATGGGGAACATTTAAAAGACATTATTTGTCAAAAATAAAGATTGTTTGAATTTTGCGTTTTTTTTTTTGTTGTTTTTTTTTTTTAATTTCCCAATGTCTTATTCAGATTGTGTTAAAATTACAGAAAAATATAAAAAAATAAAGAATCTTTTTAAGTACAAAACCCTCCAAGAACTTTTTTGGACGCCATGTATATAGATATAGATATAGATATAGATAGATATTTCTAGTAAACAAATAACCATTGAGATACGGTAAAATAGTGGAGCAAACAAATTCTAAATAGATCAAAAGATTAATAAACCCTGGTATAAAAATATATAGCAATCATCTGCAAATTATTACCAGACTAGCAGACTGCCCAGCATTGCCCGGTCCGGTCGTAAAATACGCATAAATATTATATTTTAATCTCTACAGAAACTGAAATATGTGCATGCGAATATTATGGTTTTTTTTAACAGTTCATTTCTTGTAAGAAAAAAAATACTCAAGCTGAGATTGAGACCAAAACCTAAAGATAACGAGTCACGTACGATGACATTAGGCCAGCTTGACACGATCATTAAAAAGTATTTCAAACCTACTTATTTTTAGCATAAGTAATATGTCACGTGAACGATTCATGCATACGCATTTGTGAAACATTTGACAAACACATAAAAATCTGATGACCCCCCCCCCCTCCAAGTACCAATTTTTCAATTTTGACCCCTATAGCAGCGCTCTTTTTCTCGGATAAAAACCGAATTAAAAGTTTTCCACATGTCTGAATATCTTATATACCAAATTTCAAGTCTGTTGAGCAAAAATTTGTTGAGTATATAGGTTGAGAAGTGTCCTCACACACACACACACACACACTCTCTCTCTCTCTCTCTCTCTCTCTCTCTCTCACACACACACACAGTCTCACTTTTATAGATATATAGATATGTTGTAGGGGACTAGGATATATAAATACCCCAATCCCGTTACAAAATAATAATGAAACGAATGGGAATTGAAGGAAACAAAGACTCAATTAATGGATAAGATAAATGTCGTTTATTTGCTGTTGAAAGAAATGAATGTTTTAGTTATAACATGTCCGCGCGTATGTAACCAATGTCCGTTGCAGGACTAGTGTTGTAGCAAGAATAGGAAATGTGTTTTCATCTCAAGTCCGGGTCATTATTGTTTGTTCGCGCGTGGGAATTGAAGTGAGTGTGGTAGTGGAAATGAGAATCCAGCGTGTAGGCAAGGAAGATAATATTAGAGTTGTCATCAGTTAGTAGGCAGCTACGCGAAGGTGTTCTTAGTGGCCACTAGTAGATAGAGAGAGAAAGAGTGAGAATGTATACATACAGTCTTTAGCTCGTGCCCCATACATAGTAGGAAGTGGGCATGAGGTGCGCGTGCGCGCGCGCCGAAACGGCGCGCGGCTTGTTCGCCCAACCTCTCTAGTTGAGAGTTGGTTCCAAAGAGAAAGAAACAGCTTATCACCTTGTTTTTATACTCGTTTCCAGAGTGTATTTTGCGCATGTGTATTTCCTTAGAAAGCGGAAGTGACGTCGTCCATGTGCGTGATCGTGTTCGCGTGTGTGAGTACATGTGTGTACGTAAGTGTGTGTGTATATATACGTGAATTTGAGTGTATGTACGCGAACGTGAATAAGTGTACATGTGTGGACGTGGGCGCGTATGTTTGTGTGCGCGTATGTATATGACAGCTTGAAATATGAATGTGTGTTTTGTGTGAGACTTGAAAAAGGCTCGTACAATGTTTTTTGTTGTGGTATTAGTGGTTGAATAAATGACGAGAAAGACACAGGAACAATTAAATAAAAATGTATTAACAAAAATACATAAAAGAGGGAATTGAACAATATCTTTGCTCATGGCAGGACTAGTTGTGAACGACCATCCAACTCTCTCGTAAACCGCTTCTCGTTCCCCAGAAGTGACGTCATGGAATAGTTCATTATTCCTGGTAATAGGGGTGCGCCCCCAACAGTTTTCAAAGTTTTCAGTCAAAATCTGGAACCATTTTTTAGATTACTTTTTTGTTTTATTTGTTTTACTAAAATATAAAACGCAGAAATATCTTTAACATTCCTAGTGTATGAAAAAAAAAAAAAATGGTGTCTCATCCAAATTGCCTTTTCGTAACTAAGAAACATCTACCCCTCCCCACCCCACCCCAAAAAAAGAAAAAAAAACTGAATGCTCTTTTGAGGTAGGTTGATAAATGAAAAACAGATTTCCGCTGTCTCTACCCCTTACCCCTACTCTATAACACCCATTTGGGAATTCCCTTGGGCGCATTTGTCCTGTGCATCCGGCAGAGGAAGTGCATTTCAGAAGACAGTTATTAAATCAGAAAATAATGTAGACCTCCTCGGCCTTCCACAATTGCCATCACTCCTACACAAATACAACACAGTGATATTTACTCTAGGTGCATTGAACCGACTTCCCTCGGAGGAGGAAGTTTCCAGGGAATACCGAATTCAGAAGTGGCCCTCGGTCGCATGTATATCGTGTTCAGGTTCTGGATAAGGATCAAACTTCATGCAGACCAAACCATCCTGAGGTAAAATTTTTGTGAATCTTGTGTAGAAGTTCAACTCGCTTAACAATAATCATCATCATCATCATCATCATCATCATCATCATCATCATCATCATCATCATCATCATCATCATCATCATCATCACCATCACCATCACCATCATCATCATCGGTTTAACATTCATTTTACATGCTAGCATGTGTTAGAAGCAATTAATGTCATGTGCCTCAAGTCATGTAGCTGTAAGTTTGTTGTCAGTCTTGCAGGAAGGTTGCATACACACACGCATGTCAACTCGACATTCGCGACAGGAGACACTTTAGCTCCTTTTCTGTCTTGACTGTGTACTTCGCACCTTTGTTGATATACACAGCACACTGGGTTAATTTCTAAAGGCTGATATGAACGAGAAAATCCAAGAGTTCCATGCGTCTTAGTGACCACTAACAACATAGAAATTTTATCGCTTCAGATCATCATCATCATCATCATGATCGTCGTCGTCATCATCGTCGTCGTCGTCATCATCATCATCGTCGTCGTCATCATCATCGTCGTCGTCGTCATCATCATCATCATCATCATTGTCGTCGTCGTCACCGTCGTCGTCGTCATCATCATCATCATCATCATCATCATTGTCATTGTAACATTTTGTTTACATGCTAGCATGTGTTGGACAGCTTTTAGAAATTGACTTCTAAGCTGACCTACATCTGGCCAGGTCTTTATTTATACTTCTTTCTCACGAGTCTGTTCTTATCACTGTTTTTTTTTTTTTTTTTTACTTTCTGCTGTAAACTGAACCTGCTTCCTCAACTGGTCTACATCTACTGACCCATCTAATTTTTTTGAATGTGGCCATACCATCAAAGTCTGCACACTTCTCCCTATATACTGTCTAGATTCCTCCTTCTTCTTCTAAAGTAATCAGATCTAAGCTTTTCTTTAAGACACATGTTACACATCCATCGTATCATTCTCACGTCATTTATCTCCATGCAACGCATGTCCTCAACTCGCATCTGTCAGGTTTCACTTCCATATGTTATCACGATGTCTGATGGGCTCTTGCCTTCGTCGACATTGGTAATGCTCTGCTGATAAGTAATGGCAGAAGTTCCTTGAATATAGTCTATTCACTTCTAACTCTTGCTATCACACTAGCACCTGCTCCACCCTCTGTTCTAATGGTATCATCGAGAGAACAAAACTTATCAGCAACCTCAATAGCTTGTCAGGTTTCACTTCCATGTATTATCATATTGCACACACATTACTTTGGTCGACAATGGTAACGCTCTGCTGGTTAGTAAAAACAGAAGTTTTCTGAACTTAGTCCTTGAACTCTTAATTCTAGTTATCACATTAACACTTGCTTCGCTCTGGAATCATGAAGGTCGCAAAATTTCTGGACAACCTCAATGGTTTTTGCCTAGTTATTTTTATAAGGAAGAGGTCAAGGATCTTTTCAGTCATTGTCTCAAAATATCATTGTTTAACACACATGTCATTCTATACACAAACCATGACATTTGATCCTTGATTTGTTGTTTTATGATTACCGGCTCAATTCTATTTTGATATCTGAATTTTCATTTGGGTTCAAATTTCTTCGTTTCATGACAGAAAAAAAAACTTTTATCCAATGACGAGCAAACATTTTTCAACATTTTTGTTTATCTTCTTGGTTGAATCAAAAATTTATGAAAAACTAGAAGATTAAAATTAATCCCACCCGACCCGAACGGAACAGATTTCCACCACTTTTATATCCTATTAGTGGGGGAGGGAACTTGCCCGGTCATAAAACATGCTTAAATTTCGTGTTTATCATTACAGAATCAGTTCTCGATTAAATATTATATTGTACCAAATATATGGTACTAATTTCAAAGGTTAAAAAACATGACTGGTGTGCCATCAGCTAGAATCAAAACCAAAACTTTAAGTGCCCCAGCTGCGTTTCCTATCGTTTGAGCCATCGACAGATAGATAAGAAAGATTTAAAATTTAATCATTTCTAACTATGACTGAATTTACCCATACACAAAAGTAATAGAAATATGTTGGTAAGTTGAACAGTTTTCATTTCAAATTGCCAAATATAGTTCTGTACATGTTATTCATCGACCAATACGGTTTTACTTATTATGAACCATCCTTAATATATGATTACTATTTTCAGTTAATTTCAGTGTTACGTGACCAGTAGTTTAAGAGTTTATCAGTTAAATATTTTTATGCAGACACTCACACACACATACATACATCTACTGTTTTATATAT
>NC_136516.1:13902733-13905233 GCF_053919585.1 Euprymna scolopes
AATCTAACCGACGCAAGAAGCCCAATGTAAAACGCCTTTCGTGGACTTACACAAACACTGGCGCCCATTTTGCCCTTTATATATTAGATGACGACTTCACATTTTAATATACAGACTTTTGCACTTTGGTTGTATTCTACAATGCTAATTGCACTGGCTGGACAATAGAAAGCAGACAAGCCCCCCCCCCTTCTCCACATATGCAGAGATAGTTAGGTCAGTTTTGTAGCCTCATCTAGTCATAGTAACTTTTGATCGCCTTATTTCTTTACTCATGCGCCTCAGTGTTTTCCAATGAAGTCAGTGTGCTAAGAGAGAGCCAACACTCTATTGATTATTATATTGTACCCAATATATAGTAGTGATCAGAAAAGTGTTAAAAAATATGACTTGGGTGCCATCAGTTAGAATTGAAACCAAAATATTTATTCGTTATCGCTTGATCTATGTCATACGCATATAAAAACTAAAAAACAAAAAAAAACATTGTTAAGGATATAAATGTATATTTGCGCATGCACAGAAATAGCACGTTTAGTCGAATTACATCTGCCAAGTTTCATTTTTTTCTGGGCCCCAGAAATAGAGATTTTCCATTGGACCCACGGTGCTCCTATGTCAAAGGGAAGAGCCTTAGAAGAGGGAAGGGGTTTTCATGCGTAGGAGGAGGGATATTTTCTAACCGTCTGATCCACAGTTGCAGTCTGCTCTCTTCCCGAGATGTTGTTCTCCTTAACTTCATTCGTTGGGCCGTTGGTTCACGTTCATAATGGCGTCCATCGAAGGTAGCCTTTGTGATCTTTACATATTCCCTTTAATAATTACAAGAAACTTTCTTAACCACTGCATGTCTAAGTCTTTGATTTGTGATCCCATTAAATAAAATCAGCCGAACGAAAATAAAAGTTTTGTAAAGGAAAAAAACAAATCTGAAATCAAAAGCAGAATCAATGTCAAAATATTAATTTAAATAAATAATTAATAATTCCTATAAATATATAAGCATAAAGAATAAAATAAAATAAAAAAAAAAACGTTTGATATCAAGGAAATTATTTATTTCACAAAATTAAACATAAAGAAGATACAATCTTATTTTTATACATGGATAAATGAAATACAATTTTAATAATAATGGAAGATGATGCACGTTTTTATGACTTTCACGCTCACCGATATTTCAACTGCTTTAAAATCGAAAATTAATTAGGGAGTTTAATCAGCGAACTAACTGCACGAATACAATGTTTTGTAAAAGATATCGTCAGTCTTAAATGTTATACGAATTCGTTTTTTTTTTTTTAATTATTTTTTTATTTAAGCATGAATGCCGATAAAAAAAATCCAAAATGGTTGCCAATAATGACTGCCAGTAATCTTGCGTTCCTTTTTCTCATTTGAATCAGTTTTCAATCGACTTTTTTTCCGGAAAAACAAAATATTTGTCAAATAAGATAATGAGGTTTAAAAAAAAAAAATTATGTGGCAAATATTTTCTTTTCGTTAAGATGAAAAGAAAATTATTTGTTTGTATTCCTCAATATCTCATTAAAGGTTGTTTTCTTTTAATTACACATTTAGGCAAGCATATTCACTCGTGCATACACATACAGCTACGCGCGAATGCTTATATGTAAACTAGTAGTGCTGCCCGATGTTGCCCGGGTACGGTGATAACAAAATAGACAAGTTTTGAAAAATGTATGCATAACTGTTGTAGCCGTGCAGGCCGGCAATAACCAAAACAAACGCAATTGTGTAATTAATAAAAAGTGTATTAGCAAAATGATGTTACAGAAGTATGCATCATTATTCTGGGGCCATAACTGCCACTAATCGCTACATTCTGAATGTGTTAGGTGTAACTATATTATAGTTTCTGGGCAAGTCTATTATTCGTGAAATAGGTATATCATACCCCATAACAATAAAGTCTTTCTTTAAAAAATATCTCTACACCATTTTCCCTCTCCCCTTATCTATCTATCTATCTATCTATCTATCTATCTATCTATCTATCTATCCATCCCCTTTCGTAATCTGATTCGATATAATACGAAGTCTCTTTGGATGCGCTGTAGAAAACTGTGAGATGGCAAACGCTTGAGAACGCCTCCGAGTGGATGAGATTGAATTCCCTTCAACGATACGCCTCACATCTTCAGTATTTTCCGGTGTACATACTGAGCCACTTCGTCCACGTCTAGACATCTCTTGAAAACGCGTCACTAAGTTCATTATTGCAGGCCTACTAGAAGGATGTCGAACATTGAAATGGCGCATACAAGATCTTTGCACTGCAACAATTTACCGTCGATTTTCAAAGTAAAATTCAATTATCTTTACTCGTTGTTCTGTTATAAGCTTATCTATACCAAAAATTTCCACTGAAAAGAGAAATTAAAATATATTAATAAAAAAAGTTATTTCATTTGTAAAATGTAAAGTGATTTATGGTGAGCCACCCTGTATAATTCTATAATATAAGTGTGTGTGTCTA
>NC_136516.1:13910233-13965233 GCF_053919585.1 Euprymna scolopes
AACACTAGAATATTTCAATTAAAAGTCAAATATGAACGGGTAAAATTATAGAAGAATATAGAAGAATAAAAGGTCAATCAAGTGGTTTGGTTTGTTCAAACAGTTACATTAAATTTAGCTTAAATTTGCAGTTTTTGAAAAAAATTACAAGTGCGGACTTTCTTTCTGTGTATATAAGTGAGGATGTGTGTATGAGGACACTTTTCAACCTTTATAATTAACAAATATTTTTATTTACAGACTTGAAATTTGGTATATAGAGTATTCAGATATGTGGAAAATTTTTTAATCGGTTTACATCCGAAAAAAGAGCTGCTAAGCGGTCAAAATTGAAAAATTGGTGCCTGGGAGGCTACCAAATGTTTATCTGTTTTTAACTGTTTCACGACTGCGCATACATGGTCCTAAAATATGGCAGTTTCTTGATGTTAAGTATGAGTTGCTTTGAAAACACTTTTAAAAGTCATGTCAATCTGGTGTAATGGCTATCTTTAGGTTTTGATTTCGATCTCAGTTCAATTATTTTTTCCTACAAGAAATGAACTGCTTAAAAAAACTTAATACTCACATGCACCTATCTCAGTTTCTTTACGTTTTTTCTCCTTCATTTTTTTTAAGGAATTTAACGCTACGTTTAATACCTACAATATTTCCATTTATAATCAATAAGAATTCTGCATTAAGTAAAATATAATGTTTATGCATAATTGACGACCGGGCAACGCCGGGCGACTTGCTAGTATATATATAAAATCATGAAAATATATATGGCAATGGGACTACACAGAATTTTCCATGTTTCATCGTTGTGAGGACATGTCAGGCTAATGTATGGAATTAATTTTGCCACATGTGTTTATATATACAACATTAAGTTTGCTAGTTAACCAATCAGATTCTTTGTTATTTTTTACTCGTTTTCAGCAGCCTCTGGTCGTGCTTTTATCAGACAAAGTTTTAGTTGATTTGCAATTCACCTCACTCTTTGTTTTTATATATATATATATATGTGTATGTATTTGTGTGTGTGTGTGTGTGTTTGTGTGTGTGTGTATGTGTGTGTGTGTGTCTGGGTGTTTGTGTGTGTGTGTGTGTGTGTGTGTGTGTGTGTGTGTGGTTGTGTGTGTGTGAAAGACAAGCATTTTGACTAGAATGCTTTTTGTTTAAAGATTTTATACCTAAACTTAAATTAAAAGCAAAGAAAATGATTCTCGCTTTCAAACCGTACACAAGAAATCAATTTAAAAAAAACAAAACTTTCAGATTAAATTTTGTAAATTTGTTTTACGGTTAATTTGATGGAAAAATTATGTTTAAACACTAAATTATATAAACACATATTACCGCCCCAAAATATGCCACACTGTGCGTCTTCCTGCAGAGTGAAAGGTCATAGCCAGTGCGTGATCGCAGATCAATAATCGACCTGCGCTCATGATCGATATATTTCATCATATAAAAATAAAAGGATTAATAATATTCACAAGTGCTTCTACATCTTTTTACCTATTATATTTTCATAATCCTATTAAATAAATAGAACAAACAATGAACTGATGCTGAAGATCAAAATATTGCATCACTCATTGTATTAAATACCCATCGAGGTGTAGGAGAGAGTTCCACTCCTTTCCCCACATTACTCCCCTTGCCCTTAATCCTTTCCTTTTAATGCTGAGCGTTTAGTAAGGGGAGGGACTTCTAATATTACTTCCGATTCTAAAATGCTTTTTTATTGCGTCAGCATTGATTTTTATTGCACTCAGGCTCATAAGCGATCCTCGTTGTGTAAACAAATTGAGCTTAGGCATTTGGACACTGTCAAAACATTGTTAATTCACTACCCGCATATCAGCTGATTAGCATAACGGTTAGAAGCTCTGACTGTCGTTTGGGTGGTCGAGTATAGATCCTGGCTTGAGGTAGTTGCTTGTCTAGCCGCACTGATGAGCTGTGATACAGTGAAACAGTACTGTATGTGGATAATTCTCTCTCTCTCTCTCTCTCTCTCTCTCTCTCTCTCTCTCTCTCTCTCTCTCTCTCTCTGTAACAGCACTTAATCATGCATTGAAAAAAAAAGGTGTTTATGTCAGTTATAAACAAGTGAAAATAGGGAGAAAAATGGGGGGGGGGGACTAGAAGGTCCAGAGTTCATGAAGACACAATCGATGGTAAGTCTAAAAAGTGAAAAAAAATTTTTTTTAGAAAATAAAATAGTCAAAAGTCTAAAGTTAGCAAAATGCGTAAGTGAGTTGTAGAGTGAAAAATAGTCTGATTGAAAAAGTAATTGCAGAGTGAGAAATAATCCGATTGGAAAAGAGATTCAATGTAGCTTAAATGAATATAAAATTCCTCTTGCAGTTGCCGAAAATGCCCCCCAAATCGCAAGGTTAAAATTCAGTCACTTAAACGTAACCAACTGATCTGCTCCCATCGTTTGGTCAGGCATCAAATTGTAACAGCTGACGTTATATTTGAAAATTAGGTCAATTCAACTTAGAATTGCAAATGTGTAGGCGTTAACCCAGACAGCAGAGGTCGTCTAGACAACAGGAGAGGTATACTGTCCCCAGGATGCGTTTGTTTAGAAACATACGATCTTTAAACAGCATTAAACGCATACTAGCAATCAAAACTCTGAAGACAGGAAATCCCATAAACAGGTTTATTGAAGGTAGATACGGCAAAAAACTGAAAGTAACAAAAAAAAAAAAAAAAAACGTTGTTCAGAATACAAAGAGAAAAGGTCCAGAACGAGAAGTTATAAAAGGGCTGAATCGGGGAGTCGTATGCGTAAGGAAATTAACAACAGCTAGAAATAAGGGGCCCAGAACATGTGGATAAAGAAAATAAACAAAGTTCGAAATTAAAGTGAAATAATATAAAAAATAACATTAAGGTATTAAAAATTGTCTTTAATAAGGGGATAAATAATGTTTCTTACTGGAGATGGCTTAAAACGGCGCAGGATAATGGGAGATAAAAAACCGAGCCATGTGGCTAGAAAGGCAGCTAGAATTAGGGGATAAAACACCGGTCAACCTGCCGGTGTCGAGTCAGGGGAAACTCTATAAGAAAACTGTCCGGTCAAGGGAGATAACTGTTTAAGAGACATAAAAAGAAGCATGATGCTACACTTGCTAAAATGTTACAGGGGCATACAAGGAAAGAAAACTAAATTTAATTTAAAAGTAATAGAAATCTAGCAATATTAATGATGATAAGAATATCAACAATAATAATAATAATAATAATAATAACAAGTTCTACACCCCCCATTATGCATCCCCCCATTGTTTCATCACCGACCCACCCACCCAAAAAAAATAATGATACCAAAGGGCCAAAAAGGGTCAATAAGGACTGAAAGACCGAGGAGCGAGCGCCAACCAGACCTCGGCTGGACAAGCGCAAAGAGAACTGGGACCTAGGGAGGCTGAGTGCCACTCAAATTCCAGTATAAACCAATGGCCACTACCAGCGAGAAATCGATGGTAAGCGGCTGTTGCGATGATGCAAATTCATTTGCAAATGCTATCGAAGGAGGTGGAGAGAGCTGGACGTCTGGGGAGACTTATTGTCACTCAGCTTCCAGAGAACACCACAGGTTTCCAATCAGATCGTTTGTTGACTTGTGTGAAAGCTCCATGTGAGCCAATAATAATAATAATAATAATAATAATAATAATAAAACTAAGGTAAATATTGTAGTAAAAATTTAAATGAAATGATTACTGAAAATGAAATATGGAGATAATATTGGTATTAATGATATACATTAAAAATAAAAAATTTGGAGTACCTTCGTCATTGATAAAATTAAAACCTCCACAAGAAACACCCGTCTAGCAGAAAACACTATCAATAATTTCCCCCACTCTTTATCTGTGCCTTAACCTAAACGTAGATTCCATGAGCAAAGCTTCTTTCTTAGAACTGCACGCCTATGGAACTCTCTTCCGTTTGCCTGCTTTCCAGCTGGCTACAACATGTTTGTCTTCATGTCTAACGTAAACAAGTTTTTGATGAGCCGTTCCATATAAGTTAACAAATTTACTGAATTCCCATTACTAACGATTACTGTAGTGTCCAATTTCTACTGTACACTCTTTAACCCTTATCCTCGAGTGACCTTTTGGCCTTGATAAGTGGTGATGCCTATGTAAAAAAAAAAAATAAAAAATAAATAATAATACAATAGTGCTATTAAATAAAAAACAGCACCATTGCCAATCGAAGCAATGGTTATACAAACAGTAATGAGAAATAGTAAAGGTTTTAGTTATATTGAACAGCAATTATAATTAATAAAATATAATAAATTTAGTACGAATTATAATCATATGACAAGCTCCACTCCCTATTGTGTTTATATGAAGCTTTTTTTATATAGTTGGGATTAATATATTCATATATAAATATTGATAGTTAAAATAGATTGAAGGTGCACTTGCTAGTATTGGATAAACATTTCATTCCAATTGCCTAAATTGATGAATATATATATATATATATATATATATATATATATATATATATATATATATATATATATATATATATATATATATATAGGTTGTTATTTTTTCTGTAAAAAAACACATATTAAATATGCAGATATTTTCCTAAACGTAAATTTACACTTGTGGAGAATGGTCTATCGATTTATACTGAAATATTTATTATTTTATCATTATTACCAACAATGGAAGATTTTTTTTTAAATAAAATCAAATAAAAAAAACAATTAAAAGAATCGTTTTGGCATCGGAAAATAGGCACCAATTTTTTCGATTCTGATACTGATTCTGATACCGATTCCAATACCGATTCCGATACTTCCAAACTCGTTGATTTTTCCAATTCTTGATTCCGATTAATTGGCCCAACACTAATATATATATATATATATATATATATATATATATATATATATACTGGCGGGGAAGGTCGCCCAGCTTTGCCTGGACATGAAATACGTTTAAATGATATTTTAATTTGTCCAGATTTCGTATTTATTATTATAGAGTCGTGATTTCAAAAGTTTTTAAAAAAGTATACAGGTGTTATCAGCTAGAATCGAAACCGAAACTGCAGCATTCAAAGCTGGTGACGTTACCACTGTACCAACGTGACATGCACATAAACCGATTAAAAATTTAAAATAAACCAAACAAAATGTTCAACGATCTTTTCAATTTTGACCCATTTTTGACTCTCTTAAAAACTTTTAACTGGCGCCAAAAGGAAAGTCTGCACTTGTCATTGACAGCCTGCAATCTTTTGGGCATTCCTTGAATTAGTCTGCGGCATTACTCCAGTGAAAGGGCATCCACTTCTCTTTAATTTTTGTCCAAAGTTCTTCCAAATTTGAACTTTTATCATTATTTGTGCTTGATGTAATGCCATACGTTTTCGATAGGATTTAGGTCTGGAGATTGTGCAAGCCAATCCAAACACAGAATATCATGCTTTTCAAGGAACATCAGCTGTCTGAATGGGAGCATTATCCTTCATGAAGATGGGATTATTATCCAACTTCTGGGCAAGGTAGGGTAGAAAATGCTCAGTTGACATATTAATGTACTTGGTCAAATTAATTTACCTTTCAAGCGAACTATAGGCCCTGGACTATCGGCACTAATAACTGAACCTCCACCACCTTGTACCTATTTACAATGCCTCCCCACGGGACAGAGTTAGATACCAGGGTAGTTTTTTAACGTGGAGAAAAGGTACCAAAATAAAAAATTGTCTCAGTTGTGAAGGACTGCTTCTCCACCGAAAGAGAACAAGAAATGGAAGTGCAGCATCTGAAGAACAGATGGTATTTATTTGCTCCCCCACTGAGCAAATTAGGCACAAGGCCGTTTTTAATGTGAGGTAAAAACCAGCTCCCCTAAAAGTAGGCAAAAAGGGGGCACTCTGGTTACCAAAAATAATAATTGTCCCAGTATAGAGGGTTTCCCCTCCATTGACTGGTACAAATTATCTTAAGTGCAGCATCTGAAGAACAGATACTACACTTTGATCTTGTTTATATATTTTATTGAGAAAGAAAAAATTGAACATAAAAAACGTACAAAAAATTCAATTCAACAAAATTAGGCACAAGGCCCTACAAGAAGTTGGGAGGGGGAGGGTACAGGGTCTTTTTGACTATGTAACAGATGAGACTTTGAAGTCTTACTCTTGACTGGCAACATTTACCAAAATACCTCAATCACTCTGTGGATCCTAATCTAACTAATAACCCCAGCGTTCAATGTAAAATTTAACTATGTACAATTTGTATATTCATTTCTGTATGTTGTGTGTGCATTTTTTTTTTTTTTTTTTTGTGTGTGTATGTGTGAGAAAATAAAGTTCGATTTCATTAGAAAGAGTTCTTGAATTAATTGGCATAAAATGTTCGTGGAGTGGGAAAAAACTAATGAAAATGTTCATTTCAAAAATAAGGAAAATCTACTAATGTGTTGTTAGTAAGATCCCCCCTGTACTATTCTATGTGGCTAGATCCCCCACTGTTTTCCGGGGAACCGAAAACAAGCAGAGCATCCCTAATGGGGTTTGGGGAAGTCGCCTTAATGGAGGTGGGAGAAAATAAAGCAACGGATGGAGGGGGTAGGAAGGTGACCTCTGAGTAGGGGGATGATCGGGGGCATCAGAAAATAAAGATGAGGAGCAGGGGGGTTGGGCAGACTTAGAGGTTCTCTAATACCAAAAAATAAAATCAGGAACAGGATCTCATTTGTACCACCAGTCAAGAGTTACTTTACTGAACTTATAATGCTAACCTAGGCGGGATGGGTTCCGTAGGACCCAGCACCGCCCATGCCATGCCTAAGGAGGGAACACGTATTGAAACTTGGCTCCTCGACGGATGCACAAACTAGTGCTGTGCACCCACCTCTTGTCAAATTCCACTCTAGGCAACCTCTTCCAATCGCATCTGATCTTTACTTTAAGCAAATGTTTAAAGTAAACGATCAGATCCCGATCAGGAACAGATGTCCCTTCGTGGACCAACTTGAGGCGCGCGATCCAAATGGTCATGCGCGCTACTGCTAGGATCGCCAGGAAAACCAAACTTTCCTCCCTGGGGAACGGCGGCTCCATGTTGTACACAAAAGTTCCTACGTCGAGATCGAGCAGACACTCGGCATCGATGCGAGCTGTTACCCCCTCGACGTACCTTAATAGGGGCTGTATCCGGCTGCAACTAAAAAATGCGTGCTCGATTGTTTCGGGCTCGCGTTCGTCACAGCACGGACAGAAGCGGCTGGTATTTTCTTTATACCGGAAAAGTACGTCGAAGAGGGGCAGCGCATTTCGGACCAGTCGCCAAGTCAGGGAGAATTCCGAGTTATTCAGAATCTCCCGTCCCGGCGCCCAACGCCATTGAGAACGGACAACCTCCATCGACCATCCCATCCGCCTACAAAGTGGATCCTTCGCGGTCCCCTCCACTAAATCCCGATACAGTTTCTTCCTTGGCTGATCGAGGACATTGGTCCCCGGCAAAGCTCTAAGAGCGGTTCGGCATTCGGAGAAGAACTTGGACTCCCCCTTCGGTCTACGACGACCTTCTACCGAAGGGTTGGGTTTGAGGTTGGGAAACGAGTTCTCAACCACAGGAACCCAAGGAGCGTCTCCTTCAAGCGAACGACCCAGGAAAGCCAATCTCTCGGCGTTTCTATGACACAAGAGACTGGGCTGACCCAGGCCTCCCTCGCTCGGATTTTGAACACAGACCTCTCTGCAGACATAATGCTTACCCTCGTTCCACAAAAGTGAATCGAGGCGCCCTTGTAAGCGGGTTAGTCGTTCTGCAGGGAGAGGAAGTACAGACAAACGGTAAAGGATGAGCGGAAAGACGTATGTAGCACACGCCTCCGCCCGACCCTTCAAGGACAATTTCCTTCCAATCCAAGTCTTTACTGACGATTTGACCTTAGACTGTACTTCCGACCAATTCTTTTCCAGCTGAAGTCCCGGTCCAAACCAGACACCGAGAATGCGGACCGGTCCATCGGTCCAGCTGAAAATACCTGGAAGCGAGTTTACCCCGGTCCAGGCCCCCAACCGCAGGCCAACAGACTTGCTACGGTTGAAGATGGCCCCTGTTACTTCTTCGTATCGAGCGAGCGCCTCGACCACCGCTTGAACGTCCGTGAGGCAAGACACGAACACGGTGACGTCATCGGCGAACGCGGAAACCCTGGCTCGTGTGCCTCCAGGGAGAGCTATTCCGCGCAGGACTGGTGTAGCCGCCTCGTCCCTTAACTTGCGAAGGAGGGGTTCCAACGCCAGGACATACAACAGAGGCGACAGCGGACAACCCTGTCGCACCGACCGAGAGACAGCGAATGACTCCGACAGCTTACCGTTGATCTGCACCGCTACCGTCGGCCTGTCATACAGAACAAAGATCCACTTGCGGAAGTCCGGATTAAATCCGGCGGCCTCTAGCACAGATCCTAGGAACCGATGGTCGACCCTATCGAATGCCTTGGACTGATCCAAACTGATCAGCGCGGCTTCGGCGTCGTCTTCTGTCCCCTCTATGATCGAGCGTATCAAGTGCAAATTGTCTTGAATCGATCTCCCCTTCACAGCATAAGTCTGGTCCGGTTCGATCAAGTCAGTGATGACAACCTGCAAGCGATTCGCAAGAATCTTTGCCAAAATCTTTAACTCTGTGTTTAGCAGAGTCAAGGGCCTAAAATCATCAAAGTTTTCCCTCCCACCATGCCGTTGACCTTTCCTCAGCAATGTGATCACACCCTTGGTCACCTGTCCAGGGATGGAACCCTGGGCAAACCAATGGTTGAACATATCCTTCAGAATAGGGACCAACATGGGCGACAGCCTCAAGTAAAACTCGTAGGGTAAACCATCAAGCCCCGGGGATTTGTTATAGCCGACCTGCTTCAACGCAGTAATGACCTCATGTTCAGTAATAAGACCATCACAGCTAGCCGCCCGAGCCGCCGTGAGGCGGGGCGAGTCAGCCAAATAGCTGCCAAACTCATCAACCCTGAGTCCGGGTAGTTGGGTGAAGCGCACCGATAGATGCTCCCGAAACCCCTCGCAGATCTCCCGAGTCGATACTAAGGGGTGTCCTTCCAGGTTATGTACTTTACGAATGTACCCATCCGAACCGCGCCTTAAAGCAGCCTTACGCTCAACAGCGTCAACATTCACAGCCTCGTTAGAAACTTTCTTTAACCTAGCCCTAACTACTTGACCTTCATACCGCTCGCTAGCCAAGCGGTTGAGATCTTGTTTAGCTAGTGCTAACTCTAGGGGGTCCCCCCCCTCCACCGCCCGGGTCAGCTTATCCTCTAAACGCTTCTTTGCCTTAGCCTTATCTATCGCGAGGCGTTGGCTATACTGGACAGAGAAGCGCCTAATTTTGGCCTTGAGACTAACCCACCACTTACTCCCTGTAACCGCCCCCACTAAAGCCCGCTGAATTAGCTCAGTGACCTTCAACCGGTAGTCCTCCAGCTCCAACAAGGTGCTGTTGAACTTCCAGTATCCGGCCAGTTTAGGCCTAGCGCTTAAGCTCAAACGGGCCATAACAAGTTTATGGTCCGAGTGTCCTAGCAAGTGGAACGTGGGGCAAGATAGGAAGTCTACATCGCCTCTTCTAACTAACATCCGATCCAAGTAAGTGCTTGGATGGGAAGGCACTACAGGATGCCACGTCCACATCTCCCGCCCAGGATGATCCAGACGAAATCTGTCGACGAGATCGCACGAGGCCATCAGGTCAGACAGACTGCTGTCACACCACGCCGACCCGCTAGTCCCCCCGACCTTATCTATTTTGGGATCAAGGATTGCATTCCAATCCCCCATTAAAACTAACCGTTCCGGATCCACTAAGAAGCCCTCCAACCGTCGAAAAAAGGTTGCCCTCTCTACAGCAGCATTGGGAGCATAAACAGCAACAATCCGAAAAACACTACAATTAACAGCAACATCAACAACAAGCGCCCGCCCGTCCTCGCCTGCGTGAACAACATTCACCGACGCTGACAGGGTGCGACTCACTAGCAAGGAGATTCCACGACTATAGGTATTGCCATATGCTGAGTAGACATCGTAATCGTTTACCAGCACCTGACAATCCGCGTCACAAACAAAGTGGGTCTCCTGGATAGCGGCAATATCTACCTTGAGGGACACCAAGTCTCTCACAACGCGCGAGGCCTTGCTTCGACACCTGATGCCCCTCACATTCAATGTAGCCAAGTTCAAAGACATGATCACTTACCTCAAGCACTGTCACAGACGGGTCTGAAATCCTGGGCAGTGAGGACATGGCAGGCCTGGCCAAGGCTGCCGGTAAGTAAATCCGATGAAGGTGATCCATCCTTGGCCACGCCCCCCACGTCCAGGGGGAAGGTTAGTTTGAGTGCCCTGTATAGCGATGGGTGTACATACATGGGGATTCTACCCTCACATTTAAAGAAAATGTTGGTCAGTGAAGGATGGTCCCTATCCACCAGCTGCTGGCCTGGGATCGCATTCTTCGCTGCCTTAATCATTGCCCACATTCCTCCAGTCCTACCGTCCTTGTTGACCCTAACGAAAGTGGTCAACAAAGGAGCGTCCTTGAATTTAGTGGGGTCTGTTACTAGCTCTCCACCGACTTTTTCAAAGTTTTTGAGTTTATTGTACCGGACCTTCTGTTGTCCTTTAAGGTCCGGAGCCGGTTGGAAAGGGTCTGTTTCACAAATCCTGCTTCCTGGCAGAAAGGGGAGCTTTTTGGTCCGTTCAGTGCGGACTTTGGGAGTGGGGGAGGGGACCTCTTTTGGTTGATGGGGAGGCTGAGCGCTTGGGGAGGGGGTAGCCTGCTCGTTTTCTTCTTTTTGGCTCCTGTCACGGGATGAGGGGCGGGAAGAGTTTCTTGGGGCCTTTATAGGAGAGGGGGAAGGTTGTTCGGGTTGCTGGGGTGTTGGGATCACAGGGGGCTCATCCTGTGTTGTTGTTGCGAGGGAGTCCTTCTCAGTCTCAGTGGGGGTAGGAGAGTTTGCGCGTGTCTTGCGGCTTTTCCTCCTCCTGGCCCTCCTGATCTCTGTTGCGCTCAGGGCCATAGAGACTGTTGTTGTCTCTTCCTCTGCCTCTGACGCGGCCTCCTCCTCAGATTCTGGTAGTTTCCTCTTGTTTGAGGAGGAGGGTGTCTGTGTGTCCATTATCTCCGTCTCACTCTTCGGTTGTTCTTGGTCTTGGGTGACTGTCTGCAAGGATGGCTGTTTGTTGATCTTGCCTTTCTTTACAACCGTCACCCAGCCTGTCGGTGCCTCTGGAGGATTTGCGGCCGGCGCGGGAGCAGCGGCTTGATTTGTTGTCACGCTTGTTCCCGCCGCTTTTGTGGGCTTCTTCCCTCCATTTCTCTTTGGACAGTCCTTCGCCATATGCCCTTGTTGTGTGCACAGCCAGCAATGAGGCCTCCTCCCTTCCACTATAAGGGAGAGTGTCCACTCTCCGAACTTGAGTGTGGCTGGGATGGCGTAGAATCCAGCCTTGTCCAGGACCATCTGTACTTTGTAGTCCCCGGTCATGATGTTTCTTAATCCGCGGACCGGGGTGACTTCCTCTACGTCTCCATACTGGCTTAGGATAGCCCCCAGTTGTTTGGCCTCCATATAGCAGGGGACGTTTAGAGCAGAAACATTTGCTCTCCTCTTGTTCATATAGATGGGTTGGAGCTTTATGTTCCTGCTCTGATGGCAGGTCCTGGACAGCCTGACTGCGTCTTCGGAGGTGGGGAGCAGAACATCCCACTGTGCGTAACTCCTTCTACAGATGTAGTTGGCGGGAATGTTCTGCTCCAGCAACACGTTCATCATAGTGTCCTTGTTGACGCCCGTCAGACCCCTTGTCTTGGTGTCTGAAGTTATCAGCGAGAGCACTCTTTTCTCCAGAACTTCCACTTGACCCGGGAGGGGTTGGATGTTGTTCCCCTGGGTATACTCCTTGTAAGTGGAGTCGAAGAGTGCTCTGTAGTCTTCGGGCGTCAACTTCCCTTGCTGCTCTTTGGGGCCCCATGCCGGTCCTCCATCCTGGTGGGTGTCAGCTGGACTCGGGTTGGGGGGCGTAGCTGGTGTTGTGGGGCTCTCCATTGTCATGGGCATTTTTGGTTTCGGAACTGGCCCGTTACCAGGCAAAGTAGGCCATTGTGTTTTTGGCGTTGTTTCGTCCTGGCTTGGTTTGCTCTCCGGGCCGCTCCCCTTTCTTATTTTCTTCCTTTGCTGGGTGGCTGTCCCCTTAGGGGATGGAGGTGTCTCCCCTTCTGGTGCCGTGTTCCCAGCTGGAGCCTTGGTGGGTACTGTCAAGGGTGTCTCTCCTTCCAGCTTGCTTTTGTTACCACTGGCCGGAGAGTCACCCCTTTTCCGTATTTGGTCCTCTTGGGGAGTGTTGGGGGGCCAATCACTGTCTTCCCCGCCGAATAGTGAGCAGATGGAGGCTATTACGTCTTCATCCAGCGCCTCGGTTTGGTCCGCGGTGCTGTTTTCCTCCTTTTCTGTTGGGGAGTCGCCCTTTGGGGGAGCGGGGGATGGGTTCCCCGGTCTTCCTCCCTTGGTTCTGCCGTCCTGGGGTGCAGCTGGTTGGCTGGGTTCTGCACTTTCCCCAGCTAGTGACTTAACGGCAGCTTTTTCCGCTGGGTTGCCCTCGTGGGGAGCGGTTGCAGGTGCTTTTCGGGGGGTCGCCGCGGGCTGCGGCCCTACCCTCCCGCTTTCTTCCAAGGTCGCCGCGCGCCGGGGCCCTACCTTGTTTCCTGGCGCCGTCTCGCCGGGAGATGCATCAGCTCCCTCACATAGGGAGTCGTTAGCAGTTGAGATGCTGCGCATTTGGGGTGACGTACCCCTCCTGCCTGGCATCGTGGCGGTTGCACTGGCCGCTGGCGCGGACCAAAGTGTAGTGGGGGAAAAGAAAACCCAGGGGAATGGAGGGGGAGGAGGGGGAGGAGCGGACTTTGAAGAAATTAGAGTTTTTGACTTCCCCTCACGGGGATGTCGGGTTAGCAGCTCAGATCCCCCCGCGAGGGGGGAGAGCAGAGAAGAAAGACGCAGTGGGTGCTAGCGGGTCAGAGTGCCGCGTCGCAATTAAGAGAGAGAGGGGATAGGCATCCCTGCCCACAGAGGGGAGCAGAAACGAAGCACCCGCCCTACCCCACGTCACCCTACCCACTAACTTACCCCAACGGAAGCGAGAAAGAGAACCCTGTCTGCTCGATCCACTGGGAGAGCAGCGAAGATAGACAAAGTTTGGGCCTGGCAGGTCAGAGTGCTGCTCAGGCAATTAAGTGTGGAGAAATTAGACCATCCCCTGTCTCTAGAGGGAAGAGACCGGAACGAAGAAAAAACGCATGCAAAACAAAAACAACAAAAGCAGGTCTCAACTACCAGCTAGTGGTGCTGGTCCCGAGATTCCAGTCTCCCAAAAAAGGGGATCGGTTTCCGGGTCCAAGCTCCCACAAATGTGGAGTCGGTCCTTTAGGTCCTGACTCCCCAAAGGAGGGGGTCGGTCCTTGCTAACGAAAGTTAGTATGAAAACACCTTAACCTAGCCCGAAAGCCCGGTGGCGGAAAGTTTAGTAACTGAGAGAACAGATACTACACTTTGAGATATTAAATCTTTTATTCATGTTAAAAAAAAAAAAAAAAAAAAAAAAAAAAAAAAATCAACGATGAACAAAAAACTTAGGCACATGGCCAACTCAAAAGGGGGGATTTTGGGGGTCGTTGGTCATCCTTGTCACTCCAGAACTAAACAAAGTCAAAAGTTTCTCCCAGCTAGTATCTTCTTTCACCATAATACCGCATTCACCCTTTCATATTGGGGGACGTCCTAGTAACTCCCAATTTTTAAAAACATTTTTTATTGACGTGTAAAAACAAAAAAGATAACAATAAAATGGTAACAATAATTCATTTGTGTCGAGGGAGGGGGAAGAAAAAAAACAAAAGGTGATTAGTAGGACCCTCCCAACCCCGTCTAGTTGATAGACTGCCCGTTCCACTCGGTTTGTAAAAGGAACCTCGCTTCTGCGGGTCAGTCTCTAGGTGGGGATGCCCTCTAGATGGGGGTGAATGGAGAAGAGAAAATTTTGTGGGTAAGGGATGGAGGTTAGTTTGTATTTCTTTTTCTCCAAGATGGGTAAAATTTAGAGGAAGGGGTGAAAACAAAAATTGCAGGTAAGAGGGGATGGGGATCTTGGAGGCTTCCTAATCGGGGAGGGATGGAACACACACTCAGCTAGCTGAGAGACTACTTGTTTAATTTAACTTTACAGAACTGCGCGTTCCACACCTAGGCGGGGAACACGTATTCAAATTTGGCTCCTCTTCGTACACACAGACTTGCCACATGTATCCATCTTCTGTCAAATGCCGCGCGATGCAGCCTTCTTCTATCACATCTGATCTTCACCCGTAGTTGGTGTTTAAAGAACGCGATCAGATCTTGATCAGAAAAAGACAACACCCCCCGGCAACCTTGCAGACGCGACGTCCAAATCACCATTCTCGCCACGGCCAGAATCGTAACGTAGACCGTTTGTCTTTCCCGGTCCCACGGCGGCCTCACGTTGTCCACAACATTGGATACAGTAATTGGGTGAGGATGCTCAGGATCGATGCGAGCCGTCACCCCACTGACATACGACCAGTACTGGCGGAGTTCGCGGCAATCGAAGAAAGCGTGATCCGTAGTTTCCACAGCCGTTGTCCCACAACGGGGACAATCAGGCGACTCCAGAAACCCAGAACTGCATTGTATGTTGTTGAGTGGAAGTGCATTTCGGGCCAATCGCCAGGTCAGAGAGAACTCCGAATTGTTCAGATGACTCGAACCTGGCGCCCAGCTCCACGCGGAGCGGATCTCACTCTGCTGCCACCCCAAACGCGCGCATAGCGGGTCGTCAGCGGCCTCCTTCACTAGATCCCTGTGGAGTTCCCTACGGGTAGCAGTCACAAGGTCACTGGACCTTGGTAGTCGTTTTAGCGCGGCTCGGCACTCTTTCATGTAGGCAGATTCTCCCCGCGGCCTGCGACGGCTCTCGATGGAAGGGTCGAGAACGAGGTCGGGGAAGGCGGCAGTAACCACGGGGTGCCACGGTTGGTCCTCCTGCATATAGTGGCTCAGGAAGGCCAGCCTCTCAGCATCTCGATGACACTTCAAGTCCGGCATTCCCAAGCCTCCCTCACACGGACGTTGAATACAGACCTGTCTGCTCACCCAGTGTCTTCCTCTGTCCCAAAGGAGCGAGGACAAGAGTTCGACAAGAGCTTTTAGGTGTTGTGCAGGCAGGGGAAGTACGGCCAGTCGGTAAAGGATGAGAGGAAAGACGTAAGTGGCGCACGCCTCAGCTCTACCCTTTAAGGAAAGTTTCCTAGGAAGCCACGAATTGACTGCAGCCTCCACCTTTGACCGTACCTCCAACCAATTCTTGTCAAGCTGGAGACCCGGTCCGAACCACACGCCGAGGATCCGGACCGGGCCATCTGTCCAGCTGAAGGGCGCAGGGAGGTTTGCGTTGCCACTCCATGCGCCCAACCGCAGTCCTACCGACTTGTTGCGGTTTATCTTGGCCCCTGTAATTCTTTCGTACTGTGTGAGTGCCTCCGACACGACCTCAATGTCTCTGAAGCCCGACACGAAGATCGTGACATCATCGGCGAACGCGGATACCTTAGCAGCTGAGCCGCCAGGCAGAGCCATTCCGCGCAGGGCCGAATTTGCCTCCCCATGTCTCAGCTTGCGGAGAAGAGGCTCCAAAGCCAGGACATAAAGCAGGGGCGACAGCGGACAACCCTGACGAACCGACCGAGAGATAACAAAGGGTTTCGAGCGCTTTCCGTTCACTTGCACGACAGCCATGGGCTGTCGATACATTATGGAGATCCACTTGCAAAAGTCCGGTTTAAAACCGGCGGCCTCTAAGACAGATGCCAGGAAACGATGGTCGACCCTATCGAAAGCTTTGGACTGATCTAAGTTTATCAGCGCGGCTTCCGTGTCGTCATCTATTCCCCCCTCTAGGATCATGCGGATCAGGTGCAAGTTGTTCTGAATCGATCTCCCCTTCACAGCGTAGTTCTGTTCCGGTTCAACCAACTCGTCGATAACAACCTGCAGCCGATTCGACAGGACCTTGGCCAAAATCTTCAACTCTGTGTTTAGCAGAGTTATGGGCCTGTAGTCGTCTAACTCTTCCCCTCCATGCCCGTCACCTTTCTTCAGCAATGTGATCACTCCCTTGGTCACCTGCCCTGGGATGGATCCCTGAGCAAACCAATGGTTGAACATATCCGTCAGAAGAGGCAGAAACATGGGCGACAGCCTCAAGTACAGTTCGTATGGCAGACCATCAAGTCCTGGCGATCTGTCACAGCTGACCTGCTTCAGCGCAGTAAAGACCTCCCGCTCCGTCACCCGGCCCTCGCAACTAGCCGCTCTAGCCGCCTCGAGGCGGGGAGAGTCGGCCAAATAGTCGCTAAACTCAAGGACCGGAAGATCGGGCTGCTGCGTAAAACGCTCCTCGAAATGTTCTCGAAACCCCTCGCAGATCTCCCGAGTCGATTCCAGGGTGCGTCCATTCGGATGTTTGATTTTTGCAATGTATTTGTCCGAGCCACGCCTAGAAACCTCACGGCGCACGTCTGCATCAGAATTGACTGCTTCGTTGCCTATCTTTCTAAGCCTAGCTCTAACTACTTGGCCTTCGTAACGCTTGCTAGTCTCGCGTAGAAGGTCCTGTTTAGCTAGTTCCTGACTAACCCTATCACCCTCCCCCGTAGCCTGGGCTAGTTTCTGCTCTAGCTTCTTCTTCGTCTTGGCCTTATCTAGTGCGAGGCGCTGGGCATACTTGACGGAGAAGCTTCTGATCTTGGCTTTGAGACCTAACCACCACTTACTCCCGGTAACCGCCCCCACTAGTGCCTTTTTAATCAATTCTCTTAACTGATCTTGGAAGTCTTGTATCTCCAGAAGGGAGGTGTTTAACTTCCAGTACCCCGCTAACTTAGGCCTATTTCCTAGCTTCAGCCGGGCCATAACTAATTTATGGTCCGTCTGGCCTAGCCAAGTGAACGTGGGACAAGATAAGAAGTCTACTTCGCCTCTCCTAACTAACATCCTGTCCAAATAAGTATTTGGATAGGAGGAAACACTATTGGTCCACGTCCACATCTCCCGCCCTGGATGCTCGACCCGAAACCTGTCGACCAGACCGCATCTAGCCATCAGATCAGCCAGGCTGGACTCGCACCTCTCCGATCCTCTAGCTCCGCCTCCTACCTTATCTATGTCGGGGTCTAAGATGGAATTCCAATCCCCCATTAGCACTACCCGCTTCCGACAATCTACAAACGCGTCAAGCTGACTGAAGAATGAGACCCTCTCACGAGCGGTGCTGGGCGCATGAACCGCAATCACCCGAAACACAGAATCTTTTACGGCAACATCGGCCACAACCAGCCTACCCACTGCATCTCTATGGACAACGTCGACCGTCGCCGACAGGGTACGTTTAACCAGCACGGAAACTCCCTTCCCCCGCGGGCTGCCATATGCTGAGAAAACCTCAAAGTCTCGGGCCAGCACCTGACAGTCCACAGAGGAAACGAAATGCGTCTCCTGAATCGCAGCGACATCCACTCCCAGGGACAAGAGGTCGTGCCGGAGGCGAGCCGCCCGGCCCGATGATCTCAAGCCCCTCGCATTCAGACTAGCCAAATTCAAAGCCATGGTACCTACCTTAAGGTGTGTTACACTCAGCTCCGAAGTCAGCCGGGGAAAGGACACCGACGTTGTGTGCAATGCTCAAGGTGGTCAGGTTTTTCATGTCCTGACCTTCTCTCACAATGCCGCCGACATCCAAAGGGTAAGTCAATTTAAGGGCCCTATAGAGTGACGGATGGACCAACACTGGGACCCTTCCCTTGCATTGTTTTGCGAGTTCCTCAAGGGAAGGGTCATTTTTCCTAATCAGTTCAATTCCCGGACCAGCCCCTTCAGCGGCTTCCAGCATTGTCCACACGTTGGTTTTGCAGGCCTCAGGAAGCCTGACGAAAGTTGTTAGCCGTGGGGCGTCCGGGAAATTAGAGGGGACATTAACGTCTTTTCCCCCTATCTGTTGGCAGTCCAGCAGAGGTTTTAAATTTTTTCTCTGCCGGTGTGGTACGCCCATTGCCACAGACAGGGGGTCTACAGAACAAAGTTCCTCTCTCGTTTCGAGGGCGAGAGTCCCTGTTGGAGTGAGTCCGTAAGTGGGAGAATCTGAAGGGTCTCTCCCCCTCCCGGGTTCATTCTTTTCTTTCTGGGATGGCGGCTCAATTTGCATTGGTGTGGGGACGAGTGTCTGTGTGGTGTCTGGTGTTGGTGTTGGTGCGGTGTCTGGTGTTGGTGTGATGTCTGGTGTTGGTGTTGGTGCGGTGTCTGGTGTTGGTGTTGGTGCAGTGTCTGGTGTTGGTGCAGTGTCTGGTGTTGGTGCAGTGTCTGGTGTTGGTGCGGTGTCTGATGTTGGTGTTGGTGTTGGTGCGGTGTCTGATGTTGGTGTTGGTGTTAGTGCGGTGTCTAGTGTTGGTGCAGTATGTGGTATGGGGGTGGAAGTGGGTTGTGTTGTTGTTAGAGGTGGTGTATGCTCACAGGGAGTGGGGGCTGCCTTTTCTTCCCCTTTCCTTTTCTTTTTTATTCTTTTGAATGAACCGGGGAGTGGTGAGGTTGAGTTCCTCTCCCTCTCACTAGCAGATTCATCCTCAGAGGAGCAGTGTTTTCTTCGCTTGATCCCCGTCTCAATTGGTGTGGGGACCCTTGGTTGTTGCTGCTCCTCTAATTGTTGTTTCTCCGGTTGATGCTGTTGCTTTTCTGGTTGCTGCAGCCGTTTTTGTTGCTGCTGTTCTGGCTGTTGCTGCTGCTGCTGTTTTTGTTGTTGCTGCTGTTTTCGTGGCATTGGTTGTGGAATTTGCCGCGGCAGCTGATGTTGTTGCTGCGGCTGGTTCAACGGCTGGTTTGGCTGCTGCTGCTGTGTCTGCTGCCATGGCTGTTGCTGCGGCTGTTGTGGAGGCTGCTGTTGTTGTTGCTGCCTCGGTTGTTGGGTTGGTTGTGGGACGGTGGCAGATGGGATTGTGGGCTTCCGTTTCCGCCTCATTACCGTGATCCATTCCTCCCCTTTGGGCTCCTGCACAGTTTTGGGTTTCCTCGGTGCTGGGGTTGGTGCTCTGGTTGCAGGAGTTGTGACAGCCTGTTTGGACACTGGTGCTGTCTCAGAGGTTGGGACCGCCTTTAGTGTCACTTGAGTAGGATTTGACCTTTGAGGGCAGCTCTTGGCCATGTGACCCTGTTTTTGGCAAAACCAGCAGTGCGGACGACGCCCCTCCACTACTACTGTCATAGTTGCCTCCTTAAATGTCAGCTGTGCTGGTATCGCCTGGAAGCCTTCTTTCTTTAGCCTCATGGCCACAGTGTAGCTGCCCAAGTGCATGCCGGTTTTCGACCGCACTGGGGTTATTTTTTCCACCTCGCCGAACTGTGTGAAGAAGGATCCCAGGATTTCTGCTGATATTTGCATAGGTACATTGAATACCTGCACCCGGGTCCTTGTCCTGCCCTGGTATTCGGGCTTTAGTTTTGTTCTCCCATACTTAATTTCCTGTAGGGAGAGTCTCTCCGCATCTTCCTTGGTGGGTAGGAGGATGTCCCACATGGCGTAGCTCCTCTGGTACAGGTATAATACCGGGATGTTTAGCTTGTGTAGGAGCCCTGCCATGTCTTCCTTTTTCATCCCTAGGAGGCGGTTTTCCGGCATATCCGAGATGATGAGGGAGAGCACTCTGTCTTCGATTGCCTCCCAAGCGCCTGGCACTGGTTTAATTTCTGCCCCCTCTATGTATTGTCTGTACTTGGTCAAGTACAAGTCTCTATACTCTTGAGGGGACAGTTGCTTCTCTACAGTCTTCCCCCATGCCGACCCTCTTGTTGGTGTTGGATCTTTGGTGAGGTTGGACTGTTTTTGCTGTTCCTTGGCGGAAGGGTTGCTATTTTGAGGGGCATTTTCCTTTCCGCTTTCCTTTGGGACCGACTCTCCCTGCTCTATACTTCTTCCAGGAAATACTTCCCTTTTTGGGGAGTCGGCCTCCTGGGGAGCATTGTCCTCTTTATTGTCTTTGGGAGCTTTTGCCCCTTTTGTTTTGGGGAGGTTTAGGCTGTATGCCCCCTCGTTTTCTTGATTTGCTCCCCTTTTGGGGCAGTAGCCCTCCTGGGGAGCACTGTCTCTCTTATCGTTCTTTGGGGTTACTGCCTCTTGATTTTTGTTGTCAGAGCGGGATGCCCTGTCCAACATTGTTTTTTCTCCCCTTTGTGGGGAGTCGCCCTCTTGGGGAGCACTGTCTCCCTTATCGTCCTTTGGGGCTACTGTCTCTTGATTTTTTTTGTCGGAACGGGATGCCCCGTCCAACATTGTTTTTCCTCCCCTTTGTGGGGAGTCGCCCTCTTGGGGAGCTGCTGGTGAGTTTTCTCCTTTCTGAGGGGCGTCCTTTGGTTTAGTGTCCGGGCGGTATGCCCCGTTGCTTTTTGCTTCCCCTGTTGGGGAGTCGTCCTCTTGGGGAGCAGTTTTTCTTGTGGTAGCCCCCTGGCTGGGGGTATCGGTATTGGTGGTCCCCGGGCTGGGGGTGTCCATTTTTGAAAGAAGCTCTCTCTTCCCTGTATAATTCACCAAAATGAGTGACGTGGAGTCGACGTCCAAATTGGGAGCCGACTTTGGCGCCAAAAAGAAGTGGCGCCAAAGGCGGCAAGAGGGGAGATAGAACTGAGAGAGGGAGTGGGAAGTTAGTGGAGGGAAGAGAGAAAGTGTTTCCGACCCTCCCTCGCGGGAAGGTCGTAAATTATCAGCTCGGATCCCCCCCCGTGGGGGAGGGGGGAGAGCAGAGAAAGACAGACAAAATGGGGGTGCGGACAGAACGCTACCCAACAAGCTCGCCGGCCACGAGAATGTGTCGCCAGAACAACACTGACTATCGCTGTGTATGTATCAGAGAACAGATACTACACTTTGAGATATTAAATCTTTTATTCATGTTAAAAAAATACAGAAAAAAAAATCAACGATGAACAAAAAACTTAGGCACATGGCCACTTTGATCTTGTCCCGAAGGCCAAGAGATCTCCTCTGCTTTGTACCACACTTTGATCTTGGCCAAAAGGCCAAGTTAGATTGCACCACCTTGCAGCATTGAAACTGTGAAGCTAGGATTAAATTATTCGTCCTTCCTTCGATGGATGTACCGCTTCCATCACTTCCTAGCCTATTGAACGTGCTTTCGTTGCTAAAAATCACTTTCAACCAATATGAAGAGCCATAATCTTTATTGCATCTGATGAAGTCTAGATGGTGCTTTTTGTTCTTTACAGAAATCTTGCAACACAGCTTCGCAAATTAAATTCCTTCAATCTGTTCTTAATTGTAGAGAAGAGAGCACGTTTTAACAAGATTGCACTGTTGTTGGATTTGGGGAGCCGTTTCAAATCTGTTTCTGAGGCTGCGGATCTTGATAGCATTATCTTCCCTGTAAGAAGTAACTTTAGGAAGACCAGATTTAGGGGCATCACGAACACTGCTGGTGTTTTGGTGCTTTTGTACAGTCATTCGTACCGTTTTCTCATCACATTTCAATCTGACGCTAACAGTTGCAGCAGCATCAGCCATGACTATTAATAAGGTAGATAACTCCTATTAAATTCTTCAACTTAAAATGAATAATCCACAAAGCGGATCTTTATTTTTAGGTGATTGTTTAAAAATGTTTTATATCAGTAGTCGTTTGGGCTGGACTAAATAATTTTTAAAATAAATTGTAACCAAATACTTCATTATAGGCACCGCCAAAAATGGCCGCAAAATCAAGTTGTTGTTGTTTTTTAAAACTAACTAAATTACATTTATTAAAATCCATTATTTCTGAGTAACTTTTTTTTTTCCACAAAGATAAAACCCTGAATTTTATCATATAGAAAACAGAATAATGTAAAACTTTTTCTACTATTTTTAATTAAATTTTAAATGTTAAATTTTCCCAAAAAGTTAACAATTGACATTTTTTGTCTTGCACAAAAAACGTATTTAAATATTTAAAAAAAAGGTTTTTGAAATAATTAATTAATTTATTTATTGTCTAACTAAGATTTAGGATGATTTTCTAAGAGAATATGCAAAAATATTATAAGTACCTGAATTTCAAATAATTCCACTTATTCATATAGGTAACCAGATATTTCGCGTCGACGTAGAGTTCAGATCGACTCTGTTTACGTTTTCGTTTGATAATAAGAAAACTATGGAAGACCAAACAGGCCAAAAAAACTTATTTTTCAGTGACGAAAATTTCAATGTATTATTAAGCTGAGGCTGGCCAGTACCAGATGGGTGACCATTTGTATGAGTTTGGTTTTTAATGTGTATGTGTGTGGGGGCCAGGCTCCCAAAAATGGGGGGGGGCAATTTAAAGCAGAATAAAAAAAAATTATTTCAGCGCATTTGGTCCACCGTAGTCGAAAGGCGGCAAACGTTTTCAAACGGGATCGAAAAAAATGATGCTATTTTTAACACAAAGGGCACAATATTTATCGAATTTTTTTTTGTATCGATTATTCAAAGCATGCCCTGTTTAATAATGGTCATGCATTATTCGGCTCGCTTAAAAAAAATTGTTAATTTATTTATCAAAAATTTTAAAATGGCTTTTTTCGTATAAATATTAAAAAAAAATTTTTTTTGTTTTGCTTAACTTAAATTAATTATTTTACTTAACATATTCACCGAATTTCACACTTCAAAACTCAAAAGCGGGATAATTAAACACAATCGAAGTTCTGATATTCAGACGTCAAAATAAGGTATGCAAACAATTTTTTTTTTTTTTTGAATCTATAATTCTGTCCCTTACAACAACACAATATGTTTTATTCAGTTTCAGATGATTATTTTAAGCATATTTGTTCCCACTTCAAAACAAGGGGGGGTTGTAAGCAAAAAAATATATATATATAAATATCGTTTATGAAAAATAAGTACACTGTTATAAAGTTCATTCTTCTCCTAACAATCGCTGAAAATTTCGTATTGATCGGATAATTACCTGATTTTTGGTAGATTTTTAAAAAGACGGTCCGTCAAAAAGTACTGACCTGCCCCCCCCCCCCAGTTTTTGCGGTGCCTACTTCATTATATTGCCAATAACACGGTACAGCAATAACAAATGAAAATTGGCTAGTCAGAATCAAAGTTTGCTTCTGTCAGTTTAAATGCTATTAACGTCCGACTTTGAGAATCCAACGAGATAATTTTATATGTTGGATGATCATTTCTTCAAATCGCTTGACGTTTGGAAATCCCTCCCTGTTCCCTGCTTCCCCGACTGTACCAATTGTCAGAAGATTTTAATGTAATGTGAACAAACACACATAAATAAATCTGGACCCCTAATCATTGTAGCTACCCTTACGTTTTAGTGGTAATGTGTTTTGCTCGGGGTAAATAAAAAAAAAAAAGGAAGAAACATGATTAGTTTTTTTTTTTTTTTTTTCTGCAATCAACTTGCAGTCACGACCACCTGTGCCATCGACATGTGAACGATGGCGTTCAATCTTTTGGCTCGGTTTCAAACACTTCTTGGCATTTAATACTTATAACAACAACAACAACAGCAGCAGCAGCAGCAGCAGCAGCAGCAGCCACGACTATTATAAGTAATATGGCGAAGGACCAAAGAAGTCGATATGAGTCAGTCGTGCTTTTATGCGCGCGGTATATTTAATATCACTTAAGTGCGGCTTATTACCCAGCCGATCATTAATATGTTTTATGTGATATGTTTGTTTTGTCGGGGTTCGTTGTTCGCTTTCTTTCTTTCTTTTTTCTTTTTTCTTTCTTTCATTTTCCTTTGTTTTTTTTTTTTTTGTTTTTTTTTGTTGTTGCAAAAACAACGTTTCAATTAGGTTACTTAGTTTTCTCCCACCCCGCAAGAACTTAGACACCAAGGTCGGAAAGTAGGATTAAGAAGTCAGCGTCCCCACTGAGCACGGGCACTCTGACCTGCAGAAAGTGCATGGGCAGCCCCATCGGCGTTCCCCAATGAGGGCGCCTCAGGCTATTAGCAATAAACTAACCTTTTCTCAAACAGAGAAGGCAAAGCCTGGGACGGTGGACCTCCTAGAACTGCACAGAAATTAACTACCGCAAAACCAACAGGGACCAGATCATTACAGGAATGGTCCAATCTCTGTTGATTTTGGGGGACGAAGGATAAAAATCCCTAGCCACTGCGCAAGCCTGGTCTGAGCGGCCGATTATCATGCGGGCTCATTTGGACTGCGGATCGGATTGCTGCAATTCGCACACTCGTAATTAAAACTTAGAAAATTGTTCAAACTAAAAATAAATATTTGCAGCCAAACATAATATTAGATTCAAACTTGGCACATTCAGGTTGTCAGTCCGTGTTGTTAACCACTTAGCCACCGTCACCTCCATGATGATGATGATGATGATTGTTGTTGTACTTAAATTTTATTCTATTCATTTCATATGAATGAAATGATTATTGCTGGCAACCTGTCTCTTTTATGGCTCTCTATCTCTGTAATGATGATGATGATGCTTAAGGGTTCAGAAAATCGTTCCTTTTTGCATCTCTATCTCCGTAATGATGATGATGACGACGACGATGGTGATGATGATGATGATGATGATGATGATGATGATGATGATTGTTGTTGAGTATTATTCATTCATTTCATATGAATCAAATGATTATTGTTGGCATTTGTTTCCCCAATATCTTTCGAGTTAGAATGCTTTCTAGAAAGACATTGGATATTTATGGGAAGGAACACATGAAGGTTGCTAACATCACTAAGTGAAAGTATTTCTGCAGAACGAACTGAATTTGAACTTGGCACACAAAGGTTGTCAGTCTGCGTCATTAATACTTAGCCACCGTCACCTGATGATGATGATGATGATGATGACGACGATCATGACGACGATGATGACGACGAGGATGAGGATGATTATGATGACGACGACGACGATGATGATGATTGTTGTTTAGTATTATTCATTCATTTCATATGAATGAAATAATTATTGTTGGCATTTTTTTCTCTGATATTTTTCGAGTTGAAATGCTTTCTAGAAAGACACTGGGTACTTATGGAAGGGAACACATGAAGATTGCCAACATCACTAAGTAAAACTATTTCTGCAGAACGAACTGAATTTGAACTTGGCACACTTAAGTTGTCAGTCTGCATCATTAATACTTAACCACCATCACCTGATGATGATGATGATGATGATGATGATGATGATGATGATGATGATGATGATGATTGTTGTTGAGTATTATTCATTTATTTCGTATGAATGAAATAATTATTGTTGGCATTTGTTTTTCCGATATTTTTCGAGTTGAAATGCTTTCTAGAAAGACACTGGGTACTTATTGGGAGGGAACACATGAAGGTTGCCAACATCACTAAGTGAAAGTATTTCTGCGGAACAAACTGGTTGTCAGTCTGCATCGTGAACTGCTTAGTCACCAGCACCTCACTGATGATGATGATGATGATGATGATGATGATGATGATGATTGGTGTTGTTGTTAAGCCTTATTCTATTCATTTCGTATGAATCAAATGATTATTGTTGGCAACCTGTATCTTTTTATGAAAAGATTTCAATTCCATTCAAAGGTCAATTAAAACATTGTTTTAATAGGTTTCAAATTAATTCAATTGAAACAAAAATGTAATTCATTAAATAACAAAAAACTTCAAGATTGATGAACCGCTCTTAATTATTATTATTATTATTATTATTATTATTATTATTATTATTATTGTTATTATTTTTTTTTAAGTTTAAAAAATAACAAACGAAACAAGAAAGCGTTTCTAACCGAAATTTTGATTTAAACTTGAAATTCATGGTTAAACAAGGAATTATCTTACACATGTTCGGATGTTTTATGTTTCTTTGTGTACATTTTTCCGGTCGTCAGCAAAATCAGCAGCGTAGTTTTTAAAAAAAATAGCAGAAGGGGGGGGGAAGCTTTTCTAACTGACATTAGTATTTAAAAATTGATGATTTGAAAATATTTGGTAGAAATGAAAAGGAAATGGAGAGACTGGTACGGACATACTCAGAAGACATTGGGATGGAGTTTGGGATTAGTAAATGTGAGGTGCTGGTGATGAAAAGAGGAGTAAAGTTTCATTCGAATGGAATAGTGCTAAATGGAGAAATCATGAAAGAAATAGAAGATACAGATTAGGAGTGCCGGTGGGTGTAGGCATCATGAACAGAGAAATGAAAGAAAAGGTCAGGAAGGAGTATCTTAGAAGAGTGAAACTAATTGCGAAGTCGAAACTGTATGGAGGAAATCTAATGAAAGCAGTAAATGCATGGGCAATCAGTGTTTTGAGATACAGCGCGGGAATTTTAGAATGGTCTGACAAGGATTTGCATGCCATGCATATCAAAACAAGAAAAGTTTTAGCAATCTTTGGTATATTCCACATTAGAAGTAGCATAGCGAGGCTGTATCAAAAGAGGAAAGATGGTGGGAGAGGATTGAAAAGTGTAAAAGATTGTGTTAGAACCGAGGAGATGTCATTGAAGGAGCATGTGGTTAGAAGTGAGGAGTGGATGCTTAAGGTTGTGGCCAATGAAATGGAGGTATGTGAGACCAAGGCTGATTATGTGAAACATATGGGTAGAGAAAGGTCAGAGGAACTGGCTAGGAAGAAAATGCATGGAAAGTTCTTCCAGGATATAGCAGAAGTGGCTGATGAAAGATCATGGCAATGGCTTAGAGCTGGGTATCTGGCTAAGAGTACTGAAGCTTTTGTTTGTGCAGCACAAGAGCAGGCATTAGGAACACGATTGTTCAAAAAAGTGGTTCTAGGAGAGGAAATTGCTGCAGAATGCCGGATTTGTGGTAAGACCTCAGAATCAATTGCGCACCTTGCAGCAGGGTGTAGTGGATTGGCTCAGAGAGAGTACCGCAAAAGATACGATTGCATGGAACTCCGGATATATTGGGAGGTTTGTAAGAAGGTTGGAGTGAAGTGTGCTGGAAAGTGGTTTGAGGAGGTGCCTGATGAAGTGAGAACAAGTGAGGATGGCAATAACGACCAAGCAATTGGAACATAATCGTCCGGATTTGGTTGTCATTGAGAAAGTCTCCAAAAACTGCTGGCAGATTGTAGACATCTCAGTACCCTGGGACAGGAATGTGAGAGAGGAGAACGAGAAGTGGAGCAATTATGCTCCATTAGCCTTGGAGATAAGGCATAAACACAAATAATCCCGGTTGTAGTAGGTATGCTAGGAGTAGTATCAAGTCGTCTGGAAGGACAATTGAAAAAACTACGAATCCCGATGTTTTAGGCGGCCTATTATAGGTACCACCAACATCCTTACGAAAATGCTTGATCTTTGAAGCTCCTGTTTTTTTGTTTTTTTTTACATAGGCGTCACCACTTATCAAGGCCGATCGGCCACTCAAGGATAAGGGTTAAAGAGTGTAGAGTAGTCAAAAGGACAATATAGTAATCGATAGTAATGGAAGTTCGGTAAATTTGTTAACTTAAGTGGAACGGCTCATCAGAAACTTGTTCACGTTGGACTTGAAGACAACCATATTATAGACAACTGGAAAGCAGGAAAACGGAAGACAATTCCACAGGCGTGCAGTTCTAAGAAAGAAGCTTTGATCATGGAATCTATGTTTAGGTTTAGGCACAGATAAAGAGTGGGGAAAATTATTGATAATGTTTTCAGCTAGTCTAGTGTTTCTTGTGAAAGTTTGGCGAGGGGGGGACCATAGATTGAAGCTCAGTCGAACACTTTCCATGAAAATAACGATAAACAGAGACAAACTCGCAACATCTCTTCTGTGAGATAGAGGTTGCAGCGAAGAGAAAAGGACATCTCCCACCAGGCCACAAAGTCTATTTTGAACCCTATCAAGGCAGGACTAGTCTTTTCTAGCAGCTCCTGCCCATATGTGGCAACAGTATTCCATCCTTGGACGTATCTGGCTCTTATATAGATAGAGAATTGCATCAGTAGTGAGATATCTACTGGATCGATAGAAGGATCCGACCATTTTTCCAGCGGCCTTGGCAACAGATTTGATGTATGTATTCCATTTAAGATCAGGAGTAAAGGTCAAGCCCAGAAGCCTGTCAAAACTTGAGGCCTCCCCAAGACGAGAGCCATTCATTTTAATTGATGCCAGATGTGGATCAGAACGTTGATGATGTAAAGATAGAAGCTTGGTTGTAGATGCATTAAAAGTACTCAGCCACCCCTTTCCCCATTGTACAACGTGATCAAGATCAGAGGAGAGAGAATCGGAGAGAACTTGGTTGTTTACTGTCTTAGATGTGCTACCATAGATGGCAGTGTCGTCAGCAAAAATGTCTACGAATGATGTAAGGATGTGATTTGGAAGATCATTAATGTAGATCAGGAAAAGAGTTGGGCCCAGGATGGACCCCTGAGGGACTCCAGCATTTATACTGTGAGCTTCTGATTTTTGCCCATCAACTACTACTCATGAACCTATCAGAGAGAAATGATTTAATAATTGAGAAGACATTTCCAGCTATACCATAGCTGGAGATCTTGTGAAGTAAACCTTTATGCCATACCCTATCAAAGGCCTTTGATATGTCAAGAGCAATTGCCCTAGAAAGGTTGCCTCTGTCGAGAGATTCGCTAATCCTATGAGATATAACTGTAAGCACATCTGCTGTAGATCTAGCAGAATGGAAACCACATTGTGTGTCACTAAGAAGGTTATTTTTGCTGAGATGGTTGATTATTTCTCTATTTAACACAGATTCCAGCAACTTACTCATGACGCACAGGAGACTTATTGGCCTGTACTGAGAGGGGGATGAACGATCATCTGAATTCTTAAATACAGGGCATACTGATGAGATTTTCCAGGGTGATGGGAAGCAATTTTCCTTAAGACAACGTTTAAACAGTTTTGTAAGTATGGGTGCTAGTTCTGGTTGAAGTTTTTTGATTACTATAATTGGAATACCGTCAGGGCCGGTTGCTTTACTGGAATCAAGGTTTTTGATTAGCTTGGCAACATCACATACAGATATCTGTATATCACATAGTGTGTTTTCTGATACAGGAGGAAATATTGGGGGTTGGCGGCCTTGGTCGCAAAGGGTAGAATTGGCTGCAAAGTTCTTGGCAAAGAGTTTGGGTTTGTCTGATGCTGACGAGATTAACTCAGGTCCATTGATGATAGTTGGGATAGAGCACACGCTTCTGTTCAGGATTCTGTTTGCAATTTGCCAAAACTGTTGGGAACCAAGCCGCTGCTCAGCTACTTTGGACTTGACGGACTGAGCATACAACTCTCTTGCGTTCTTTATTACTTTCTTACAATGGTTGCTGGCAGTCCTGAAAGCGGCTTTAGTTTCCATACATCTATTACGTTGGAAGCAGTGGATTGAGGGAAATCCTCTGGAAATGAATCCCATCTCTTTTCAGGGAGATGTTGATAAACGAAATCAGAATGATTATTATTATTATTATTATTATTATTATTATTATTATTATTATTATTATTATTATCATGTGATTCTTGGGCATATTTCATTCATTTATTCCGAATGAATCAGTTGTTGGCATTTGTTTTCCTGACGTCTTTCTAATTAGACTTCTTTCTAGTAAGATATCGGATACTTACGAAAGGAACTATGTGAAGATTGCCAACATCCATCCCTAAGTGAAAATGTTTCTGTGGAACGAACTGGATTCAAACTTGGCATACGCAGGTTGTCAGTCCGTATTGTTAATCACTTAGCCAGCGTTACCTCCCTGATGATGATGATGATGATGATGATGATGATGATGATGATGATGATGATGATGATGATGATGATGATCCTTATTCTATTCATTTCGTATGAATCAAATGATTATTGTGGGCAACCTGTATCTTTTTATGAATGAAAAGATTTCCATTCAAAGGTCATCAAAAACATTGTTTTAACAGGTTTTAAATCAATTCAATTGAAACAAACACGTAATTCATTAAATAACAAAAAAAACTTCAAGATTGATAAGCTGTTCTTAATTGGTGAATAAAAGGTTTAAGTAAAAATTGCAGGGTTTTTGTTTATTTTAATCCTTTCATTGACAAAAAGCCGATGAATCAGTGCATAATTATTTAAAAAAATAAAAGTGGATTAAATATGATACTGTCAAATCACCCTTTCTAATCTCTCTCTATATATAAAGTTAGGAATTCGTATAAAAGCTATTGGAAGCATCATTAGAAATTTAAAAACATTAGATAAACAGACAAAACTGTTTTTAGAACACATTAAAGATGCAAAATATTTTATTAAAAGAAGGAAGAAAAATACGATTCAATTTCTTTCCGTCTTCCTTTTTTTTTCTTTTTAAAGTTAAAATGAAATTTTAACTTTTGATGATAATGACGACAATAATGACGATGATGACGACAATGATGACGATAATAATAACGACGATGACGACGACGATGATGATGATGATGATGATGATGACTATGGTGATGGTGATGACAATGATGATGATGATGATGACAACCACGATGATTATACTGATGATGGTGAGGATAATGACGACGATGATGATGTTGACGAAGTTGATAATGATGATTATGATGACGACGACGACGATGATGATGATAATAACAACGACGACGATGATGACAACCATGATGATGATACTGATGATGTTGATAATAATGACGATGATAATGACGACGATGATGATGATGACGAAGGTGATAATGATGACGATGTTGATGTTGGCAAAGACGATGATGATGATGATGATGATGATGATGATGATGATGCCGATGATTCTGATAATGATGATAATGATGATGACAATGATAACGACAGTAATGTTGACGATGACGACAATGACGATGATGATGATGGCGACGATGATGATGTTTGATACAATAACAAAAGTTGATTTTAGAAATGAAGCCGGTAAAAATAGCTGCTAAGGGGTCAAAATTGAAAAAACATTAGAACTTGGCAGGCGTAAGTTGTCTAAACACGTTATTTCTACGCATGCATTTATAGCTTTAACAACGTTATTTTTTTTTTTAAGTTTTTATATGCACATGGGTGTGACTCATATGGTAACGAATAATGTCGAAGAGCTAAATGTTTTTGTTTCGATTCTAGCTGATGGCATCCAAGTCATTTTTTTTTTTTTACTATATACTGGGTACAATATAATAATCAATAGAAAATTGGTTTATTAATAATAAATACGAAATCTGCATAAATTAAAATATCATATTTAAGTGTATCTTACGACCGAGCAACGCCGGGCAGCCTGCGTGTTTAATATATAAATTGATACATTCATCGTCGTGAATATTCAGAATGGATAAATATTTGTAGCAACCGCACACATTTGTAAATATTTGAAAATCATTCCCTCCGTGCCTCATCCCCACCTCTCTCTCCAAAGAATCCATCGCACTGGTAGAGTGCTTGAATTTGGTACCCAGCTGAATATTCCGCACCCTGCTACATCGTCTGCCCTGAGGATGCCAAACTGGCACAGTTTCTGGCGTATGATGCAACCCAAACATTTCGAAGGAATGTTGCCGGAGAGTGATTCACAGGGATATCAGTATTCAGCTGGAGCCTTTTTTTTTTTCATTCTCCCTTTTTTATGTTTTTTCCCCCTCTCCGTTTTTTGTTTTTTTTTCTTTTTTTTCATTCTCCGTTTTTTATATATTTTTTTCATTCACTGTTTTTTATGTTTTTTCTCTTTTTTTTCATTCACTGTTTTTTATGTTTTTTCTCTTTTTTGTTCATTCTCCGTTTTTTATGTTTTTTTCTTTTTTGTTCATTCTCCGTTTTTTATGTTTTTTCATCCTCTCTTTTTTATGTTATTTTTTAATTTTCCGTTTTTTATGCTTTTTATTCTTTTTTCATTCTCCGTTGTTTATGTTTTTTTTTTCATTCTCCGTTTTTATGTTTTTTTCTTTTTTTAATGCTCCGTTTTTTACGTTTTTTCTCTTTTTTCTCATTCTCTGTTTTTTTATGTTTTTTTTCATTCTCTGTTTTTTGTTTTTTTCTTTTTTTAATTCTCCGTTTTGTAAGTTTTTTTCATTCTCCGTTTTTTATATTTTTTTTCATTCTCCGTTTTATATATTTTTTTTCATTCATTTTATTTTTATTTTTTTTCATTCTTCGCTTTTTATGTTTTTCTTTTTTTTTCATTCTCTGTTTTTATGTTTTTTTCATTCTCCGTTTTTTATTTTATTTTTGCTTTTTTCAATTTCCGTTTTTTAAGTTTTTTTTTCATCCTCCTTTTTTATGTTTTTTCTTTTTTTTCATTCTCCGTTTTTTACTTTATTTTTTTCTTTTTTCATTCTATGTTTTTTATGTTTTTTCTTTTTTTCATTCTATGTTTTTTCTTTTTTTCATTCTCTGTTTTTTATGTTTTTTCTTTTTTTCATTCTCCGTTTTTTTCTTTTTTCATTCTCTGTTTTTTATGTTTTTTCTTTCTTTTTTCATTCTCCGTATTTTATTTAAAAATTTTTTCTTCATTCTCTGTTTTTTATGGTTTTTTTTCATTCAGCGTTTTTTATGTTTTTGTTTCATTCTCCGTTTTTATGTTTATTTTTCTTTTTTTCATTTTCCATTTTATATGTTTTTTTTATTCTCCGTTTTTTTTATCTTTTTTCCATTCTCCGTTTTTTTTCGTTTTTTCTTTTCATTCTGCGTTTTTTATGTTTTTCTTTTCTTCTTTTTTTTCATTCTCCGTTTTTTATGTTTTTTTTTTCATTCTCCGTTTTTTATGTTTTTTATGTTTTTTTTTACGTTTTCCTTTTTTACAACTGGAATAGCTTTTATGTTTCTTAATATTTTTAAAAATTAACTTTTCAGATGAATGATCGTTCGTATTATTTTAATTCTCATCCTCTTAAGTGTTATTTTCACAACGTTTTCACAAAATGTAACCTTCGACCTTCTCCAGCTGTATCGTGTTAAACTCGGGAATCTTTATGTCAAACTTGGGATTTTCCAACAGAACCCTTTATTTATTCCATGGGGGTAACATGCTGTCGTCCCATAAGACATGACTGGGTAGAGGGCCTAAATAATTCGCAATTGGATTTTTTGGGTGGCACCCGCACTGAGAATTGGATCTTCAACTACCAGAAGAGTGTGGACTGAAATTCCATGCAGATTCCCGAGTTAGATCAAAAGATTCCCAAGTTCGACATGATACACCTGAAGAAGGTCGGAGATTACATCGACCAAAATGTTGAAAACAGTAGATTGAAGGAATCCAATAGGACTGGAATAGCTGTTCTAGCTTTCTTTGTATTTGTTCTCAGCAACTCTTAATATTTTTGAGAAATTAGTTTGTACAGCTGTTCTTCATGGAAATCAACCACTACCACCCCTATTCTACTGGACATCATTAATATATATATATATATATATATATATATATATATATATATATATATATATATATATATATATATATATATATATATATTTCCGTAGAAATATATTTTCTTGTATTTTCTTATTATTCCTTCAAACTCCTCGGCCTAAAATTCATGGGTAAAATGAACTGAAATTAATACATTGAGGACATTGCGAAGGCTGCTGCAAGAAAGTGGGCTCCCTCTATCGAGCTAGAAGACTACTCACACCTGAGAGTATTCTGTATTTCTATAAGGCTCATGCATGGAGTATTGTTGCCACACCTGGGCTGCTGCATTAACCACTAGCCTCTTCCTCTTGGGTATGTTTAATAAAATACGTCCCACTTTGTCAACTAACCCCTGTCCCATCGCCGATATGTTGCATCTCTGTGTCTGTTTTACAAATATTTTAATAGAATGTGCTCTGATGAACTTGTTGCACTTGTGCCCCCCCCCCGACTGTTGAGGTCCCTAAATGCCAGAAATATTTCTACTCTAATAGTTTCTTCCCTTGAACAACTAGACTTTGGAATTCCTTTCCTGTTACCTGCTTCCCTGGCTGTAGTGATATGGAAAAGTTTAAATGCAAAATAAACCACCATATTGTTCTTAGGCATGGTGCCAAATAATAGCCACTTACGTCCAAGTGGCGATAAGCCTTGTTTGGGGTGAACGTAAGTAAAAACAAAAAAAGAAGAAAAAAAAAATGAATTATGCAAAAAAAAAAAAAAAACGGACAATGACATATATATAATTAGTGGCCTGACAAGGGAGACAATCGTAGCAGCAAAACTGAAACTGGCCTGCAGGACACTATATATATAAATGGTAATTTTGGAACTTACAATTTAAGTAATCTCATTCTGACTTAAAATTTATTGGTATATGAACGGTTACCTAATTATCAATTATATAAACCCAATAAAATTCGGAATACTATAAGATATATATATATATATATATATATATATATATATATATATATATATATATATATATATATATATATATATACACACACACACACACACACAAATTCATTTAAAGTTGGAAGTAGGATAAAAAACAAACAAACAAACAAATAAACAATCAAACAAAGAAACAAATAACAGCTTGTGAACACCATCAACCCAAACATTACAGGGTGGAATGATAAAATTGTTGTTGCATTATAAAAGACGACATTATTCCATTTCCGTTTGATGAAAATCGGTTTTCTTTTTTTTTCTTTTTTTTTTTTTTTTGCAGACCATCTACTAGTGGCCAGTTGTGTACTCAAGGGCGATAGGATCCTTCTATCATGTTTGAAAATGATACAATGTTCAATGAGCGAGATTGGAGATGCGCCGCTGTACAACTCATGCTCTCTACTGATCTCTGGTCCCCCCTCGCCAATCTTTCACGAAAAACATCCGTCTAGCTGAATCCACTGTGAAAAATTTCCCCCACTCTATATCTGTGCCTAGATCAAAACGCGGATTCCATGAACAGAGCTTCTTTCTTAGAACTGCACGCCTGTGGAACTCTGTTCCGTCTGCCTGCTTCCCACCAGACTACAACTTGGATGTCTTGAAGTCCAATGTTAACAAATTCCTAATGAACCGCCCCCTTAAGTAAACACTTCATCAAATCTCCACACTAACGTAATGTACTTGCAATAACCCTTATCCCTGAGAGGCTTCCGGGCCTTGATAAGTGGTGATCACTGTGTAAAAAAAAAAAAAAAAAAAAAAAAAGGTTATGACAAAAGGATCATTGCCAGCTCACTTCTTCGAAGTCGGCTTCAAAGTCAACACCAAAGTGTACCTGGATGTGCTGAAGAAGTGTTGTGATACTCTGGTGAAATCAGGTGGTCGCTGGCAGACCCTGAGTGTAGCAGTAGGCCTTGGTGCTGGCCTAGACACCCATGCTTGGCTTCAGAAGGAGTGCTAAGACTTTGTACCCTTCTCTCACTTGCCCCCTCCTCCTCCAATCTGAACCTGCTGGACTACCTTGTTTGGTCATATGTTGAGAACATCACCAACATGACATCCCACAACACCAAAGCCAGCCTGATCGCCGCCATCTGTCGAGTATTTGCTGAGCTCCCACTGGCGGCTGTGGAAAAGGCATGCTCCCAGTTCCGGACCCGTATCAAAGTGATGATTGAGGTTGAAGGCGGCTACATTGAATAGATGTCAGTTCTACTATATAATCAAGTTACCTCAATTGATGTTTTTCAATTAAAGTTTTAAAATAAAGCTGTAGTGTTGTTTTCTTTAGGGTGACAATTTTATCGTTCCACCTTCTAAATCAAAATTATGCACAAACGTCTGTATCGCTAGATATAAAAAATTTTCCTTTCAAGTGAGAAAAATAAACTACAAGTTTTAATGTTTTTTTTTTTGTCACTTTAAGAATACACTGAAAACCCTTCAAAAATACTTTTTAATAATCTGTTTAAAAATCAAATCTCATAATCTGATTACGGGTTCATTTTATGAAAATAATAATACAGCAGCTGATTGGTCCAATTTTTTTTTTTTTATCCAATCAGCATCCGGCTTTTGTATTCATAAGAAAATAACATGATAATAAAGTATTTATCAGGTCTGTCAAGAAACCCACATTGAAATGAACTTGAAAATATAAAAAGGTAAGTATTATGAGGAGATTAGAAGTAAAATGAGCAAAATAAAACGAAAAACAATAAGACATCAAATTTATTTATTGTTAGAAAAAAAAAAAAAAAATTAAACCCGTTGGGTCGTCCGTTTAGCTTAGGTTAGAATATTTGAATCAGGAAAAAAGTCAGTTTGCAAAGTAAGTTAAATGATAAAAAAATAAATAAATAGGAGGATAAAATCCCAAATTAGTCTCTTTCTGCTCACTATATCCCCTTTAATCTCTCTCTCTCTCTCTCTCTCTCTCTCTCTCTCTCTCTCTCTCTCTCTCTCTCTCTTCATTCTCCAGCTATGGGTTAAATAGAATTACTACATGTGATGATATTTCATTTTTGTTTACATATATTTTTCCCTATTTTTATTATCCTAAACTTAAGGAACACAGAGAGCGTGAGAGCAAGAGACACGGGAGTGATAGACATCTCATAAATTAAGAGGGACGGGAGTCAAACAATAGAGAGAGAGAGAGAGAGAGAGAGAGAGAGAGAGAGAGAGAGAGAGAGAGAGAGAGAGAGAGAGAGATGAATAAATACTTAGTAAGGGATAGGTCATTTGATGAGTCAATTGCAAAATCAAGTGGCCTTTAGGCCTTGATAAATATGATTCCCTAGTAAATTAAAAAATAAAGTCAACTTTTAAAATTCAAAATGGCGTAATGGAATCAGATTAAAGGTATATGCAGCTTCTCTTCCAATTTTCGGATTTTAATCATGTCAAATCACACTTCAATTCCTTTTGACGGATTGATTGTTGCTATTTCTTCTGATGAGTTAAGGGCATAATAGATTCACTGATTGATATAATAATTAAGTGATTGATTTTGCGCTACAAAACAGATACTGTCAATGTCAACTGAATTAAAGGAATAAATTATAAGATAGTCAACATGAATTTTGGAATATAATTTTTGTCATTTATTCGCTATATTGCTCTGTAATTACATTGAGCTTTTTAAATAAGCATTGGTATTTATTATGAGAAAATATATTTTTACAGATATATATGTTTTTCAATAAATTAAATTTTTTTGTCTAAATAAGATTTAGGATGATTGGGTATAAGAATATGCAAAAATATTATAACATAAGAATATGCAAAAATATTATAACAAGAATATGCAAAAATATTATAACATAAGAATATGCAAAAATATTATAACATAAGTATCTGAATTTCAAATAATTCCATCTCTTATCTCACTTTATAGATTTTGTGTGGCGAAATAAAAAAAAAATGCAAAACGTAATGATAGTTTGGAAGAAACTACGGTAGCCTTTACAGGACTAAATGAAGTCTGTATTGGCCGGTAAATTTCCATGTATTTTACACATTTGGTTTAAGTGAAGAATCAACTTTCTTTTTGCTCTTTTTCTCTTAGTTTCTTTTCTAATTGCATGACTCTCCTGTTTTACATTTTAATTATTTTCCTTTTTATGGATTTCTAATTTTAATATTTTTTATGGATTTCTAATTTTAATCTTTTTTATGGATTTCTAATTTTAATCTTTTTTTATGGGTTTCTAATTTTAATCTTTTTTTATGGATTTCTAATTTTAATATTTTTTTGGATTTCTAATTTTAATCTTTTTTTATGGGTTTCTAATTTTAATCTTTTTTATGGATTTCTAATTTTAATATTTTTTATGGATTTCTAATTTTAATCTTTTTTCATGGATTTCTAATTTTAATCTTTTTTATGGGTTTCTAATTTTAATCTTTTTTCATGGATTTCTAATTTTAATTTTTTTTTATGGGTTTCTAATTTTAATCTTTTTTATGGATTTCTAATTTTAATCTTTTTTTATGGATTTCTAATTTTAATCTTTTTTTATGGATTTCTAATTTTAATCTTTTTCTATGGGTTTCTAATTTTAATCTTTTTTTATGGATTTCTAATTTTAATATTTTTTTGGATTTCTAATTTTAATATTTTTTTATGGATTTCTAATTTAAATATTTTTTTGGATTTCTAATTTTAATCTTTTTTATGGATTTCTAATTTTAATATTTTTTTATGGATTTCTAATTTTAATCTTTTTTTATGGGTTTCTAATTTTAATCTTTTTTTATGGATTTCTAATTTTAATATTTTTTATAGATTTCTAATTTTAATCTTTTTTTATGGGTTTCTAATTTTAATCTTTTTTTTATAAATTTTTAATTTTAATATTCTTTTTACACAATAAAACTGGGTGAACTTTTTTGGTTTGAGTACTTTTAGAGGAAAATGTTCCAGCACTAGAAGAGGTGGAGACAGCTTTTCTTTCACAAGTGGTGGAAGCTCTAATTCTTGAAACGGGTGTCAAAAAATCAATCGTACCACCCCTATAATATATTTTTCTATAAAGTGCATGCAACCGTAGCACTTTATTGCTTTTTATTGGTTTATAATTGCACATTTTATTGGTAGAATTTATCCATTCTCGGAGTGTTTTTAAACATTCAGATTTATTTTCATTTTTCAGTCTATAAAAAAACATGGCCAAGTAGAACAGGGTTACCACTGGGAACATTTTTAAATGTTTCGATATTATGATCTGAAAGAAATAAGAAAAAAAAAAAAAAATAGGATAATCGACAAAAAAATTGTAAAATTTCTGGAAAGCTTGAAAAGAAGTGAATGCAACAAACAACTGCCCTAAAACGCTAAAATTATTTCATATTAAATTGATATATGGAACTGATTCCTTACTTCAAATTCGAAAATAATGTTCCTTTTTTTTGACCAGACGAGCCTTCTATTCTGCCAAGTTTTTAAGAGATTCACACATAATTTACAATTTTAAATGTGATATTCGTTCATAGCAAACCCAAAAACCTATTTAAAATCAACTTTAGAAAGGTGAGTGCTTTGTTGGACAGCATCGAAAATTTAACCAGAATTTATTTCAAGCTTCGTTTCTAGTTTAAAATAATTTTTCCCTGTAAAGTTTATGGCAGGTGGCCAAAAAAATGTCCACTCTAATTTCGGTAGGATAGCAAACATGTCCTATGATAAAAAAAAAATATTTATATATAACAATACTTACCATTTATACTTTAATTTTGAGCGAAGAAAGTAGCTTATAATAGTATAGTGAGGAAACAGGTGTCAGCAGAGTTTGGGCAACCAAAATTGTGTATTGGTATCGTGTAGCGTCAGCCTTGGACGTAATTTTTTAAATGGATGGCTCTCGTCTTGGGGAGGCTCCATGTTTTGACAAGCTTCTGGGTTTGACCTTTACTCCTGATCGGAAATGGAACATGTACATCAAGTCTGTTGCCAAGGTCGCTGGGAAGATGGTGGGATCCTTCTAACGCTTCAGAAGATATCTCACTACTGATGCAATTCTCTATCTGTATAAAAAACCAAGTACGTCCAAGGTGGAGTACTGTTGCCATATCTGGGCAGGAGCTGCTAAAAACAGCCTATCCTGCCTTGACAGAGTACAAAATAGACTTCGTGGCTTAGTGGGGGATGCCCTTTTCTCTTCCCTGCAACCTCTCTCCCACAGAAGAGATGTTGTGAGCCTGTCTTTGTTTTATCGTTATTTCCATGGCAAGTGCTCGTCTGAGCTCCAATCTCTGGTCCCCCCCCTCGCCAATCTTTCACGATAAACACCCGTCTAGTTGAAACCACTGTCATTAATTTTCCCCACTCTTTATCTGTGCCTAAATCAAAGCGTAGATTCCATGAGCAAAGCTTCTTTCTTAGAAGTGCACGACTGTGGAACTCTCTTCCGTTTGCCTGTTTCCCATCTGACTACCACTTGGATGTGTTCAAGTCCAACATAAACAAATTCCTGATGAACCGCTCCCTTAAGTAAGACACTTGATCAAATCTCCAATACTAACGATTACTGTGATGCTATCCCATTGATCACTGTACACGCAATAAGCCTTATCCCCAAGTGGCTTCTGGGCCTTGATAAGTGGTGACCTCCATGTAAAAAAAAGGGGAGGGGGGTGATAACAACTGTTTGTAAATACGAACAACTGTTTGTAGGCCTTATTGTCTACCATAGTTGAGGTAATATCACGTAACGACAAATTGCCAAAAGAAATTATCATATTTTTAGCAAAATATGCAATTATTTATCGATTTTTTCTTTTTTTTTTATCGATTCTTCAAGGCATTTCCTATTTAATGGTATATTAACAATATTGGGTCCACTAAAAGAAAATTATTAAATTACTTTTCAAGATTTAAAAGTAGTGTTTTTCATAAAAAATGAAAATATATAATTTTTTTTTTTTTGCTAATCTGAAAAATAATAATTATTATTAACATTCAATGGATTTCACAATTCACAACACCCAAGATGAGAAATTAAACACATTAAAAATTAGGATTTTCAACCTTAAAATCTGATACGTGCACAAATGGGCTTTTTTTATTTGTTTGTTTTATCTACAATCCTCACCTTCCCCACAATATATTTTCTTCAGTTTCGGCTGATTATTTTAAGCATGTTTGTAACCACAAATAAAGAAGGGAGGGGCTGTAGACAAAAAAAAAATATATATATATATATATATATATATATATATATATATATATATATATATATAAATATTATGAAAAACAAAACGTTATAAAGTTCATTCTTCATTTAATAATCGGTGAAAACTTTGTATTAATTGGATAATTACTTGATTTTTGGTAGATTTTTAAAGAGAAGCTCCGTTAAAAAGTAGTTTGTCACTGCTTCCGTTTTGGTTGTGCTAGTATACATGTTGATACTAGTAAAAACAAAAGATGAGCAAATGTAAATTACTACATAACCTGATAACCTGATAAAATTAAGTCCTGTCTGTGTCTCAGACCCAGAAATGTAGAGATCCGATTTCAAATGCTAACAATACGTCTCAAGTTTCACCAACAGATTGAAAAACACTGTGTACTAAAAAGAGTAACAGAAACACAAAGAGAATCTAATATTACACAATTTTGTAATGTTTTTTTTTTAACATTACACAATAAATTGTCGACTCATTCAAACACAACCTGTATGCAAGATCATCATCATCATCATCATCATCATCTTGCTTTGCTTATTTTGAGCGTAAGCCATCACATTTCATGAGCAATGTTTCTGAAAAAGGGGAAGAATTGCTGTTTTATGGCTTGGAATCTATCTATATATCTTTAGTCGTTAGCTTTCCTTATTTTGTCATTTGATCCTCACATTCAATGAGCAATTCTTCCAACAAAGGGAGGAGAATTGCTATGGATCTATGAATGCTATGAATGGAATCTATGAATCTAACACTTATCGTTAACTAGTTTTTGACTTTGAAGTAGTATTTTTAGCTCCTTACATCAAGTGGCTTCATGCTTTGTCTGGAGCGATTTCCATAAAAATCATCATCATCATCATCATCATCATCGTCATCATCGTCATCATCGTCATCATCATCATCATCATCATCATCATCATCATCATCATCATCATCGTTCGTTCGTGTATCGCCCGTTTTACACAGTGGCATGTGTTGGATGGCTTCTAGAAATTGACTTCCAAACTAACCTATCTTTGGCTAGGTTTTTATTCATCCCTCTTTCTTTCAATTTCATCCTTATCACTTCTTGACATGTTTTCTTTTGCCTTTCCCCTGCTAACTGACCCTGCTATCTCAACTGTCCTACATCTACTACCACAAAAACTCTCATCTATTCTTTCAGCATAGTCATACCAGTAAAGTCTCTTGTTCTGCTCACATCTCCCTATACCACGAAAATTTAATAAAAAATTTGTTTCTGATTAGCTAATTTTCATTTGTTATTGTTCTTAATATTATTGGCAATATAATAAAGTATTTATCAACAATTTATTAAAACAAGTATTTATCGACCATTAATTAAAAAAAGTATTTATCGACCATTAATTAAAAACGTATTTATCAACAATTTATTAAAACAAGTATTTATCGACCATTAATTAAAATAAGTATTTATCGACAATTTATTTAAAAACAGTATTGATCAACAATTTATTTAAAAAAAGTATTCACCGAAAATTTATTAGAAAGTATTTATCAAGAATTTATTAAAAAAATTATTTATCGGCAGTTTTTTTTTATAAAGAGCATTTATCAACAATTTATAAAAAAAGGTATTCATTGACAATTTATTAAAAAAAGGTATTAATCGACGATTTATTTAAATAAAAAATATTTATCGACAATTTATTAAAAAAGTATTTATCAACGATTTATTAAAAAAAACAAAAAACACTTAGACAGCTGCTCATATGGAAAATTTTTAGATAATCACCTGATATATTCTGAAAAAGGATATATTTTTTGTATTAGCTAAAGTGTCTCTGCTACAGTAATTGCATAATAGAATTGAGTAATAGAATTTTGTAATAGAATTGAGTAATAGAATTGAGTAATAGAATCGAGTAATAGAATTGAGTCATAGAATTTTGTAATAGAATTGAGTCATAGAATTTTGTAATAGAATTGAGTAATAGAATTTTGTAATAGAATTGAGTAATAGAATTTTGTAATAGAATTTTGTAATAGAATTGAGTCATAGAATTGAGTAATAGAATTGAGTAATAGAATTTTGTAATAGAATCTTGTAATAGAATTGAGTAATAGAATCGAGTAATGGAATCGAGTAATAGAATTGAGTAATAGAATTGAGTAATAGAATTGAGTAATAGAATTGAGTAATAGAATTGAGTAATAGAGTTGAGTAATAGAATTTTGTAATAGAATTGAGTAATAGAATCGAGTAATAGAATTGAGTAATAGAATCGAGTAATAGAATTGAGTAATAGAATCGCGTCATAGAATTTTGTAATAGAATTGAGTAATAGAATTTTGTAATAGAATTGAGTAATAGAATCGAGTCATAGAATTGAGCAATAGAATCGAGTCATAGAATTGAGTAATAGAATCGAGTCATAGAATTGAGTAATAGAATTGAGTAATAGAATCGAGTCATAGAATTTAATAATAGAATTGAGTAATAGAATTGAGTAATAGAATTGAGTAATAGAATTTTTTTAATAGAATCGAGTAATAGAATTTTGTAATAGAATTTAGTAATAGAATTGAGTAATAGAATCGAGTAATAGAATTGAGTAATAGAATCGAGTCTAGAACTGAGTAATAGAATTTAGTAATAGAATTGAGTAATAGAATCGAGTAACAGAATTTTGTAATAGAATTGAGTAATAGAATCGAATCATAGAATTGAGTAATAGAATTGAGTAATAGAATTGAGTAATAGAATTGAGTTAATAGAATATAGTAATAGAATCGAGTCATAGAACTGAGTAATAGAATTGAGTAAGTCGTCTCAATGAATGGATGTCCATAGTCGTAACTTGTAATATCCTTAAGCATTAGGTTTTCAGCATATCTTTCTGTTAGGACGATACAAAAATATAATGCAAGAGGATTAACTTTGGGCAAAGTTCCCCCCCCCCTTTTTCCGTAATCCTAGACTTTAAATTCTCACACGAGATCAACGACCGAAAGTAGAGACAGTGGAGGGAAAACAGAGTTACTTTCAAAATGGTGAAGTGAACATCATTCCCGGTTCGTTCCTGTTATCATACTTGGACTTTTAATCTTTCATGTAACATGTTTGAATTGTCGTTACGTGTGTGTGTGTGTGTGTGTGTGTGTGTGTGTGTGTGTGTGTGTGTGTGTGTGTGTGTCTCCATAATAAACGTATATCGTTATGTAACAGTGACTGATTTTCTTATTTGTTCATAATGATTCCATTCTTTCACCATGAGCTGCAAACATACCCACATGAAGGCTGGACAACATGCGGTAAGATATTTTTATGTTGCATTCATCCTAACGCATCTCACGATATAACACTTTCAACGTCTCTTCAAGCTGCCATACCTGTCCATATTTATGGCTTCCATTAAACCAATCATATTATTACAAGAAGGAACTTGGATGTACTTATATTCATTATATCATTACCTGAAAATAAAAAAAAAATCAGCAAAGGGAATTAACTCATTTTAAATTGAATAATATAATAGGAGTTATCTACCTTAAGTTTAAAAATCTTCAAACGAAAATTGAAAGCTAAAATGACTTTACTGCACCCTGGCAAGATCAGGTAAGTACAACGGTCATGTATATATGGTAGCTTCCTTCAGTCTTGACAGACCATGAATATCCTTTTTAAGGGTGTTTGCTCGTGGAATTTTTGAGGTAAGAGTTGCACAATCTCCAACCGCACCACTCTTGAATTGGCGTTGTTAAATACCAGTGGCAAGTGGAGGTTCAGGACAGCTGGAAACAATGGCAGAGAGCACATACAGCACCTAGAATTTCCAAATAGTCACCCATCTGGTACTATCCAGACTCAGGTATATATATATATATATATATATATAAATATATATATATATTATATAACGAGACCGATACTGCACCAACCACACCGGGTGTCCTTAACCTCGTCGGATTCCACCCGATATGACAGGTGTTTTTTCGATCGTACATTGCCCCATCACAAGTTGGCCTGTTGATCGTCTTCACCCACTGTGTTTTCATGGTGGGGCGCTTTGCCCCTCGATCGAATCATCTCCTACCCTGTATAGGTAGTCTCTGGATACATCAATCACTCCGCTGGTCCTTGCGGCTTGCTGCAAAATGAAGAGTCCTCACCACAAATAAACAGAACTCCGGTTTATAACAATAACAAACTATTAATTTCATTACTTCATAACAGCTACTGTCTAAATTGAGGTGACTGACTATAGCAGTGAAATGATGTAAGACCAAACCAGTAAAGTCATAGATTTCCCATTAACACAGGCTAGTTAACATCATAACATCAGGTCCTAAGGGCTCCCAAATCGGGAGCGCTGGACCAGCCCAGCCCAGCCATTCAGTTTGCTGGCTATGACTCTAGTCTTTTTAGAATTCGTTTTTCTAAAAATCCAACCCCTTTTCCCCACCTCTCCTTCAGAGAGTGGTTACAAACACCCTTTCTTTCTTCCTCTTAGAGCTTATCCTTCGTCTTGTCCACTCAGCAACTCTCTCTCTCCCTTTCCTGGGAGGGGAGTGGTTGTTCACACTGATATCTATTGGCAGTCCCCAGGGGTTTGTCTTTGTCCAGCACTGTGTGTGTGGTTCGTTATCATCTAATGTCACTTCTAATATGATCATCTCTGTTGACATGTAGATAATTCCAAATCTGTCTCCCTTTCAGAGATAATATGACATCTGCTTTGCCTTTAACAAGCTCATAATGACATATCAGCGGTTGGTCCTATTTTTCTAGCTAAGGTTTTGCATTTCTCTGCACTCCTTCACCGCATCCCTTCTGGTCAAGCACCCCTTCTCACCGCAATATGCACCTCGCCGCATGCATTCATGACACCAATAGTGTCATATATATATATATATATATATATATATATATATATATATATATATATATATATAACACCACAGACAACAACAAGCGGACTATTTACAACTGTTTGTTTTTTTTAATTTAAAATCATGGCGAGGAAAAGAAAAAGAAAAAAATGTATACAATTCTGAAGATGGCATTTAGCGTCGAAATATTAATTTTAAACAATTAAATATTTGTTTATTTTCATAATATTGTCTTGTAATTTGGTTTTCCAATGTATTTCATACGTATTTTATTTTATTTATATATGTTTTTTTAGATCGGTATACACATTATATATACATCAATTTATAGTTCTTCTTAAAAGAATAGAACATTCTAGGCAGTAGATAATGCTTATGTGCTTATAAACATTACGATTTTGCTATTTCACGATAACCCTTCTTGAAATATGGGAAAATCTCACTTTACTTTATATATAAGGCTAAGACGAGTAAATTTATTCTCCAAACAAAACAGTTTTTTTTCACCACTTTTATGTCACTTTACGAAGATTAAAAGCAACATATAATGATTTCTAAACCCTATGTCTAGAATACTTATTCCAATTTTGATCAATATCCATTACATGATTCGATTCTAGAAAATGTCTAAAATTTAAGGCATAAGCTTAAGGGGTCTTAAGAATAAATTGAAATCCAAGGACTCTTTCTTAATTGATGTCTCATGCCTTAGATTGAAGATTATGTCCATATTATACCTGTCTAAACTCTTAAAAATACTTCAAAGAAACTGAAATTTGATGAATATTTATTAATTGATGTCCATTGTTAAAATTTTTATAAAACTCGGAGGTATCTGAATGTCCATGAAGGGTTTTCACCCCTTTTTGATCCTTTTACATAAAAAAGGTAAATATAGCCGACATTTAGACCCTTATACCTAGCATCTGTTTTTTTTTTTTTTTTTTTTTTCAAAATTCATAATGATCCGTTAAATTAGCTTAGGAATGAATTCTGCACATACATACAAACATATGAGCAAACATAACTTTTTTATATGATTAAAATAACTTTAAAAAAAAAACGGCAATTGGAATTATAAAACGTATGATCTGGATTTCTTAATCGTTTTTTTCATACAACATTGATTGATTTACTCCATGGTGAATTATGCATGTATTCCTTTGTATGACAAGTTGACTGAATCTGAATTCCTCATAAAAGGGAATGATACTTCGTTACATCTTGAATCCCTGCTGACCGATTTAATAAAACTATTAATCTGTTAACCTGTGCTCTCTACGAAATGCCGAGAAACGCAGCATAGTAGAAACCATTAATGACCCAGCCGAGTGAGATCTTCAAAGCATGTGTTCAATGGAGAAAAAGAGAACAGCATTCTTAATAAACTAGGAAAATGCATCAGTTAAGGTCTGGTTAGTCTTTTCTCTACTCGATATTACCATCATTCTCGACTCTCTTCAACTCTTTGGTGTGTTGCCTGTTGATTCCAATCTCCCCATTTTTTATTTGGGTGGTTAGTTGGTGGTTTAACTTACAATTATAGTTTCAGTTTTCTTGTTTTCATGTGGTGTTTCTTTGTGTTTTATCTTCATGGCAGTTTTTACATGTCTGGCTTGCGCATTTGGCTCATATGTATCAGTTTCTGCATTCAAGGGGTTTTCTTGATATTTCAAACATTTTCATTATTGTTATCCAAAAGAATAATAAAATAAATTATATCAAAATATACTAAATAGAATAAATTAATGAAAATAATTGCAAATAAAAAATATATAATTAAATATTTCTTGATATAAAACTTTTGTTATTGAAAATGTAAAAGATTTTAAACTAATATACATCTCTGAATTAAAAACACAACAAAAAATTATACATGAAACGCGGAAATGTACATCTGTGTGGTCCACCCAAGTTCAAATCATATTATTGTCAGTGGATTTCGTGGATTTAATGATTAGAATAACGTACTAGAATAGCGTAGAACAACGGGATTAATACCCTTGGATCGCTAATCCCTTTAATGAGCTAACCTCGAAAATAATACAATACTTGAATCAAGAAATTTTTTTATTTTTTTTTACTAATCCTTCAATAGTAAGTTAATTTGTTTTCATAAGAAAAATCTGAATTGATGGATAAATTAGAAACATTTCCGTACGAAGTGTAACACAGCACGGACGCACGTATGCAAATGCTGAGTCGTGTGCGAAGTGACGTCACGGTAAGGAAAAAGAAAAAGACCTTAAAAAAGAACAATAAAATAAAATATGCATCAAGTGCGCTTAAAAGCCAAATGGCAACGCAATTTTACGAAGTTTGCAAAAACCAATGTTCTTTCTCACAGAAGAGACGTTGCGAGCCTTTCTCTGTTTTATCGTTATTTTCATGGCAAGTGCTCGTCTGAGCTCCAATCTATGCCAACCATCGCCAAACTTTCACGAAAAACACTCGTCTAGCCAAAACCACTATCAATAATTTCTCCCACTCTTTATCTGTGCCTAAACCTAAATGTAGATTCCATAAACAAAGCTTCTTTCTTAGAAGTGCACGCCTCTGGAACTCCCTTCCGTTTGCCTGCTTTCCAGCTGACTACAATTTGATTGTCTTCAAATCCAACGTAAACAAGTTTTTGATGAACCGTCCCCCTAAGTAATCCAAATTACAAAATTTCCACTACTTACGATTAATACGTTATAATCCCATTGACTACTGTATACCCATTAACCCTTATCCTCGAGTGGCTTCCGGACATTGAGAAGTGGTGACTCCTATAAAAAAAAAAGTCAGAGAGAAGGAACACGATCACATTTTATTTCAGAACGTACTCGGAAATAAATGAATTTGTCACAACGGGGAAAAAAGTGAGTCGAGTTATTACTTGTCCTCTGTTTCATTGCGACGAGCTCTGCTACAACGTGTTGGGCCCCAAGTCTCTGCATGTTAACGCGTGTGTAAACGTGTACTATGTTATAGGAGGAAATTGAAATAGAGTGAATGTGAATAAAGGTGTCCCTCTCTATTATTATAAAATTTTGGAGCACACCAATGAAGAGCAATAAAGCAAAGACTGTTGGATATTTAAGATTGAAACTTGGTGGACAATTCAGGCATGGACTGAACATCATTTGTTACCAACTATGGCTGGATTGCAGAAGAAATTGTGAATTTTACTAACGACTAGCAAAGCTCAGAGACCATGGAAAAAATAAAAAAGGTTTAAAGATGTGTGTGTAATATCTTTATATTAAAACTTCTATCTCGCTACCTCTCTCAATCCGTCTCTCTTCCTCCTTCCCTGCTTTTCCACATCCTTCTTCGCCACTCCTCTTTCACCTATCCTTTATATATCAGATGACATTGGAAATAACTACCCCACCCCCTGCAGAAACCTAGTGCAGATGGTAGCCAAAGAATGAATAATTTTGTTTTATTTTGAAATATTATACATCCGGGGCAATGCCAACTTGTGTAATGAGTGCGTTTATAAAATGCGTGTATAAGCCTGGTTAGTAACAGATGGGTGACCATTTGGGAATTCTAGGTGCTGTATGTGCTCTCCGCTTATCTCGGCATTTGTTTCCAGTCGTCCTGTACATACGCTTCACTTGCCACTGGTATTTAACAATGTCGACTCAGGAGAGGTGTGGTTGGAGATTGCACACCTCCTGCCACAATAATTTCACGTGCCGGCACCCCTACGTGGGTATCCGTAGTCTGTCAAAGACTGAAGGAGCCTGTATATAATGTATTTTGAGTATATAATGAGTTTCTTCGTGTCGGCTAGAGTTTCATAATTGTTTTTTTTAGATGTATATATAACTGCTTTGTAGATGTATATATAACTGCTTTGTAGATGTGTATATAGCTGCTTGCATATATACATTTCACATATAGGCACAGTTTCAACAGGACATATGAGATGTTATAAACAAACAAAATGACGGAACACATCTCTGGGGAATTACATCTTACCAAATAGGAAAATATTACTTTCATTCATCTGGGGATCTTAGTTGACGAACCGGCCAAAGCTGAAATTAACATTCCTTCCAAAGAAACCAGAAGTCTCTGGTTATATTTTCGGACAGCTTTTATTCCAAATGTTTTCCTATTTCACGTGTCTTCAGATTTCGTTCCCTCACCCCACCGCCGTACAGGACCATCCAAGCCCTGTCTCCAATGCTCCAACTCTCTCTGTCCGTCTAACTCGCTCTTTAACTCTGTCTCTCTTCTGTCCAACCCCTAACTCTGCTTGTATATATTCAAACTAATCCTTTGTGATTACGTTATTCGACTACACAAAGACCTAGCACATGACTTTCAGTCACGTTTTCTGGCCAAATTTATTGCTTTTATCCGTAGGTTTGATAACCTATGTTATTTATGTCCACCACATTCTTTCCTTGTTATTGTTTCTAAGTTAGCCTAAATATTTTACTAAACATTCCTTTCTTTTAAAACATTCTCTCAGAATATCTTTTTCTACATAACAGTTAATAAAATAATAATAATATTCGTTATCTAACATTTTAACTTTTTAATAATAGTCGATTTTCCTAAATTGACTATCAGCAAGGCAACCCATCGTCGCCCCGGATTAATCTAACAAACCAAACAAATATAAACTTTGTGGGTCTTTGATTAGTACTTTTGGACTTTTAGCTAGACATACAAGCCTGCAAACATGCACACAGACAATTGCTCTTTATATAATAGATTACAACTGACTCCTTATTCGAAATAAGTAAACGACAACAGATGACATTGAAATACCTTTTATTTTTGCCCGTGTTTAAAAGAAACTTTTTGGATGGAAATAGCTCCAGACACGGCATAAAGCTACTTGATATAAGAAACCAAAAAAATATTACTTCAAGGTCAAAAACTTGCTAACGGTAAGCGTTAGATAGAATAAATTATGACACAAAAAGTCGCAATTCTTTCCTCTTTGTCAGAATCGTTTCATAAAATATACTGAATCTCTTTGAATTGTTCAGTGATAGTTTTTCATCTTGATAGAAGACAACTACGCAATGCTAATCATAACTGGATTAATTCTTTATCTGGAAAAGCTTATCTAACTGGATTGATGCTGACATTTATTTTTTAAAACAAGTATATTTTTCTATTACACGACTAGCTCTACTCAAGAATTGACCTCTTGGAACTTCATGGAACTCTATCTAACTTCATGGAACTATATCTAACTTCATGGAACTATATCTAACTTCATGGAACTATATCTAACTTCATGGAACTATATCTAAGACCAACTAATAACAAGAACAAACCAGCCACAGCATGTGCAGTATTCTGATTTTTATATCAAATAATCATCCCAGATGAGCGACTGAGAACAAGATTTTTGGTTTTAAATTTTAAGACTTGAAAAGCCAGTACTCTAAAGGAAAAGCGCTCTAGTCGACCATAAAATGCATGAGCCCAGTAGGCATTCTTTACTAGAAGCGCCTCAGGTGATTAGCAATAAACTAAACCCAGTGAATACTTATTCTAGATTGTAGTTTTTCTTTTGGTTACTTGTGTTATGATCATGTGACTTTACAATTAGTACTTCTTACTAATTCTTGGATGCAGTAAGTGCATATATTAACTAAAAATAAATAAATACATATCTATCTATATATCTATAAAAGTGAACGTGTGTGTGTGTGTGTGTGTGTGTGTGTGTACATTTCCCTACCAAATAACTCTGTCAATTTTTAGTCTACAGACTCGAAATTTGATATACAGAGTACTGAGATTTGGGAAAATCTTTGTGATTGGTTTTCGGCCAGAAATTTGGCTGTTAAGGGGTCAAAGTTCAACGATTTGACCTTTGAGAACTCTACCAAACTCCTCCGACACTTTTGGGTATAAATACTTGAAATTTTAGATATAGGTTCCTTGAAAATGGATCTAACTTAATAACTTGATTTGAGCCCAAAACAATAAATTTTAAGAAGTCATAATAGGGATCAAAATTTAAAAAATTGACCGCTTTTTTATTTGCTCAACATACACCTCCAAACACCCAGGTAACGCCGGGCACTCATGCTAGTATATCTATAAAAGTGAAGATGTATGTGTGTGTGTGTGTGTGTGTGTGTGTGTGTGTACATTTCCCTACCAAATAACTCTGTCAATTTTCTGTCTAGAGACTCTAGATTTGACATAAGGAGTATTGAGATTTGGAGATACTCTTTTTAATCGGTTTTCGGCCAAAAATTTGGCTGTCAAGGGGTCAAAGTTCAACGATTTGACCTTTAAAAACTCTACCAAATTCCTTCGTCAATTTTGGGTCTAAACACTTGAAATTTTAAATGTTGGTTACTTGGACATGGATCAAACTTTTTAATTTGATTTGATCTCCAAAAATAAAATGTTAAAGGGTCTAAATTGGGATCAAAGTTTTAAAAAATTACCTTTGCGGTCTCTACCAAATTACTCAAATTTTAGTCTAAACATTCAAAATCTTACATAAAGTGTATTCACACGTAGGGCAAGTTATGAACAGTACATAGGACCCGAGCAAAGCCGGGCTGAACTGCTAATATTAACTAAAAATTAGCACTAATAATTCTAGCATGGTAAAGAGAACCCACCTTTCTCGCAGCGAGTTCTTCTTTTGTTTATTTGTATTGTACTTTCGCATACCATCACAACAACAATCATATACTATTGTAACGATATTCGAAAACGAAACTACATCTTGTCTAGGGTTGCTAGATGGGCCTTTTAAAAGCAATTTGGGCTTTCAAAAGATTGTATTTAGCCTTTTTTTCAGTGTGTAAGACTAAGAAAGGAACAATAAAAAATATGGCGAATGTGTAGTTTAGCGGCGTAAATTATTTGACAGACAAAAAGTTATAAAAACTATTTATTTTTTTAGACCCTAATGCTGAAATAAAGCCCAAAAAATTTGATTTTTATTTTTTCAACATTTTTTATTAGACTAAATGTATGGCAATCGAGGCCGCCATATTGTTTTTATATTTTAGCCTTTCTAAAGTTTGACATTGGCCTTTTTAAGGCTAAATTTGGCCTTTTTATGCTCTTTCATTACAAAAATGGCAGCCAAAACACTTTCAAGAGCGTAAAAAGGGACAAATTTGGCCTTAAAAAGGCCAATCTGTCAAACCTGAGAAAGGCTAAATTTTAAAAGCTTGAAACTTCATAAAATAAAACTAGAAAGTCAGTATCGCATTTATTTATGAACAATATTCTCCTAAAACCTATTTTGAGGTCAACACCTGTGGATTACAATGATAAAATGAATCCAACCGGAAAGACATTTCTATGGAAGATTGTAATTACTGGCTTAAGATATAATTCAGTTTTATCTTATACAGATAAAAAAAAACAAACAAAACAAAACAAAAAAGACAATAACATAAATAGCATCCACACCATCTTTTTTTTTTTTTCCTTAGTTACCTTCACCCCCAAACAAGGCATATCGCCACTTGGATGTAAGGGGCTACTATTTGCAACCATGCCTAAGAAAGTTAACAATGTGCTGGTTTACATTATATTTGAACTGCTGCATGTCAGTACAGTCAGGGAAGCAGGTAGCAGGAAGGGAATTCCAAAGTCTAGCTGTTCGAGAATAGAAAGCTTTCTGTCATTTGGAGACATCAACATCAAGGGGGCACAAGTGCAACAAGTTCATCAGGGCATATTCCATTAAAATACTTGTAAAACAGGCACTGAGATGCAACATTGCAATGATGGGACAGGGGTTGGAGCCTAGTTGACAAAGTGGGATTTATTAGATTGGAGACTCTTTTTTGGACCCTATCCAAATAGGGGGAGACGAGTGGTAGATGCAACAGCTCAGATATGGCAACAATACTCCATGCATAAGCGAATGGTGGCTTTGTAGAGGTACAGGATACTGTCAGATGTGAGTAGTTTTCTAGCATGATATAGGGAGCCCACCTTCCTTGCAGCAGCCTTCGCAATGTCCTCAATGTATTTGTTCCAGTTCATATTTCCTGTGAATGAAAAGCTGAAGAGTTTGAAAGAAGAATTCTCAGGTAGAGAGTTATTTGTCATGGATATCGGTGGTTGGAGAGGCGTCTTGTAATTGTTAAATGATAGCAGCTTAGTCTTACCAGCATTAAATGTTAGCATCTATTTACGGCCCCATTCCACTACGGTCTAGAGGTTATTTTCTAAGGATTCAGCTATTGTTTTAGAATTGTGTTTCAAGATGTGTCAATGGTCTGAATTTGGATTGTTTTCACTATTACTATAGTCATCTTTGTATACGAAGGTCGTTGCAAAAGTAAAGCCTGCTATTTATTTAAACTCAAAAGGTTGAAGAGTTACGAAGACGGGAGTGGTACCATTAAAACGAGGACATTTTGTGTTCCAGAATTTAATTTTCTACATAGTCACCACCATTCTGAAAGCACTTCTTTAAGTATATTAATATTAATCGTCCCATTGGTATACGGCCCCATACAATCAAATGTTAAAAACAAAACTTGGTAAGAAATTTCTAGACCTTATTGAAAAACACTTTCCCGTAACCAACCCCTTACACAAAATCTTCAATAAAAATACCTTGAAGTTATCTTACAGTTGTTGCGAAAATTTAGAGATGATAATTAAAGCACATAATAACAAAATACTAAATAAAAACAATGTAAACAACAACAAAATAAACAATAAAAAAGTAGACACCATGACAAAAATAAAACCAACACTAGCAGAAATAAAAAATAAAACCAACACTACTAGAAATAATAATAATAATAATAATAATAATAATAATAATAATAATAATAATAATAATAATAATAACAAACCAACCCCGGACAAGAACAACTATACCATAAATAAAAATAATAATAACAAGATAAATGCAACTGTAGACACTTTGCCCAGTTCAAAATAAATGTCTAACAAAAAGCGTAGTTTATCAAGCAACAATATTTGCAAAAGAAAACCCGAATAACAAGAAATATTACGTAGGCATGACTTCCTTAGATTTCAAAACCCGATACTATGACCACAAAAGTACATTCAAAAATAAAAAAACACCGTATAAAAACAACACTAGTGAATAAATACTGGGAACTCAAAGAAAGTGGACATTCGCCGGTAGTCGAATGGAAAATAATAAGACAAGCTACGACGTGCAGACATTTAGATGACCCATGTATATCATGCCTCCATGAAAAATTTGCTATCCTGTACTTTAAAGAACCCCAAAATCTATTAAACTGTAGACGAGAAATAGCAAACAATTGTGTTCACAAAATAAAACTTACTCTAGGATAGCGATACAAAATAGCTTTAAAACTAACAAAAACAATAGAAAACAAACAAATAAATAAATTAAATAAACATGAATATACATAAACGACCACATATATATATATATATATATATATATGTA
>NC_136516.1:13970233-14012733 GCF_053919585.1 Euprymna scolopes
TAAATTAAATACAAAATTTGAATGAATGAAAAGAGAAAATAAGAAAGTTTCTTCTTAAATGAAAGTCTCTTCCTGCGACTGAGGTGATTGAATGAAAAGATGTAGAAAAATGAAAGTTCTTGGTTAGGAATAACCAGGTCTTTTACGAAGAATTGAACAATATAAAAGTCCATCATCAACGCTCTGGCATCAATTGTGATAGATGGCTTTCGTCTGGGTGAGACCCCGTGTTTTGACAAGCTTCTGGGTTTGACCTTTACTCCTGATCTGAAATGGAACATGTACATCAAGTCTGTTGCCAAGGTCGCTGGAAAGATGATGGGATCCTTCTACCGCGCCAGAAGATATCTCACTACTGATGCAATTCTCTATCTATATAAAAGCCAAGTACGTCCAAGGATGGAATACTGTTGCCATATCTGGGCAGGAGCTGCTAAAAACAGCCTATCCTGCCTTGACAGAGTACAAAATAGACTTCGTGGTTTAGTGGGGGATGCCCTTTTCTCTACCCTTCAACCTCTCTCCCACAGAAGAGACGTTGCGAGCCTATCCTTGTTTTATCGTTATTTCCATGGCAGGTGCTCGTCTGAACTCCAATCTCTGGTCCCCCCTCGCCAATCTTTCACGAAAAACACCCGTCTAGCTGAATCCACTGTGAAAAATTTCCCCCACTCTATATCTGTGCCTAAATCAAAATGCGGATTCCATGAACAAAGCTTCTTTCTTAGAACTGCACGCCTGTGGAACTCTGTTCCGTCTGCCTGCTTCCCTCCAGACTACAACTTGGATGTCTTCAAGTCCAATGTTAACAAATTCCTAATGAACCGCCCCCTTAAGTAAACACTTCATCAAATCTCCACACTAACGTAATGTACTTGCAATAACCCTTATCCCTGAGTGGCTTCCGGGCCTTGATAAGTGGTGACTGGTGATCACTGTGTAAAAAAAAAAAAAAAATAAGAGATAGAAAAGGGTAAAAATTAAAAGTCCATCAGGGTAACAAGTCTATCTCCACATGAAGGAATTAGTTGCCGAGCGTGCGTGTTTTTAACATCCACGCAGACGGAGTCGATGATGATGATGATGATGATGATGATGATGATGATGATGATGCAGCATGCTGCCTGGTGGTCGACTGATTCGTTTGGGCGCAAAAAACTGCCCTTTTTATACATTTCCAACCGGCTCCACGAAGACCTTCCGAAAAAGACATTTTTAAAAATTTGTTTTCCTTGTAATCCGATTGGATGAAAAGAATAACATTCTTATGACGTAAGATGCTTCTTACGACGTCCGTGTGAACAGGTGAAGTTTCACTTATAAATCCACCGAATTTGCGTAGGTGGAGAAAGGAAAATGTACGCCCAGCTGAAACAATGTTTATACATCCACGCGCGCGCAACTGGGTTTTACAGTTGAGACAGCGCGTCCTTTATTCTATTTTGAGTAGATTCGACGCGGCGGCGTCGGGGCTACGATATGATCCTTTTTGTCTCGTTCTAATTGTAGTGAAGAGATATTTTTCCTAAATTCTTATCTTGACTCATAGTTCATGGCATGGTCTGTTTGGTTTGTCTGAGTTTGGAGCCAAAACAGATGACCACACCCTCCCCAGCAGCACCCATCTTTCTCTGTCTGAATCCCCCATAACAAAGAAGACGCTATCTTCACAATCTTCATATCAGTCCATCTGGAGAAGAATAAAGAATCCGTTAAGTCAGATTCATAAAAATATATATCTACGAGGGTGGGTGGGGCGGGGGAGGGGTGCTCGCTACGTGTAGCTACCTACACTGATAAGTTATGAAATGACAAAACAGCTGTCTGTAAATGACCATGTCTCTTTTTTATATATAAAGTTACTTATGTGTAGATGTTTATATATTAGTACAAGATTTAATCCTTATCTATTTTACCGATCATCATGAATTTTTAAACGCCGCTGCTAAGCACAAGGGTGGGTAATGTGCGCTATATTCAGTTAAAGTTCAATAGCAATATGCATCATATAATAATTAATAAATATTCCCCAATTTTCAATTTCTTTGGAGTATTTTAAACAGATTTAGAAGACATAATATTAGTAAAAGTATAAGTTATTTTCCTAGTTTTGTATATGAATTACAAAATATCTGATATTTCTCCTAAATCTATGGCCTTGATAGAGGAGAGACTAAAACTTGCTGCTATAGTTTCAAATGATCTGAAATAACAGCAAGGGGAGACTTGATTCCAAATATTTCTCATATGTTTTATCTCCCCTCTTTGGTTTTCATGCATAAAGTAAATTTCACAGTGTATAAGGATTATTTGATACTGGAGATATTCATAATCGTACCCTATTTCCAAAAGAGGGAAGATATAACATATGAGAAATATTTGGAATCAAGTCTCCCCTTGCTGTTATTTCAGATCATTTGAAACCATAGCAACAAGTTTTAGTCTCCTCTCCATCAAGGCCAGAGGTTTTGAGGAAATATATATATATATATATATATATATATATATATATATATATATATATATATATATATATATATATATATATATATATATATATTGAGTAAGATGATTGATAATTTATAACTAAATTAAAAATCGGTTTCATAAGGAAAAACAAACAAAATCGATAAATTGTACGATCGTTTCGGAAACGATGTTTTTATTGAGATAGACAATAAGTCTTGGACAATAATTTTATCATTTGATTTTTTGAAACAACGTCTCCTCATCAGCAAAAATATTGGGTGGGTTTTTTTTAAAAGCACCAAAAATAAAACTAGCATTTTTTTTTTTAAGTAAGGCAGATGTATCTGGAAAATATTTAAACTATAAAGGAAAATAGTTACTTTTTTTATGTTGATAAACAAAGTAAGATAAAATAAAAATAAAATAAAATCGGGTGGAAAGGTAAGGTTAAGAGGGGATATTTTAAAAATTTCTAATAAAAATATATAAATACCTTTTAATGGTACGCCTTTTAAAGCTCATAAGTATCATCGTCAATGCGTTCATTGGGATGTTAAATGTAGTTTATGAATGCTTGAAAATGTTGATATATTCAAACTTCAAAGGAAACGCCAATAGAATAATATTACCAGTTTAAAATCTTTAGAAACACTATATTTGAATTCATCTTAAATATTTCAATTATAAGGAGACATAATTATATTCAAACAGAAAAATGAAGAATTTTATTGTGCAAAGGGAGATAACCACTCATTACTTATAAGTTAATTTTTTATATAATGTTTTAAAGATAGTAATATTAATAAAATCAATAATAGTAATAAATGAATCTTATTAATAGTAATTAAATAATAACATTATTTTGAATAGTAATTATAATATTTATAGAATTAATATTAATAAAAATAGTAACATATAAATTCAAAGTGAATTAGATAATAAAATAAAATAGAAAATAATGGTAAAATATCAGATAAGATAATAATAATAATAAAAAAACTATAATAATGATAATAATAAAACTATAATAGTAATAGTAATAAAACTGCAAAAAAAAAGTTATTAATTTATAAATTATAAATTTTAAGATAGATTAGTAATAAGAAAATTTTAGGATTTATGGTGGCTTAAATTTATCGAACGTAAACCAACGTTTATGAATGCATCCCAAAAGACTTTCGTCTTTTAATTTTAAGAGAATGGTTTTGTTGTTATTATATTTTAAAATCTTAAGGACTACAAAGCGCATAGAATCCGTCCCCGGCATATATGTTTTATAAGCTCCTATTATTTCCCATTTAAAATTGAAGGGAATATTTCTCTCATCAAGTCGCCAAATATGTTTAGATAAGGAAGTCTGTTTTTTCAAGGAAGGATTTTTAAAGGAAAGCTTATGCGTTGAAATCCTGATGTGGAACCGAAGTAAATTGCATTTTGTTTAATATATTTGTTGTCAGCTAGATTAGGAGTGGTATTGGTATGTAATAGGTTTGGTTGAATTTGGTTGGTAGATTGGTTAATGGGGGTGTTGTTATTGAATAACTGTGTGGTAGAGTTAGAATGTGAGAAGGGATGTGTATGGTTGCTATTAACATAATTTATATTTAAGGTTTGTGACACTGTGCAGCTATAAACCACATTTTTTTATCTTGCGAGTACCTTGTAAAGGACATTTCTTTTTTCTTCTGCAGTTACAGCCTGCTATAGTTTCTATATTTGCATTCTGTATCTTACTAATTTTTTTTATTGTTAGGACTAATTATTTTTTTATGTAGGTTTAGCATAGTTGAGTAAGACACTTTGATCTTGTTCTTATTAAAGATTTTATTGTATCTATGAGGGGCTTTAAAGTTTTTTCTAATATTTTAAAGAATTCCCTGGCTATGTTTGTCTCAAGATTTATGGAATATGGAGGGTTAAACCATAAGATTTCCCTATGCCTATTTATACGCTTACGAATTTTGCTTTGTGGTTTCTTTGTGTTAGCGGCTAATGCTTGCAGTTTAATTTGGTTTTGTATTGTAGTTAGATTATTTTTTGCCATTCGTATGCAGGATGACATGGCCATATTATAGGTTATTATGTTTTTGGTAGGTTTATTATTGCAATTATTATAGTTTTCAATGCAGTTTGTGTTTTTATCATTTTTATTTAGGTATTTGATTTGTGATTTTGTATCCTGAGTTTTTAAGGGCCTCATTGTGCTATTTTGTGTTTTTGTTAAATATAGATTTGTTAGAAGATAGTTCATAAATCCTTAAAGAGACATTGGGAACTATCGATTTCAATATTGACTTAGGGTGGTTTGATTCATTATGGACATATAGTACAGATTGGTTTGGTTTATAATAGGGTTCAAATATAGCTCTAGGATATATATACCTATCGAGCTTATTATATATCTACACTACAACGAGCACTGTTTTATTTTATTTTAATTGTATTAATGAATTTACTAATACATTAAAATAAACTCTGCTCTCTAGACTGTTGTTCTAAACCCCTTAAATATATATATATATATATATATATATATATATACATATATATATATATATATATATATATATATATATATATAATTATTAAAATAATATTTTTTAATGCCTACAGACACTAGTGTTTCATCCTTTCGGCAATCATCAGTGCAAATTGATACAAATACTACTGGTTGGAAGATTCGAACCCGGCCACGAAGCCATCTCTGACTCCATTAGCAAGGAACAAACCTCATGGCCAATCTGAACCGTAAGAAATATCATTGAAATTTTTAATATTTATTTTTAAATGTCGTAATATCCGGCCATAGTGATCTAATGATTATAACATCATGGCATACGTATGCGAGCTTATATACTTTTTTGGATTAATGTCAAAACTTTGTTAATTCCCTGCCTGCATAGCAGCAGCCGAACAGCACAATGGTTAGAAGCTCCGACTGTCATAAGGATGGTCGGGTTTCGATCCTGGCTTGAGGTAGTTTCTTGTCTAGTCGCACTGATGAGCTGTGAAACAGCAAAACAGTACTGTATGTGGATGACTATATATATATATATATATATATATATATATTTTTTTTTTTTAAAGTTTGTTTTTGAAATGTCGTTACTTTCAATGTATACCGTTTTCATTTAACGGCTCTATATTATTATTTTAAAACCAGTCACCGTTAATTTTGAGTTAAGCTCAATGTGTCTATTTAATAGTGACAGAGCATATATAGTGCAAAATTTTGTTGAAAATTCAAAGACTCACGTTTTCTTTTTTATAACCTTCGTTTATTTCCTGGATTTTAATGGAAAAAATCCAGGAAATAAACGAAGGTTATAAAAAAGAAAACGTGAGTCTTTGAATTTTCAACAAAATTTTGCACTATATATATATATATACACTTGTGCCCGATATTATTCATACCCCTCGGATCTTTGAGATTTCTATAAGAATATTGCTCAAACCAGAAGATAGACAATATTAAAGGGATTTCAAACAATAAATCAAGCATAAGCATTTAATTTAAACTCAACAAATAAATAAATTATGCAAGTTTGAAGCATTATACTAAGAAAAACAATAATGGCACTAGTTCAAAATTATTCATACCTCTCTTACTAATAGTCAATAGCATGCCCTTTATTCTTAATGTAACCGTTTTGGATATTTATCAACAAGGTTTTTACAAGCATCAACACTGATTTTTGACCATTCTTCAATGCAGTAGTTCTCTTAATCCCTCAAATTTCTAGGTTTCCGCTTTTTAACCTCAGTTTTCAATATGTGCCAGAGGTTTTCGATAGGGTTCAGGTCAGGACTCTGGCTAGGCCATTCCAAAACATTAATGTGATTATCCTCAAACCATTTCTTGACTATTTTGGCAGTATGTTTTGGATCATTATCCTGTTGAAGGACCCAGTTTGGTCCTAAATGGAGCTTCTCCGTATCCTGTCTAATGTTTTTCTGGAGTATCTCCAAATATTGCTCCTTCTTCATGGTTCCATCTATCTTGACCAAACTACCTGGACCACTAGCCGAAAAGGAGCGCCAAAACATTAGGCTACCACCACCATGTTTCACCGTGGGTATGGTGTTCTTTGGGTTGTAAGCTTCTCCTTTCTTCCTTCAAACGTAAGAAGCATCCATATGGCCAAACAATTCAATTTTTGTTTCGTCAGTCCACAAAATACTTGAGAAAACGGACTCTGGAGAATTCACATGGGTCCTAGCAAACTTTAGACGTGCTGCAAGGCGTTTTCCGGTGTGCAAAGGAGTCCTTCTTGGTCTTCTTCCTTTCAGACCATTTTCATGCAGAGTCCTTTGCAATGTTTGCCTTGATATTTTTATGCCAGAAGACTCCAGATTTTCTAAAATGTCCTTAGTAGTGGTGGTTGGATTTTCATTAACACTTCTTACAATATTCCTGGTGGCTCTAGCAGACAGTTTCCTTTTCCTTCCTCTACCAATCAAGTTGTTTGTTGTGTGGTGGCTCTGGAATTTTTTGATGATGCTCTGTACTGTTGCTGTAGGGACCTCAAATTTCTTGGAAATTGACTTGTAACCTACACCATCCTTATGTGAATTCACAATTTTAGTCCTAAGATCATTACTAAGCTCTTTTTTCTTCCCCATTCTAATAATTTTTATTCTTTTTTTTGGTTTTCAGTTGATATCATTTTAATTTCTGAAAAATGCAAAAAACGAAATGAAATTAATCAAAGGTTGTATAAAAGCATTCAAAATAAGAATCAAACAGGAAACAAACAGTCAGAAACTCGATTAATACTGAAAAAATAAGGGGGTATGATTATTTTTGAACATTGCAGATTTTATAAATAGCTGTATATTTCTTTTATTACAAGTATCCCGAGATTTTAAAATGACGAAAATGATCAGAAGAGGTTTATTAAGAATATGTATCAATATGGACGTAAACAATAAATTCTTACAAAGTTACACCTAATAAACTCAATTTTCAAGAGGGGGTATGAATAATATCGGGCACAAGTGTATATATATCACTCGCATACAGTACTGTTTCGTTGTATCACAACTCATCAGTGCAGCTAGACATACACCTTTCCCTAGCCGTGGATCGAACCTACAACCATTGCGTTGAGAGTCGACAGTTCTAACCATCGAACCACGAATCAATGCCGTAAATATTTCTCCTCAAATTTATATATATATATATATATATATATATATATATATATATATATATATATATATATATATATATATATATATATATATATATATATATATATATATATATATATATATATATATATATATATATATATATATATATATATATATATATATATATATATATATATATATATATATATATATATATATATATATACACACACAGAGATGAGAGCTTTTGCAAGTGCCAAAACTCAAAGCCCCTCATAATCCTACCAATCAACCTACCTGCTTTTGTGACTCTCCTCACTCATCTGTCATTGACTCCACTGTTGATATTGACCTCACTTGACTCAGCGGTCGGAAGAGGAGAGGAGAAGACACTGAACGTCTCCACCTTTTTAGTCCACACGGTGTATAATTAAATGATGCAGCTAATCAAAAACCAATAGCATGAAAACGACTTATTCGTTTAATAGTAATTAGCTATTCAACCTATGTGACAATAATCGAGTTGAGCATTATATAACAATTATCTCTCTCCACCCAAACAGTTTAGAGGCGTTCCAAAAGTAAAGCCTCCTATTTTTTTAACTAAAAAAATTAAAGAGATACAAAGACAGGGGTGGTACCATTAAAATGAGTAATCTTTTGGACTCTAGAATTTAGTTTTCTACATAGTCACCACCATTCTTATTGCACTTTTGCTAGCAATCAATGATGGCTGTGTATTGGCGCCAAGAGTTTGCCTTGTCATACAAGCCTCGTTCCAAAAGCAAAGCCTCCTATTTTTTTGGTGTGAAAGCTGTAATGTACCATACATATTGAACCGTTAGTTGCAGTCAATTGATGGTTGGAGATTAAAATATTAAAAAAATAATAAAAAACGAAAAAACTTTTTTTTGGTTGAGCAAAGCAAACTTTGCTTACAAACAATTATCTTATGTGAAGCAAGGATTTTTTTTCAGTTTCTGTTTTTAAATAAAATAAATAAGCCTTTCACATTCAACAAATCAGCTCAAGTCTCATTAAGTGATCACGCTGATTTTAATTTAATTTTACCTTTTTTTACAATTGCCTCAAATGCATCGTCCACAATACGTTCCTTGCTATGGCTAGAAGTATAAGAAACACTATTCGTTTCTCCCTAGTTGATATTCTCCCTAGTTGATATTCTCCCTAGTTGAAATTCTCAATCACATATGTAACTGTAATGTGACTATTTCCTACCCATTGATTAATTTTTTCAAATACTTTATTAAAAATATTTCAAAAATGCAATCTGGACGTGTGGACACTTTAGAAGAATGATATACAATAAAATTCTGTTTTAAACTTGAAAAAAAAAAAAAAAAAAAACGCCACAGAAACTATAGAATGTTTCAGATTGATTTTGGATCATCTTGCATGAATGAAGCATCAGTTTTTGAGTAGCATAAGAGATTCAAGGAAGTTAGGAATTCTGTATGATGAGAAATGTGGGACGAGTAAGGAAGTCAGAATACCAGAGCTGATTGGCCAAATAAAGATTTTCATGGATAAGGACCGTTGTGTGCCTATGTGCACAGTTTGACGTCAGGGCGGGAACTGTACACACAATTATGTATGAAGAACTGAAGAAACAGAAGATTTGCGCAAAGTTTGTCCCAAGGGTGATCCATCCTTGTCACAAACTATTTGACCAAGATGGGCATCAAGACAGTTTCTCACCCTCTCTATGTTCCAGACTCCCTGTGACTTTTGGTTACTCTCTAAGCTCAAGAAAAATCTTAGAGGCTGTCGTTATGAGACAATCGAGGAGATGAAAGAGGCTGTGACAAGAATCATTGACATGTTCACACAAGTGGACTTCCATGGACTCTTCCAAAGTTGTTGGAACGGTGGAATAAGTGCATTGCAGTTGGAGGAGATTACTTCAAAGGGGACTAGAGTTTCATGTGTGTACTATCAATAAAAGTATCCATACGAAAAAAGTCTAGAAACTTATTTTAGGCACCTTGTATACCATGTTCCAAGTTGACTTTTGTGGTCCCAGTCTGGGTCTGCATAAGCAACTGCTCTGGATTGATGTGCACCATCACTGCGTTTGATGTGCACCATCAATGCGTTTGATGTGCACCATCACTTTGTTTGATGTGCACCATCACTGCATTTGATGTGCACCATCACTGTGTTTGATTGCACCATCACTGTGTTTGATGTGCACATCACTGTGTTTGATGTGCACCATCACTGCGTTTGATGTGCACCATCACTGTGTTTGATTGCACCATCACTGCGTTTGATGTGCACCATCACTGTGTTTGATGTGCACCATCACTGCATTTGATGTGCACCATCATTGCGTTTGATGTGCACCATCACTGTGTTTGATGTGCACCATCACTGTGTTTGATGTGCACCATCACTGCGTTTGATGTGCACCATCATTGCGTTTGATGTGCACCATCACTGCGTTTGATGTGCATCATCACTGCGTTTGATGTGCACCATCACTGTGTTTAATGTGCACCATCACTGCGTTTGATGTGCACCATCACTGTGTTGATACATTTTAAGAACAGTCGAAGTTTACTACAGTTGAAGAAGTTGTACTCAGTTATTCTCTCTTCGCTGCTATCGCAGTGGGCATAATAAAAATAAATGTCATACTGTGAGGTGCATATTGCAGTGAGAGGATGTTTGACCGGACAAGATGGGATGGAGGAGTGCAGAGAAATGCAAACATTTGACGACAAGTGGACTCTTGTTTTGCAGTGTTATTGGAAAGGTTGGGATGGTGAGTTGGTTGCATGTCAGTTGGCACAAAAGAGGCCAATAACAGGTTCATTCTTAAGATGTACTGTTTCAATCCAAGAATTTCGGGATGGAAATGCTTGAACTGAAGAATGTGATACTGAGGGATAAGACATTCCAGGCCAAACATCGCCAGAAAGTCCAAACAAGAAGAATCTTCTCGAATTTAAAGAAAGATCATTTATTGAGATGTTCACATTGCCTTCTCTTCTACTAGTGGAGCAGGATGTTCTGGGCTATGGACATCTGGAGCCCTTAGGTCATTCTCTACACATGCCGTTTGCTCTAAAATTTCACACAAATTTGCCAACTACCCTCACTTCCTCTCTTTTTGAGCCATGTGACATCAAGATCGCTTCTGGATATGCAAGCTGATGTGAGATTTATGCTGGTAAAACGTGAAACTGAAGATTTCAAGGTTTCAGTTTCGATCCCCAGTTATGGTATCGGCTTTATTTGTTGAGAAATTTATTATTTGTTATTAAAGCAATATTCTCCATTTCTTTAAGTAGTTAAAAAACCCTCTAATATTTCAAAATTAGACAAATTTCACGGTGTATTTATTACATTTAAAAAATTGTAATTGATGGACAGACAAACAAAATGTCTATTTATTTATACATATAGATTAGTTAGTTTTATTTATTTATTCAATTTTTAATCCAACCAATCATTTTTATCTACTTTGTGATAATTGATTGGTTAAAGAGTATTCAGAATTATTGAGATATCCCAAAGGCAGCACTAAACTATCATTGAGAGCATATCTCCTCCATCGAAGCTGGACACTCCACTTAATCCTTGTATAGTAAACATTTGAGATTATGAATAGTCGCTGAACCGAGGAAGTTTTCTGAGTGTGCGGCAACATTCAGCAAAGAACTGGGATTCACTCTTGGGTCTATGACGGTCCGAGACCGAAGCACTAAGGGTAAAGTTGAGGGCTTGATCATAGCCCCCCCCCACAGATTCCTCTGTCTATATTTGACTTAGGAAAGCTAGTCTTAAATATGTCGATGACTTGCCAAGTTAGGCAGCTCTTACAGAGACGTTGAAACATACCTGTCTGCAGACCATTCTATAACATGATGGTGATCAACTCCTGCAGATTCTTCATACTGTGATTACCGTTTTCATTTTTTAGAGAATCAAACTTTTCTTACAAGCAATTGTCTTTATAATTTATATGTGGAGTAAGGAATTCGTGTGACACTATGGTGTCATGAATATATGCAGTGAGGGATATATTGCAATGAAGGGGGTGTTTGACCGGACAGGATAGGGTGCAGAGAAATGCAAAGACTGAGCTGGCAAAATAGGACCAACCGCCGATATGTCATTATGGGCTTGTTATAGATAAACCAGATGGTATATTGTCTCAAAAATGGGGACAGAATTGGAATTATCTATGAGATGTCAAAGGAGATGTTTGTATTAGAAGTGACATTAGATGACAAGTGCCGCACACAGTGCTGGGCGAAGAAACCCAGGGGACTGCCAATAGATATCAGTGAGCAACCACCCCCTTCCCAGGAAAGAGAGAGAGAGAGAGAGAGAGAGAGAGAGAGAGAGAGAGAGAGAGAGAGGTGTTGAGTGGATGAGACAAGGGGAGGCTCTGAGAGGAAGAGTGAAAGGATGTTTTTAATTACTCTCCGAGGGAGAGGTGAGGAAAAAGGGTTGGATTCAAAAAAGGAATTCTAAAACGAGTAGAGTCGTAGCCAGCAAACTGAATGGTTGAGCTGGTGAAGTGCTCCTTCAGGGCCTGATGTTATGATGTTAACTAGCCTGTGTTAATGGGAAATCTGTGACTTTACTTGTCTGGTCATATATCAGTCACCTCAATTAAGACAGTAGCCATTGTGAAGTATTGAACTTAATAAGTAGTTGTTATTGTTAGAAACCGGAGTTCTGTTTGCTTGTGGTGAGGACTCTCTTCATTCTGCAGTGAGCTGCAGGAACCAGTGGAGGGATTAATGTACCCGGAGTCTATACAGGATAGGAGGCGATTCGGTCGAGAGGCAAAGCGCCCTACCATGGAAACACAACATGTGAAGGTGATCAGTAGGCCAACTTATGACGGGACAACATACGATCGAAAAAGCACCTGTCATATCGGGTTTAGTTCGACGAGGTTAGAGACACACGGTGTGGTTGGTGCAGTTCGGATCCATTATATTCATTTTTAAATAAAACTCAAACTCAGCAACCATTTTTTTTCTAGGCCGCTGTGTCTACTTTAAAAAATATATTTGCACAAAATATAAAAAGATTACAATTTTAACAAATTAGGCACAAAGCCATTCAAAAGTGTGGTGATGATGGGTGTTGTTGGTCATCCTCGGTCTCAAATGCTTAAAATTGTCTATCCTACTCTTAATTAGAAATATATCGTTAGCCAAAATACCACATTCACTCCAGAGGCTGTCCAAGTTAACTTAAACCCAAATTTGAAAAAGTTTTATTGAATGTAAATATTTACAGAGATTGCATTTCATTGGCGAAGGAGTGGGGTATGAACAAAAAAAAAACAATAGAAATTTGTTAGTAAGGCTTTCCCCAACCCTTTCTAAATAATAGACCTCCCATTGTTTTTCGGTTTGCTGAAAACAACCAGGTCAATCTCTAAGTGGGAGTGGTATGTATGTGTGGGAGAAAAGAAATAAGGAGATGGAGTTGGGAAGTGGGTAGCGTCCTTCCAAGATGAGTGCAAATTGGGATAATGGCTAGAGACGAAAAGAAATAAAAGTGGCCAGTGGGAATCTTGGTGGTTTCCTATTGCGAGGGAGAAAACCAGGAAGTTGTAGTTTTTTTTTTTTTTTATAGAGGTTAGTTAATCTCTGCTTAATTTCTTTGAGAAGACACGACATTATAACAAGGGAAATAAATCAGGTATTTATTTATTTATTCATTTTTTTTTTTACATAGAAATCACCACTTATCAAGGCCCCGAGGCCACTCGAGGATAAGGGTTAATGAGCGTACAGTAGTCAATGGGATAATATAGTAATAATCGTTAGTAGTGGAAATTTGTTAAGTTGAATTACTTAAGGGGATGGCTCATCAAGAACTTGTTTACATTAAACTTGAAGACAACCAAATTGTAGTCAGCTGGAAAGTAGCCAAACGGAAGAGAGTGCCACAGGCGTGCAGTTCTAAGAAAGAAGCTTTGTTCATGGAATCTACGCTTAGGTTTAGATACAGATAAAGAGTAAGGGAAATTATTGATAGTGGTTTTAGCTAGACGAAAGTTTGGTGACGGTGGACCACAGATTGGAGTTCAGACGAGCACTTGCCACGAAAATGACAATAAAGCAGAGACAGGTTCGCAACGTCTCTTCTGTGAGAAAAAGGTTGCAGGGAAGAGAAAAGCTAATCCCCCACTAGGCTACGGAATCTATTTTGAATGCTGTCAAGGCAAAATAAGCTGCTTCTAGCAGCTTCTGGCCAGATGTGGGAACAGTACTCCATCCTTAAATGTACCTGCCTTTTATATAGATAGAGAATTGCATCAGCAGTCAGATATCTACTGGAGCGGTAGAACGATCCCATCATTTTCCCAGTGACCTTGGCAATGGATTTGATGCAGGGGTTCCATTTCAGATCAGGAGTAAAGGTCAAGTCCAGAAGCTTGTCAAAACATGGAGCCTCCCCAAGACAATAGTCATTTATTTCAAGTGATACCTGATGGGGATCAGAGCAGTGATGATGTAAAGATAGGATCTTGGTTTTAGATGCATTAAAAGTAACCAGCCACCTTTTTCCCCATTGTACCACTTGCTCAATATCAGAGGAGAAAGAGTCAGAGAGAACTTGGTCATTTACGGCCTTTGATGTGCTGCCATAGATGGTAGTGTCGTCAGCATAAATGTCTACGAATGATATTAGGATTTTATTTGGTAGATCATTGATGTAGATCAGGAAGAGAGTTGAGCTCAGGATGGACTCCTGAAGGACTCCAGGATTAATACTGTTAGCTTCTGATTTCTCTCCATCAGCCACTAATTCTATGAACCTATCAGAGAGAAATGATTTAATAACTGAGAAAACATTTCCAGCTATACCGTAGCTATACAGTAGCTGGATATCTTATGCTACAAACAAGACAAAACGCACAAAAAGGCAATATTTACCTCCCTGTGGAACTCCCCGGAGTTTTTTTAGTCAAACATTTTATTTTCGCTAACTTTTGCCAAAAACTGTTTTCTTTAATAATTTGATGCTTGTGCACTTTTGCGACCGCGCTATTTTTAAATAGTTTTTTTAAGCTTCACAATATGTTTTTTTTTTTTATCAAATTGTTAAGTGAAAGCACAGAATAGTTACACAACACCCTCCCCTCTCCATGTTAAGAATGGCTTTCAAAATAATAACGTTATTAATTTATTTTATTGTGGACTATTATCCTCATCTTTATTAGTTGTTGTTTCGCAACGTTTCGACCAACTATTCCTCTGGCCTTCATCAGGTGGTAACTGTGATGGGCGCAGTGGATAGAGACGTTGATTCTCTACAGTTTCAGGTGAGAATTGTCTGAAGATAGCGGTTTCAATCCTCCCCAAAGCCGGCCAGAGGTTTACTTGACCAAAAACGTAGTGAGATGACAACAACTATGGATGGCAGTGATTGCTAAGAATGCGGTTAGGATATTTGGAGTTCCTATCCCGTCTTGGTAACCACCTACGAAGGGCAGAGGAATAGTTGGCCGAAACGTCGTGAAACAACAAGAAAGATGGGGGTAATAGTCCGCAATTAATAAATTAATAAATAATACTCATCTCAATAATGAATTCCAGTTAAATAATATAAATAACGTTATTATTTCAGCATGGTGGCAAAAGTGCACAAGTACCAAAATTATTATTTTTTTAACCGATTTTTCGTTTTCCGAATTTCACTGTTATAGTGTAGTTGCGCCATTATATTCAGGGATACTTTCGTGGTTGTTTCATCAGTAGGAGGCGTGAGTTTTAGTTAAAAGCAACTTGATCAATTTACTTGATTATTGGAATATGACATTTGCGCTCCGTGACGAGTACGTACATCAGAAAAAAATGTTTTTATTTTTTTATTTTTTTTATTTTTTTAATTAGGTTGAATTCTGGACTTGCTATTAATAATTGAAAGGATCGCCACAATTTTTTACTAGCTCTTATTCGTAACCTTTCGCATTCAACAAAGCAGCTCAAGTCTCATTAAGTGATCAAGCTGATTTGAAGTTAATTTCACCTTCTTTACAGTTTGGGATAAGCCGCCAGAGTTTAGTGCGCAGGTTTTCGAGTGTTATCCGTAGTTTAAGTGGAGCAGGATATAGCAACTTTAAAAACGAAGTGTAATGTCAGAAATACTTGAAAGACAAAATCTCAGCAGAAACATCTTTCAACGAAAAAAAAAAAGAAAAAAAAGAAAAGAAACAAACAAAAAAACTGGCGAATCAGAAGAACAGGCGACTTGAATTCTGCAGCAAACGGCTGTCGGATAAAAAAGAAAAAAAATCTATATAAAAAAAAAAAAATAGAAGAAAGGAACAAAAAATTATTCCAAAATATTTCATAAAGTGATATATTTTTATAGCGCCAATAGTGTGAGTTCATATAGAAACGTTGATTTAATTTGAATAAACCATTTCAAAATACAACCGCTGAGATACAACGTGCGGCTCTTTACAAACAGACTTTTCTTTTTCCAACTTTACAACATGGCAAAAAAGAAGAAAAGGGGAAAATAGAAACCAAATTACACACTGAAGATGGAGTATATCTCTGAAATATATTGGTCATGAATTTCAAACAAGTAAAATATTTGTTTATTTTCCTAATATTACGTTGTGATTTGTCTTCCAAAGCGCACTTGATGCGTATTTTATTTTATTCAAATTGAATCAACGTTTCTCAATGGAACTCACACCCTTGATGTTATTCTCGCACAGTTCAAATATTCAAAATACAACCGCTGAGATAGGTGTATCAGAATTTTTGTAGGAATTTTTGACCCTCCTAACTCGAAATTGCGAATAAAATATAAAAAACCTCGCAATCTCTCTTTTAAAAGTGGGTTGTTTATTTTCTTTATGGATTATACTTCCAAAATAAACTATTAAAGTTGTATAAAAAGTAATAGAAATATTATTTTTTTATATAAAAAAAAACAGTAATGAAATTAATTGAATTTTACGAACTCAGTATTTTTCAATTTTTAAACTTCAAAAATCTATCAAAATTTTTCTATTGATTCTATTTTTACGATATTTTCAAGGGCAATGTGAAATTTTATGTTCTTTCCAATAAACCGAATATAATATTTTAGACAAACTTTTTTTAATCCCCCCATTTTGAAATGTCTATTTAAATTTAAATAATTAATTAATGTACCAAAGTTTTATATATCACAAATTAAAAAGATAAAAGATCAATAAATAATATATTGTAAATTAAAACAAAAAAGTGTTTTTTTGGAAATTTACCTGTAAAGTCCAAAGTGTAAAATCTTTTTTTTAAAAAACCACATTGATTTTTTTTTTAATTGGAAGCCTATGTTCTGCTTATATTGTCCAGTAAGTAATGGACGATAACAACAATTTTCTCTATTCCATTCAATGTTTTCTTTTTTTAGATATTAAAAAAAAAAATTCACTCGACAAAAAAGAATGAAAATATAATAAATCAAAAATTCATTTGAAAAAATAAAATAAAAAATTCCTGGAGTGTTTTTTCTTTAAGGAATAATCTTATAAATAAAATTTTACTATTTTTAAACTATGGGAACACATATTTCTTCAGGTACAAGGCTACACGCCTAACGCTAACGTGTGATTTTTATGTCCTTTTGTCCATCCGTAATTCAAAACAAGGAGAAAGATTACTTCCGGTTTTTCGAAAAATGCTTCGATGATCGCGCGTTTTTCAAATAGTCGATGGGATGGGATATAATTCTTTTATTTAAAAAATAAATGAAATTTAAAATATAAATATTGATAAATTCTTAACAATGAAGAATGGAACTGCACATTGAATTGTTTTTTTTTTTCAGGTAAGTGATTTTTTGGAATTGATATCGATTTTTTATACTCGAAGGAAAAAAATTTCGTTGATTTTCTTCAAATCTTTTTTAAAGAAAGCCGATTAAAAAAAAACAACAAATATTGCATAATTTGCGATTAAACCAGTTATTTTTTTTTTAATTTGGTCTTTGCTCCTTTAATTGAAAAAAAAAGTGTTTGAATTACATTTTTCGAGTAGTTATAAGCTTGTAAAAACAGGAGGTCGAATTATTCAATTTTTTTTCACGCATTCTTAAAATTGGTTTCTGACACTGCTAATGCAACGGATAGGAAACGGCGTGAAAAGATGAGGATAATAGTCTGCAATAAATAAAATTAATAAATAATACTCATTTCAATAATGAATTACAATTAAATAATAATTCAATGAATCTAATTAATACGAATAAGCAATCTTAATCTAAAAAATTCAGAAACATGAAAGTTTTTTCCCCTCAGGAATTATTGCGTTTACTACTTTTTTTTTTTTTTTCAACAACAAAAAAAAGTATCTGCCATTCAGATCCTTTGGCAGGCTCTTATGACGGCTATACAAAACCCACATTGGACCCAGTATTCTTTGATTTTTGTGCAGATAAGATCACCACCACAGATGGTATTTCTTTTCATATCCAAGATGGCTGCTGCTTCGATGTCAAAATAACTGTGCTTATCAAAGAGAGTGTTTATGTCGCATTAGCGAAATAATTACTAATATTTCGATTAAACAAATATCACGTTAACATCGTTCGCTCGGATCTCTTTTATTTATTTATCGAAATATCAATTGGAGGAAAGACGTTTGCATCGACGAGGGTTTGGGATCAGATTTCGCATTCTGTAAACACACTTTTCAGTGTTTATAAATCTTGGTAATTATCTTGTTTATATATATATATATATATATATATATATATATATATATATATATATATATATATATATATATATATATATATATATATATATATATATATATATATATATATATATATATATATATATATATATATATATATATATATATATATATATATATATATATATATATATATATATATATATATATATATATATATATATATATATATATATATATATATATATATATATATATATATATATATATATATATATATATATATATATATATATATATATATATATATATATATATATATATATATATATATATATATATATATATATATATATATATATATATATATATATATCGTTAAACTCACTACTCGTTCAAGCAGCCGCCAATAGCGTAATGGTTAGGAGCCTTGACTGCCGTACAAACGGTCGGGTTTCAATCCTGGCTTGAGGTAGTTGCCTGTCTAGCCGCACTGATGAGCTGTGAAACAGCGAAACAGTACTGTATGTGGATGACTATATATATATATATATATTATTTATTCGAAGGTAAACAGTTACATTTGGTTGTTACAAACGAAGTCTCATTGACTGAAACAGATGGCTGTTTTTAGCGACCAAATGTAACTGTTTACCTTCGAATAAATAATTAAAAAAAATATTTTGCTCTTGTTATCGAGCAGTTCTAACAACTTCGTTGAGTTCATTAATTCTTACTTTTGAATATCTCAAGCCTGATACGGTAATAAAAAATAAAACGCATATTTGTTCTACAACAGTATTGAGTACTTTCTTCAGTTTTTATTAATTACCATTTCCACTATATATATATATATATATATATATATATATATATATATATATATATATAACTAAATTTACTTACATAAAATTATTTATTCATTTATGCATAAACTTTAAGTATTTACTTCAAAAGTGCTCAATACGTAGGTAGAGCTAGTTATTAATTTATAAAATATATATGGCGATTAAGCTACACTGAATATTCCGCGTTTCATCCACTCTAGGACTCTTCAGGCTTATGCGTGAATTCTGTGGTTGTTTGTTGTTTTTATATGCTCATCTTCTATTGAGATTTTAGTTAGCCAATCAGCTTTCTAGTATCCACCGCGCCCTTCCTATCAGCCAATGAGCATGCATTTATCGGACAAACGCCTATTTGACCTCTGGTTGACCTGTTCCGTTGTGTGTGCTCTATTTAGTTTCTTGATCTGTTTTAAAACTAGGTTAGTGCTTTTTTTAATGTTAGTCTATATATAAATATATATAAATATATATATATATATATATGTACATACATATATGCATATATATAGATATATATACATACATATATATGTGATCGTTTATGTATATTCATGTTTATTTAATTTATTTATTTGTTTATTTTATATTGTTTTTGTTAGTTTTAAAACTATTTTGTATCCCCATCCTAGAGTAAATTTTATCTTGTGAACACAGTTGTTTGCTATTTCTCTTCTACAGTTTAATAGATGTTGGGGTTCTTTAAAGTACAGGATAGCAAATTTTTCATGATGGCATAATCTACATGGGTCGTCTAGGTCCCTACACGTGGTGGCTTGTCTTACTATTTTCCATTCAACTACCGGCGAATGTCCACTTTCTTTGCAAAAGTCAAATATAAATGGTTCAGTTTTGCTCTAAAAACGTTCATTTTGCATACGCCCCTATTTTATCAAAGAACTGGCTGTTAATTTTATCAAATTAGTTAATGAATTAAAGTTTAAAATGCAAAAGTCAAGTATCATAGTTCAGTTGTGCTTGAATTCAAGCCATAATATATTACATAGAAAAATGCGAGCATGAGAAGTAATATGGTTAAGATTAAACATAGAAAAGTAAAAGGACTAGTTATTAAAACTGGAAAAGAAAAAGACGAGATATTCTAGTAAAATATATAATGAATTTATAACTTAAAATATTGCAACATTAATTTTTTTTAAATTCAATTTATATCATTATATAATCAATTCTTAATTTAATTCATTTTAACATTATATATAAATTCTTAATGCTGCAATATTTTAAGTTATAAATTTATTATATTTTTAACAACTAGTCCTTTTAATTTTCTAATCTTAATCTTAACCATATTAATTTTTATGCTCACATTTTTCAATGTAATCCATGATTTTTCCGAACTTTGCTTTGAAATAATATTTTCTTTTTTTGTGTTTAATATAAAATACAGTGTCAACAATCCATAAAAAATTATTACCAACTTCTTAAATTGACTATATAAAAAATCAAATAAAATATATAATTAAGTCAATGAACAAAAAGAAGGAACAAAAAAATAGAGAGAAACAGAATTAACGGGCGACGTTCTAAGCAAAATATTATCAGCCCTAGCATGGCAAAGAGCATCATTTTTGTTAACTCTCTCTGTATAACCCAAATAAGATGGCATGTGAGCGACATTCCCACTATGAGTTATGAAGGCATTAACGACGAAAAGGTTGCTAAGGTAACCAACAGCCAATCAGAAGAAACTATCTCTCATGTTCCTTACTTATTCTGGGGACTTTTGAACACCAGTAATTGTATTATAACTTTTGTTTTAATGAAAGGAAATGGAAAAAAATTTATTTCAAAATATAGCTGAGAAGGTGGTCTATGAACTGTAAAATTGTTTGAAATTGAGTTGCAAAATGAGTGAGCCGTGAAGATTTACAACAGTTTTAAATGAGTAAAACTAACAATTTAACTATATATTGGAACCCGGTAAGGTTTGAATGATAAAAAATAAGTTCATGAAATGATCAGTAGGTTCTCTACAGTGCAATATTTACTACAATGTATTGTGGACTAAGTCACTGTGAGGAGGCACGTGAAGCTTCCTCATGGTGCATCGCGTCGAATCCCCAACTAGAGCAGGCAATCAATCAATTTGGTTGAAAAAAAAAATCCGTGGTTTTACCGATTTGTCATTGTGATAATAAAAATATGGGAGTGTGAAACTTCCGTTGATCATCATTCAATCCAGGGCAACATTGGGTGTGCCTGTTAGTATGATATATTTGCACCTATATACATACCTAACTTTATATATAACTAGCATGGGTGCCCGGCGTTGCCCGGATGTTTGGAGGTGTATGCTGAGCAAAAAAAAAAAAAAGAAAAGGTCAATTTTTTAAACTTTGACCCCTATTATGACCCCTTAACATTTATTGTTTTGGGCTCAAATCAAGTTATTAAGTTAGATCCATATCCAAGGAACCTATATCTAAAATTTCAAGTGTTTAGACCCAAAAGGAGTTTGGTTGAGTTCTCAAAGGTCAAATCGTTGAACTTTGACTCTCTAACAGCAAAATTTCTGGCCGAAACCCGATCACATAGATTTTTCTCAAATCTCAGTACCCTGTATATCAAATTTCGAGTCTGTACACTAAAAATTGACAGAGTTATTGCGTAGGGAAATGTACACAGACAGACACACAGGCAGACACACAGACACGTTCACTTTTATAATGTATAATTGTGTACCCTTCTTTATTCTTATCCCTTTTTCTTTTTACACCATGTTTTTTTTCTACTTTTTAATTTTCTAAAGAAATAGCTCAAAATAATTGTAGATTCACGTCTACTTTTGCAAAAAAAAAAAAAAAAAAAAAGAAAGAAAGAAAGAAAGGGGGGATCAGATGAAACAAAACAAAACGAGACATGTTCCTCTCTATTCATCCTCATCCTCATCTTTCCAATGTCAGACTCTCAGTTGCACCAGACAAACTGAGATAAGAAAGAAGACTTCATATTTACATCAAATAATAACAGGATAAAAATAGCAGAACAAACCTAAAAAAAAAAAAATAAATAAATAAAAAGATGAGTCATTTCGGTATAACCCCAACGGGCGTGGCAGGAAAGAAGGAGGTTTCTGGAAGGGTGTAAAATTTTAGCAACCATCCTGACTTCCTCACATAACAAAAAAAACTTCCAAAGATATTACCATTATATATATATATTATTTTTAAAATGTAATTATCCACTGACACGTGTTTCGTCGTCTACGACTCATCAGAGTGGCTATGTATGTATATATATATATATATATATATATATATATGTATATATATATATATGTATGTATATATATATGCATGTATATATATATATATATGTATATATATATATGTATGTATATATATATATGTATATATATATGTATATATATACATATATATGTATATATATATGTATGTATATATATATGTATATATATATGTATATATGTATATATATATATGTATATATCTATCTATATATATAATATATATATAATATGTATATATAATATATATATATAATATATATATTCATATATATATATATATATATACACTTGTGCCCGATATTATTCATACCCCCCTTGAAAATTGAGTTTATTAGGTGTAACTTTTGTAAGAATTTATTGTTTACGTCCATATTGATACATATTCTTAATAAACCTCTTCTGATCATTTTCGTCATTTTAAAATCTCGGGATACTTGTAATAAAAGAAATATACAGCTATTTATAAAATCTGCAATGTTCAAAAATAATCATACCCCCTTATTTTTTCAGTATTAATCGAGTTTCTGACTGTTTGTTTTCTGTTTGATTCTTATTTTGAATGCTTTTATACAACCTTTGATTAATTTCATTTCGTTTTTTGCATTTTTCAGAAATTAAAATGATATCAACTGAAAACCAATAAAAGAATAAAAATTATTAGAATGGGGAAGAAAAAAGAGCTTAGTAATGATCTTAGGACTAAAATTGTGAATTCACATAAGGATGGTTTAGGTTACAAGTCAATTTCCAAGAAATTTGAGGTCCCTACAGCAACAGTACAGAGCATCATCAAAAAATTCCAGAGCCACCACACAACAAACAACTTGATTGGTAGAGGAAGCAAAAGGAAACTGTCTGCTAGAGCCACCAGGAATATTGTAAGAAGTATTAATGCAAATCCAACCACCACTAATAAGGACATTTTAGAAAATCTGGAGTCTTCTGGCATAAAAATATCAAGGCAAACATTGCAAAGGACTCTGCATGAAAATGGTCTGAAAGGAAGAAGACCAAGAAGGACTCCATTGCACACCGGAAAACACCTTGCAGCACGTCTAAAGTTTGCTAGGACCCATGTGAATTCTCCAGAGTCCGTTTTCTCAAGTATTTTGTGGACTGACGAAACAAAAATTGAATTGTTTGGCCATATGGATGCTTCTTACGTTTGAAGGAAGAAAGGAGAAGCTTACAACCCAAAGAACACCATACCCACGGTGAAACATGGTGGTGGTAGCCTAATGTTTTGGGGCTCCTTTTCGGCTAGTGGTCCAGGTAGTTTGGTCAAGATAGATGGAACCATGAAGAAGGAGCAATATTTGGAGATACTCCAGAAAAACATTAGACAGGATGCGGAGAAGCTCCATTTAGGACCAAACTGGGTCCTTCAACAGGATAATGATCCAAAACATACTGCCAAAATAGTCAAGAAATGGTTTGAGGATAATCAAATTAATGTTTTGGAATGGCCTAGCCAGAGTCCCGACCTGAACCCTATCGAAAACCTCTGGCACATATTGAAAACTGAGGTTAAAAAGCGGAAACCTAGAAATTTGAGGGATTTGGAGAACTACTGCATTGAAGAATGGTCAAAAATCAGTGTTGATGCTTGTAAAAACCTTGTTGATAAATATCCCAAACGGTTACAGGCAGTTATTAAGAATAAAGGGCATGCTATTGACTATTAGTAAGAGCGGTATGAATAATTTTGAACTAGTGCCATTATTGTTTTTCTTTGTATAATGTTTCAAACTTGCATAATTTATTTATTTGTTGAGTTTAAATTAAATGCTTATGCTTGATTTATTGCTTGAAATCCCTTTAATATTGTCTACCTTCTGGTTTGAGCAATATTCTTATAGAAATCTCAAAGATCCGAGGGGTATGAATAATATCGGGCACAAGTGTATATATATATATATATATATATATATATATATATATATATCAATTTATAAAATATATATGGCGATTAAGCTACACTGAATATTCCGCGTTTCATCCACTCTAGGATTCTTCAGGCTTATGCGCCTAAGCCTGAAGCTTATTCAGTGTAGCTTAATCGCCATATATATTTTATAAATTACTTACTAGCTCTACCTTCGTATTGAGCACTTTTGAAGTAAATACTTAAAGTTTACACATAAATTTATACTTTCCTATATTAATTTTATGTGAGTAAATGAAGTTAAGTTTCGTGGTTCAATTTTAAATTCTGAAAAAACAACATATAGAGACATATATTCGATTTAAGAATTTATTGTTTGACAAAGGAATATATAGAAGGGGTTATTTTAATTACCTCAAGCAAGCCGTTCCAGCGTACTCTTCCAAATTTCATCACAAAGATTATTTTGCCGTCTTTGGTATTTTGATAACTACACTATTGATTCCGAGGTCAATTGCACACTTAATTCAATGCTCAAATTCTATTACTCATGGTGATAATTACAATGGAATGGTATATCCACCCAATTTCGAATATACTTTGTCAACACCGAGAAAGCATTTGGACCACAGCAAATAACACACAATCAACGCAGCAACGAATAAGGCTGCCCAGTATACTTTTCGAAATATCAAGAAGGAGCAATACACTTTCGCTATATGGGAATATCACTTTCTCCCATGTGCCTATATTCTGCCCACCCGGATTTATAACCCCAAATGACATTGGACTCCTTCCGATAATGGACTACCCAGGTTGTATCAACTCCTCTTTTCTTATAATTTTCTCCATATAATTATCCACAACCACTCAAAAAACTATTTTCAATAACTGTACTGAAAAGTAAGATAGCGTCCATTCGCATCTGAACGTTTCGTGGTTCAATTTTAAATTCTGAAAAAAACAACATATAGAGACATACATTCGATGTAAGAATTTATTGCTTGACAAAGGAATATAAAGAAGCGGTTATTTTATTACCTTAATCCATATATTCCTTTCTCAAGTAATAAATTCTTAAATCGAATATATGTCTCTATATGTTGTTTTTTCAGAATTTAAAATTGAACCACGAAACTTATATATTGCTCTATTCTTAAATATTGAGCTTTTCCTTTTTGGCTAGGATCTCCTTGAAAGTATTACTTCAAGTAATATCTATCAGGATTTATATATATATATATATATATATATATATATATATATATATATATATATCATTAAATAAAATAGACAATGAACAAGTTATTAGAGAAAAAACTAAAACAAAACTTTATAAATTGTTCAAAACCAGTTAGATTAATCTATCCGTGATGATGAATCCTGAAGGATTAAAAGTAATTGGACTTAGGATGAACATGGTGATTACATCAGCCAGTTCCCGCCAGAAATGAAGACTCTTATTCGGAAGTTGGAAAGGATCGAAAATAGAATTTATAGACAAAAACGGCTACTTTATTTAATGAAATATGCCACACACACACACATATATATATATATATATATATATATATATATATATATATATATATATATATATATATATATATGTGTGTGTGTGTGTGTGTGTGTGTGTGTGTGTGTGTGTGTGTGTGTGTGTGTATATATATATATCTATATCTATAAAAGTGAACGTGTCTGTCTGTCTGTCTGTCTGTGTGTCTGTGTGTCTGTCTGTCTGTCTGTGTACATTTCCCTACGCAATAACTCTGTCAATTTTTAGTCTATAGACTCGAAATTTGAAATACCGGGTACTGAGATTTGGGAAAATCGATGTGACGGATGTTAGCCAGAAATTTGGCTGTTAAGGGGTCAAATTTCAACGATTTGACCTTTAAGAACTCTACCAAACTCCTCCGACAATTTTGGGTCTAGACACTTGAAATTTTAGATATAGGTTCCTTGAACATGGATCTAACTTAATAAAGTGATTTAAGCCCGAAACAATAAATGTTAAGGGGTCATAATAGGGGTCAAAGTTTTAAAAAAGTAACCATTTTTTTTGTTTTTTTGCTTTTTTTGCACAGCATACACCTCCAAACACCCGAGCAACGCCGGGCACCCCTGCTAGTATATATATATATATATATATATATATATATATATATATATATATATATAGTCATCCACATACAGTACAGTTTCGCTGTTTCACAGCTCATCAGTGCGGCTATATATAATATATAAAGATTATATAATAGCGTTGCCCAGTCGTAAAATGCTCATAGATATAATACTTTAATTCCTACAGAAACTGTGACATGTGCATGCGAGTATTATGGTTTTTTTTTCTAAACAGTTCACTTCTGGTAAGTAAAAAAAAATACTCCAGCTGAGATCGAAACCAAAGCCTAAAGACAGTAAATCAAGTACGATAACCATTGGGCTGGGTTGACACGATTTTAAAAATGTTTTATCTAACCTATTTATTCTTAACTTAAGGAATCTGTCACGTGAACCATTCGCGCATGCGCATTCGTGAAACAGTTGACAAACAGATGAAAATCCGATGACTCCCCCCTCCCACATACCAATTTTTCTATTTTGACACCCTTAGCAGGCTCTTTTTTTTGGGACGAAACCCGATTAAAAAGTTTTTTACTTGTCTGAATACCCTATATTCCAAATTTTAAATCTGTACATCAAAAATTCGTTGAGTATATAGGTTGAGAAATGTCCTCACAAACACATACGCACATTCTCATATATATATATATATATATAATAGAAATTCAATTAACTTTCTTGAAGTTATATATTTGGATTTTACCGTGACTGGATTTATTTATCTTCCACCAGACTATCCATTCATGTGTAATCACCTTTTTCTTCACCATATTCCCTCTGCTTCACTTTTTTGTTATCAAGTAAGATCTTTGACTTACTTGTTGTTTCATCAAATACTTTTGCATGCAAAATCCGATCCCGCATTTTGCTAATTCCCACCCTCTGATGAGAAGGAAAGTATTTCTTTGAAACTCCGCGGATTAAGGACTATCCACTTATCTAGTGTTTCCTTTTCAGATTAAATATGTTTTTAACTCATTTCAAAGTGTTTTTTAACATGTTTTATTAACTGTTTGCTTGTATATATATATATATATATATATATATATATATATATATATATATATATATATATATATATATATGTGTGTGTGTGTGTGCATGTGTGTTTATGGGAAAATATGCTTTTTCAATTATATTTTGCTGTTTATGAACATTTTTATTCATAAAGCTCAATATACGTTAAATTTAAAATTTAATTTAAAAACAGCGCATATGCAAATGGATAACAAAACAGCAATAATTTAAATTCCAGGACGTATTCCAATACAAAACCTGCATAAGAACTCAAGTGCTCGACTGAGCTTCAATCTATGGCTCCCCTACCCGCAAAACATTCACAACAAACACCCTTCTAGCTACAACAACTGTCAATAATTTCCCTTACTCTGTGTGTGCCTAAAACTTACCAAGGATTCTATGAGCAAAACACAATACCGTGGGTCTGCTCATCAGCTGACTATAGCATGTCGTTTTCAAGTCTAATGTAAATAAATTCTTCTCGAGCCATCCTCTTAAATGATTGAACCATATCCAAGTTCCACCATTAATGATCGTTACCGTGTGGTTTCACTATCTGCCTGACACTCATTAAGCCTTATCCTCAAGTGACTTTTGGGCCCTTATAAATGGTACCCCCCCCCCCAAGTAAAAAAAAAAAAAAAAAATCATAATGAAAGTGGTGCTATGGAATCAACTGGATTCGAACTTGGCTTGCCAGGTCTTTGCGTCTATATCCACTTTAGCACAGTCAACTCCTAATGCTAAAGAACAAGTTGATAATAATTAACACTTGATAAAAAACAAAAACCAATAACACATATTTTATACCAAATGCATTAGAATGAAATTCTCTACTTAACTTAAGGAAAGCAGAAAGTTGGGCTTGGGGGGTACTTTTTAGCAGCCACTTAACTCTGGCTTCCCTTTGATGCGTCCGTTCAGCCTCAAGAGACAATGGATATCCCCTGTAAAGGTAGCTGTATGTGTAATTGTGAAGCAAGAGTTGTGGAATCACAACCACACCTCTCCTGAATCGGCATGATTTGAGTCCAGTGGCAAGGGAGAAGTCCAGGACGACTGGAAACAATGCCGAGATAAGCAGAGAACACATACAGCACCTGTAATTCCCAAACGGTCACCTATTTTAGTACTGACCAGGCTCACAGTTGCTTAACTTTGGTATCTAACAGGAACTGGTGTGTCAACGTGATTATGCCATATTTGTTTCCATGTTTTTGCCCTTCAATCCTCACATTCCATGAGCGATGTTTCTGATAATGGGGTGGGAGGAAAAATTGCTGTTTTCTAGTTCGGAATCTAACCATCTAACAATTATCATTGATTTTGACTTTGAAGTTGTATTTTTTTGTTGTTTTGGGTCCTTACATCAAGTGGCTTTATGTTTTGCATGGAGCGATTTACATTAAAAATGTTTTAACTAGTATTGGGATGATTAATCAGAACTGGAATTAGGAATTGGAAAAATCGGAACTTTTGGGTGTATTGGAATCGGTATCAGAACTGGTATCAGAATTGAAAAGATTTGTGCCTATTTTCTGATGCTAAAAATAGTTCTTTCAATTGACTTTTGTTATTTGATTTTGTTTAAAGCAAAATCTTCTACTGCCTATAGTAATGATGAAATAATAAATATCGATTGATTTTAAACTACCAGTAAAACTAAAATTTATAGATCATTCCCCACAAGTGTGTTTTTACGTTTGAGAAAATATCTGCACATTTGACAAGTGTTTGTATGGTAATCGGGGAAAAATAACAACTTTATAGTTAGGAAGGTGGGCTCTCTCTACCATGCCAGAAAGCTACTAACGCCTGAAAGTATCCTGTACCTCTATAAGGCCACCATTCGCCCATGTATCGAGTATTGGTGTCACATTTGGGCTGGTGCATCTGCTACTAGTCTCTCACTCCTGGACAGGGTTCAAAAGAGAATCGCCAACCTGATAGGTCCTGAACTGTCATCTAAGCTTCAGCCTCTGTCCCATCGACGAAATGTTGCATCCCTCTTCCTGTTCTACAAGTATTTTAATGATGGATGCTTTGATAAACTACAAGCACTTGTATGCCCTCAACCTAAATACCCCCAACAAACCTGACAAGAAGCAAAATCACACCCCTTCACAGTAGAGATCCCTCGATATTGAAACCTTCTACTCAAATAGTTTCTTCCCCAGAACTGCTAAATTTTAGAACTCCCTTCTGGGATTCTGCTTTCCCAACTGTACTGACATGCAGAAGTTCAAGTGTAATGTGAACAGACATCTTACTGCTTAACTTCCCACATAGTATCCCTGCAACTTATGTCCCCGATAGTACTTCAAAGTGGCACTGTGCCTTGTTTGGGGTGAAAATGGAAAAAAAAAAGAAGGTTTATAAAGATTCAGGATTGGAATCAAGAAAATCAAGAATTTAGTATGGAATTGGTAAATGTATTGGAATCGGGAAAATTGGAATCGTCCCATCATTAGTTTTAATGTTTATAACAGCTTTTATGCACCATCTTTTTCTCCTATAGAGTTTATCTTCGTCACACTCGACTTTTTATGGCTGCCACAACATGTCTACAGGTCTTGGCCGCTATTAAATGTCGAGTGTCTGGAAAACAAATTCTATAGAACAAAAGGTGTTATAAACGTTAAAACTTTGCTAGCTATTAGGTGTATGATGTCGTTTTTTGACGTTCAACTATATATATATATATAAACGACATTATTTTTGCACCAACCTAATAGAGAATTTCGATTATAGTCAAGATTATCTGCTCTTTTTGACTTCCGGTTTATACTTCACGGGATGACAGCAACAAGCAAGATATGGTTCATTCTTGTTAATGATTATATTCCTCTCAGATAAAGTTAAAGACACCCCACCCCCACCCTTTTCCACATGTTAGAATGGCTTTTTTGTCTGCTTGACTATGTCTTACTATTCAGCCAAATTGAATTGATCGCAGAAACCGGAAGTTAAACAAAGCAGACAATCTTGACTATAACCACAATTTTATTTTAATGCGTTTGATATAAATTATGTGTAATTTTTTTTTTGTTTTTTGCTTTTTTGTGTGGCGGTACAAGTTATCGACTGTTAACTATTCTGGACTTTTAACCTAAATTTGTAGAGATATGAGTGAAATTCATTATAAAATTAATTTCGTTTTTCCACTGAAAATTATCACTTACATTATCTTTGGAGATTTTTTTTAAAATCAATAATCTTAAAATAAAACAAGAAAAATATTTTAATTCAGTATTTCCAGAAATATCACCAAATATTTCCAAAAATATTACCAAATATTTCCAGAAATATTACCAAATATTTCCAGAAATATTACCAAATATTTCCAGAAATATCACCAAATATTTCCAAAAATATTACCAAATATTTCCAGAAATATCACCAAATATTTCCAAAAATATTACCAAATATTTCCAGAAATATTACCAAATATTTCCAGAAATATTACCAAATATTTCCAGAAATATCACCAAATATTTCCAAAAATATTACCAAATATTTCCAGAAATATTACCAAATATCAAAGAAAAAAAAAAGAATTATTCTAAAGTGGTTATTCTTCATGTCACCTTAGGTATCTCTTATGAAGAGTTCGGATTTGGGTTAATAGATATTGAGTTTAAAATCGGATTCCCATAATTTTATCCTTTCTTCCTCACATTCCATGAGCAATGTTTCTGACAAAGAGGGAAGAATTGCTGTCTGAAAATCTCGCAAAGAAACAAAAAAAAAAAAAAAAAGAAATTTCAATCAGCTTTTTCAGTTTAAATGAAAGGTATTTATTTATGGTACTTTCCAAAATAATGCATCTTGTTTTAAAAATCGGGATTGTGTTACTATACACATAGATTCGAAAAACTGGTCAAAAATCAAATATATAACAAATAAATGTTATCAAATGCGAGATGAGTTACTCTTCTACCTATCTCCAAAAGGTTTTAGTGGTTTTACTCACGTTAAAAGATGTAATCGGTTCGAAAATCATACAGTGTTTATCGGTATATTTGAAAAAGCAAAATGGTGGTGTGCTCGCTGGTGAATACGGTAAGTTTGGGAAAATGAGTTCAAACTAAATAATTATATAAAATACTGTTAAAAACTCGTTCAATATATGTTACCGTGATATAGGCGGACATATATTCGGTGGGTTTCTAACAGTATTTTGTGTATTAAATATTAAGACCTCCACCATCCCGGTTATATCAAATAAAAAGTTTATATTTACTGATTCATATTGTGATTATCTTGAAAAATAAATGGATATACAAAGTAAAAAAAAATTACCAAAACAAATGAGGTGCTGAATATCATAACTCGGTAAATGTCATCGCATCAAAATATCAAGTTAGTATATTATTTTATTCCCCATAGTCTCCTCTAACATATACAAGAGTAGTTATGGTCGAATTAAGACTGGATTATGGGTAGAAATCGACTAATACACAGTATACCCATCAAACTAAATTTTAACAGCGTTTTTCTCCGTTTTTTTTTGTTTGTGGCCCTTACCATTCAGTGCCTCAAATAAGAACTTCTTTTGTTTGTCCATTTTGTTCATACGTGTTGTCATTACAACAGTTTCCTACATTGCTATAGCCTTCTTCCATATCTTTTACCAGCAATGCTTCAAGCAAACTACCTTTCTCTTTCTCTCTATTGAGTATATATTTATTTATTAATAAACATATACACACTATTTATAGATCTTTCAGACTAGTTTCTTCTAGCAGAGAGGGGCGTTTACCTCTTTAAAACATATTCACATATATAATATAGTCACTGACTTCATCATTTTGACGTACGCATATTGACAACTCACCCCATGAATAAATATTTGGAAATATAAAGAAATTCAAGTTTATAAACTGTTTTGAAAATTACTGGACTCAGCATTAAATAACCCGAAATTAAATAAAATAACAAAACAAATAAGACCTTCTTTCATTTGTCCATTTTTCTCCACATGTCACGTTAATACAACAGCCGGTTTCCTGCATTGCTATAGCTTTCTTATACTCCTCCATATCTATTTACCAGCAATGCTTCAAGCAAACTACCTTTCTCTATTAATTTTGTTGTTGTTTGTACCCATCCCGCAGCTATAGCTGACATGTCTACCATCACTGCATTGGGGGATGGGGTTTTGACAGGTAAATATTATTATGCGATAGAATTGTCTTTTTTTTTTTAAGGGGGGGGCACTCATGTTACGCTGTTCACATTGCAAATAGCCAAAACTTATAAAAGTGCATGTGCCTTCTTTGCTCCTTGTTAACGCCTGCACGACAGCCTTTTTCTCTCCCCATAGACACACCCACAATGCTATCTGCAACCCCTTGAAAGGGAAGCCGGGTGCAGGCTCAGCCAGGCTTGAAAAGAATTTCTAAGGGCTCTGCAATACAGATAAGAAAGAATTACAGTCGCTTTTGTTCAATAGCCATCTTTTAATTATGCCAAATTTAGAAACTAACCCTTAACCCTAACCCTAACCCTAAACCCTAACCTCCTGCTTCTATTGTATAAATAAGATGACGTCATGTTTCTGAAGTTTGGAAGGACTGATAATTACAATTAGATTATATTTCCACATTTCTAGACTTCTCTTTCACTTTTCCGACCGAAAATGCACCAAACATTAGTGTTATATTGAACATTTATTCATTTATATATTTTGTGGACTGTTATCCTCATCTTCATAGTGGTTATCTCACCACGTTTCGGCCAACTTATCCTTTAGCCTTCTTTATGTGGTTAGGCCAGAGGATTAGTTGGTCAAAAACGTGGTGAGACAACAACAACTATGGAAGGCAGTAATTACTGGGGATACGTTTACAAGACTCAGCATTCCTGTACCGTCGCAGTAAACCATCTGAAAAAGGCCAGAGGATGAGTTGGCCGAAACGTGATGAAATGACAACTATGAAGATGAGGATAACGATCTGCAAAAACATAAATACTCAAATTATGAAACCTCATCTTAAAGGATTAAATATATATATATATATATATATATATATATATATATATATATATATATATATATATATATATATAATATGTAATATGAATATTATACATACTACTTGAATTCTTCAAATTTCTGTTCTCATCTTGAGTGTTATTTTCGATACGTTTAGGTTGATGTAACCTCTACCTCCTTCAGGTCTATATTGTCGAAGTCGGGAATTTTTCTGTTGAACTCTGCTATCTGCACAAAACTTTACTGCTAACAGTGGAAGATTTTATCTTAAACAAAATCAAATAAATAGGATAATTAAAATAATCTCTTTGACGTTGGATTATAGGCACAAATTTTTCCAATTTGCATACCGATTGAGATACCTCCAAAAGTCGCGATTTTTCCAATTCTCGATTCCAATTCCGATTAATTGTCCTAACAATAATATATATATATATATATATATATATATATATATATAACTACTTCATTTACTCACATAAATTTAATATACGAAAGTATAGATTTATGCGTAAACTTTAAGTATTTACTTCAAAAGTGCTCAATACATAGGTAGAGCTAGTTAGTAATTTATAAAATATAAATATCGCCATATATATTTTATAAATTACTATATATATATATATATATATATATATATATATATATAGTCATCCACATGTAGTACTGTTTCGCAACTCATCAGTGTGGCTAAACAAGCAACTACCTCAAGCCAGGATGGAAACCCGACTGCACAAATGACAGTCGGAGCTTCTAACTATTGCACTATTCGCCTGCTGCTTCTCTCTATATATATTATATATAACTGAAGGAGCCTGTTTATATATATATATATATATATATATATATATATATATATATATATATATATATATATATATATGTAAGAATGTGTGTGAGGGAAACCTATATACTCAACGAATTTTTGATCTACGGACTTGAAATTTGGTATATAGGGTAGCAGCAAGTTTTAGTCTCCTCTCCATCAAGGCCAGAGGTTTTGAGGATATATATATATATATATATATATATATATATATATATATATATATATATATATATATATATATATATATATAAGAGCAAGTAGTCAATAAAACATGTTAAAAAACACTTTGATTTGAAATATATATATATATATATATATATATATATATATATATATATATATATATATATAACACAGCAAATAGTTAATAAAACATGTTAAAAAACACTTTGAAAAAGAGTTAAAAACATATTTAATTTGAAAAGGAAACACTAAATAAGTGGATAGTCCTTAATCTGCGGAGTTTCGAAGAAATACTTTCCTTCTCATCAGAGGGTAGGAATCAACAAAATGCGGGATCGGATTTTGCTTGCAAAAGTATTTGATGAAACTACAAGTCAAAGAGCTTACTTGATAACAAAAAGTGAAGCAGGGGGAATAGGGTGAAGAAAAAAGGTGATTTCACGTGAATGGATAGTCTGGTGAAAGGTAAAGTATCCAATGACGATAAAATCCAAAAATGCAAATCCAAGGAAGTTAATTGGATTTCCATTCGCACAAGTAAATTCCAAGGAAATAGCGTAATTGAAAGATGGTCCAAAATAATCCAAAAGGCAGAAATCCGTGGAATAATTCACAAATAGGTACAAGGAAATGGGGAAAGAATTCAATAATACTATTAAAAGAAAAATAAGATATGCGTTAGACTCGATGCCGAGACAAGGCGTAATTAAGAAAAATGAGTGAAGAAGAAGAACAGAGAAAAAAATGAATTAATTAAATTAATACCTCCTATTTTTTATTTTGCTGAAATAATGTCTCTTATTTTTTATTCCGTTTGAATGGATCAAAGGGGATTGCAGATTGCATTGTTATGATGACTAAACTTATGCATTCATCACCTGAAAGTATCATCTCTCTGCTGCAGATATTAACGATGAAAAAGGTTCATCGAAAATGATTGTGACTATGTAGGAAAATAAATTCTCGAGTGCGAAAAGTTGTTCATTTTAATAATACTATTTCCATCTTTGTAGTTCATTAACTCCCTTAAAAAAAAAACAATAAAAAACGCAGCCTTTCGAAAGTACTTCCAACATTGCCGCAGCTGCTCCAAAGAAGGTGGGCTCCTTCTACCATGCTAGAAAATTATTCATACCAGAGAGTATCCTATATCTTTACAAAATGCATAGATTACTGTTGCCACATTTCGGCTGGTGCATCTATCACTAGTCTCTCCCTTTTGGATGAGATTAAAAAAGAGTGTCAAATCTAGTAGGTCTCACACTATCGGACAAGCTTCAACCTCTGTCCCATCACTGCAATGTTGCATCCTTGTGTCTGTTTCACAAGTACTTTAATGGAATGTGCCCTGATGAACTCTTAGCGCTTGCACCCCCTCAATATGCATACCCTGACTAACCTGAAAAGCAGCAATATTCCACCTCTTCACTGTTGACGTACCTAGATGTCAGAAAGCATCTACTCTAATAGTTTCTTCCCCCGGACGGATAGATTTTTTTAATTCCCTTCCTGTTTCCCGCTTCCTTGACTGTACCAACGTGCAGAAGTTTAAATGTAATGTGAACAACCATCTTACTGCTCAACTGTCCACATTTCCCTGTTAGACACGATCCCAAATAACAGCCCTTTGTGCTCCAAGTGGCTATATGCCTTGTTTGAGATGAAAAAGAGTAAAAAGAATAATAAAAAAAGAAACTTCACTATAACCTGCTAATCAGCACAAGTATTGGCACTATAAAATATTTCACCCCCCCCCCGTCCCGTCCCACTAACCATATGTCCGATTGAAACTTCAAAGTAAAGTAGGTTAGGGTTAGGGGTTTTAGGATTCCAATAACAACGCACTAATCTGACACACACACACACACACACACACACACACACACACACACACACACACACACACACACACACACACACGTGCGTGAACAAACTCACAAGCACACACACACACACACACACACACACACGTGCGCGCACAAACTCACAAACACACACACACAAACATACACAAACACACACAAACACACACACACACAAACGTGCGCGCACAAACTCACACACACGCACACACACACACACACACACACACACACACACACAAATAGCGAATGTATTACGCATTTTCTTTAACACACTTCATTATCAAATTCCATAGATACTTGCAAATGTTCACTTCATTTGGGGAATTACTGTTTTATTTACCGTCAGGTGCATTTAGTGCATAAACGGTAGCCCTCTCTGTATTATTTTTTTATTTTTTTTCGTCTTTTTTTTCAATTTTTCTTTCAGCGGATCATTATCGAATGGACACTAGTCGTCCACTCGTCCAGATCATAAAAAAAAAAAAACTAAAAATAAGTCAATATTGAAATATTTTTTAGGGAGTGCCCAGTTTCTAATGCAACGTTCTAGCAAATCGATCGCCTATTTTAGAACCATTCGACGTTTTTAGGCCAAATTTTACGGATTTAGCCTTTTTTAAGAGGATTATTACTGTATAAACATAGATTCAAAAAAGTTGTAAAAAAACAAATATATAACAAATAAATGTTATCAAAGGCAAGATAATTTACTTTTCTACCAAACTGGATATATTTTTCGTGTTTTTATTCAATGTAACATGTTTATTCAGCTCGAAAAGCATACAGTGTTTACCGATGTATTGGAAAATTCAAAATTCTTTAACAGGATAAGTTCGGGAAAAGGTGATATAAATAATAAACTAGACAAAATACTGTTAGAAATTCGCTCAATATATGTTACCGTGACATAAGTTGACATATATTTAGAAATGTTCACATCAATTGAAATTTGGAGAATCACTGTTTGGATTACTGCTATATTTATTCGATATTGCCCTCATCACCGTTGATATGTTATTGTGTAAATATTCAGTTTACAAGGTGCCCCTTTCCAAACCTCTCGAATGGCACCCTATGAATCGTTAACAAAATTCATAAACCATTTCTGCAAAAAAAAAAAAAAAAAAAAAAATCAATAAATAAACAATAATGATAAAAACTTAACATTTTTTTTCGCTTCCATTTAAAAATCATTTCTCTATGAAATCGCGAGTTTCGGTTACGCGATGACCTTTCCCAGAACGTATAACACTGTTCCGCTCGCCTGCTTCCCAGTTGAATACAACATGGTCGCCTTCAAATCCAATGTAAACAAGTTCTTGTCGAGCCGTCCCCATAAATAATCAAATTCCACACAATTTACGCCATTAACGATTACTACATCACCACCTTTCATTCATTAACCCTTATCCTCGAGTTGCCTTCAGGCCTTGATAAGTGGTGATTTCCAAGTAAAAGGAGTCGTCATTTGACCGAAATAGCAGCTTTGTCATTGTGGCAACCATTAAATTTGTTTACCTAAAATTAAATAAAATATACCTTTCTCTTTTTTATTGAGCACTATCAATAACCTTGTGAAATTTATATATATATATATATATATATATATATATATATATATATATATATATATATATATATATATATATACGCGGATAAAGGGTTTAGGCTCATTACCGCAGGGTCCCGATTTTGAATCTTGCTAGATTCAGCCACTCTAATGAGTCGTAGACGACGAAACACGCGTCAGTGGATAATTATATTTTAAAAACAATATGTATGCCGGTCCCCATGTGGGGGTACCAAGTTGGTTAAAGGGAAAATTATTCCCAACTCGCATTTAGGCAAAAATGCACTTTCGTAAGTAATTGAATTCATTCATTCAGAACGTATCACAAAACATCCAAGATCGCCATAGGCATGGAATATGTGCCTACATTAAGGATGGCTTCCCGTGTAGCAGGGATATCTCTAGAGAAGATCCTAATTTACCCTATATGTGCTTCAGGGTTGCACTTGCTAACACCACTGCATTTATATTTGCCCTCTATAAGCCCCACAACAGCGGAGTTACTATCTTTAAGAGCATATCTGAGAAAATAGACCACATACTGTCTTCACATCCCTCGGCTAATATCCACATCTGTGGTGACTTCAACGTCCATAACGTGGAATGGCTAACCCATTCAAATAAGACAGATGATGAGGGGAGGTTTTGTCATGATTTTGCCATTGCTTATGACCTCACTCAGATTGTTCGCGAACCCACCCATGTGCCCAATACACCCGGTCAATATGCAAGCCTCTTAGACCTTTTTCTCTCAACTTCCCCTGAGCTATGTTCATGTTCTGTTCATTCTCCTCTAGGATCCTCCGACCACTCCGTCGTATCAGTTAAGATAAAAACGAAATGTAAGAAGCCCCCAGACGTACCCCTCCACCGTACTGTATACCGATACTCTATGGCTGACTGAAAACGCGGATTCCATGAACAAAGCTTCTTTCTTAGAACTGCACGCCTGTGGAACTCTGTTCCGTCTGCCTGCTTCCCTCCGGACTACAACTTGGATGTCTTCAAGTCCAATGTTAACAAATTCCTAATGAACCGCCCCCTTAATTAAACACTTCATCAAATCTCCACACTAACGTGCAACAATAACCCTTATCCCTGAGTGGCTTCCGGGCCTTGATAAGTGGTGATCACTGTGTAAAAAAAACAAAAAAAAACAAAAACAAAAACAAATAGCACCTATTATGTACGTGCAAAATGAATGCCGATGCTCAAAATGTCTAAACAATTTGACCCCTCACTTTACTTAAAAATTCACCAAAAATAAGGAAATTAACCAATTTTAATGAAATTTTCAGTATTTATTAAATAATGATCGCGGAATATAATGAACTAATTATTTTTATTTAAATCTTAGTGGAAATGTATTATTTTGTTTAAACAAAAAATACCATTACTAAAGTTATGGTTTTCAGTAGTAAATAAAGAATGCAAGAATTTATTTTTGCTTTTTTATGTAAATAAAGCATCATAATTTGTAACAATAAAATAAAAATAAAATAATTTTTACAGGAACATTACGAAAAAAACTCCTGAATTCCGTATTAATGAATTCGAGATAACTCGAAGAAAAATTAATTTCTTGAACTACCAATATTATCATTGAATTCAGCTTTGTTTATTTAATATTTTCACACACACAAAAAAAATTATAATTGCAGAAATTATTTCTACTTTTTTTACGCTTACATTTTTAACATAATATAAAATTAAGATGTAAGATTTTAATATTTCCATTGCACGCAAGAACGTATAATTATCAACGTAAAATAATGTTCATATAATCTTGGAAAATAAAGTTAAAAAAAAAAAAAATAAATTGAAAAACAGGAACATAGAAAAATAATTTAATTAAAAAATGGCAAAAATTATACGAACGTTCCATGTCGGTAACTACGGATGCGCAGAGTTGAAAAGAAAACCAGTCTGTTTTACCCACCCTCCTCCTCTTTTCAACTACCCGCCTGTTTGTGTTTATCAACTTTAAATTTAACGTAAACATTATGATAAATTTTAACGTTACTCTGTATTCTTTTAGCGAGTAATTTTTTCAATGATTATAAATTGTTTTCTTAACCAATTGTAATTCTGTATTAATATTAATAAATAATGCTGTTAACTTTTTTTTTCAAAGAATAAATTCTCAGTAGTATAATTAATGAATTTAATTAACTTTTATGCATTTTTAAATGAAGGAAGAAAAAAAAGAAAAAAAAGTCGCTCGGTATGCCGCAATAAAGACATAGGTACTCATGCAGAGAGTGGTCCGTGCTGAAATAATAACGTTACTATTTAAAAAGCCATTCTTAACATGGGGAGGGGGAGGGGGGTGTTTTGTACCTATTCTGTACTTTAACTTACAATTGAATAAAAATACATATCATAAAACTTTAATTAAACGTGAAAATACGATTTAAAAAAAAATAGCGCGAATCACTCTCTGCATTAGCACCAAGACATAAATTATGTCTAATTTGTCCTTCCATACATATTTCAATTTTGCCGCCAGAGTTTATTTTGATCCGATGAACGAGTCTCGTTTGCTTTGATACCAGTGATACATTTTTGGATAATTATTACTTTTTTTTGCAAAAGTTAAGTACATTTATTGTATTAATTCGTTATCTTAAGACTTTAACTTAATACTTAACTTGGAAAACTTATATTTTTCTTGCCAGAAAAATGTAAACGCGATTTTTGTCATAATGAATTTTTACGTGAAATCTAGGGGTTTTCAGATTTGAGATAAAATTATTCCATGTATTCTTTTTTATTTCACACACTTCTTTTGTTGGAGAAATTAACTTTAAGCTATATCTTTCAAATACAATAAAAAATACTCGAAAATTAAAAAAAATTATTATGATTAACCGGCGTTAAAAAATCATACTCCCTACCGAAGCAGCCATTAATTGCTCGTACCTACATCTATATATATATAGTCTAAAGAAGCTTTGAATAAAAAAAAATGCAAAAATAAGTTTAGATCCCCGGAAGGAAAAAATATTAATTTGAACCTATCGTAGACTAAGCACCTACATAATCCGACTTCTAAAATATTTATAATGACAAAAGAGAGTTCATTTATATAAGGATGAAGAAAAAAAAAAAGTCTTAACTAAAATTGTTAAATAGAAATAGACTTAGCACTTGCATAAGCCGATTTCGCAAAAGTCTCCAATTTTAAAAACAGAATTTAACTACATGAGGATGAAAAGAGAAAACCTTAACTAAAATTTTGTAAATTTCTAAAACGGGATCATCAGCTGCTTACCAGGTAGCTGTTTCGGAAATTTAAAAACATATATCTCTTCTCTATTCTCTATCTTCTCTATTCTATATAAATAAAATGAACTCATTTTTTCCCGTCTGATTTTGACATTAATAGGATTAAAAATCAAGATATTTCATGCAAATATAATATGCACAAACGGCAGAACAATATCTGAGGTGTGTTATAGGCTTATTATTTCTCGATAATCTTAGATTTCTATACTTTTTCTGGTGAGAAGTCACGGCCAAAATCGGTTAAGATCAATGGAAGTGGTAAAATATTTTCTCTCTAATAAATTCCTCCTCCCCCTGCCACCACTTAACACCGTTTGGGGATCGTTCACAAGGAACAGTTGAGAAGAGAACACTGGTTTGGCTTCGTAGTTCTTTCATGTGAAGTTATTTAAAATCACTAAACTAAGCTGCAGTGCTCTGTGGCGTAGTGGTTAGCGTGCTGGACAATTCACATTATATTTTCACGTTCGCGCCGACCTACCGTAGTGTTTTTTTTTTTTTTTTTTCCTAAACAACTGGAATGGACTTTTCTTCGTGGCCGAACTGTTAACGTTGCAGATGTTTTTTTGTTTTTTTTCACACTTTATTTTCCTACTTTTACTCATGACTCCGGGTTTGATCCTTCCTACTTACCTACCATAACATTTTTTAACCCCCCCCCGTCCCGGGAACAAACACTCGGGCAACGCCGGGTAGCCCCGCTAGTATATATATATATATATATATATATATATATATATATATATATATATATATATATATATATAATTCTACTAGTACGTTTGTTTGTCTGTCTGTTGGTCACTTATTGCAGTTTCAGTTAGTCATGAAGCCAAACTGTTATACAATTATAACTAATTTTGTAAAAATAATGTTTTAATGTCTATTATCTGGACACCCGGCATTGCCCGGTCCTACAATACGCTTAAATATGATATTTTAATTTATGCAGATTGCGTGCGTATGTATTATTATAGAATCAATCCTCTATTGATTATTATTAGGGCTATGACAACAGCATATTCTTTTCATTGTTTTTTACTCTCGAGTATATATCCGACAATGTTAGACACAATTAATGAACCGAGAACCACATCACTCTATATAACAGCATCAATGGATACACACTCAAGAGTCAAAACAATGAAAAGAATATGCTGTTTTCATAGCCCTAATTATTATATATTACAAAGAATAATTTGCCCGGTGGTCTAATTCACATTTTTTTTTAATAATAACGATAATGTCGTTCGTCAAATTCCCTCTGTATTTGTTTATAATACCACGGCAGCTGATATTGGGGCTTGATGATGA
>NC_136516.1:14015233-14179591 GCF_053919585.1 Euprymna scolopes
GCACACACTGGTCCTGGATATGACTTTAAACTATATCCAGTGGTGAGGCCCCAGTTTTCGGGCTTTGGGTGTGTGGAGCCACCCTTGAATTGCCATTGCTCCCAGGTTCAGGTGGTAGTACCTGTTAGGGTCCCAACTATGGGTTAAATAGAAACGGACTTGAAAACAACAAATATTTTCAATTAAAAAATTTTTTCTTCAATCTTTGGATTCGGCATTAAATAATCTGAAAAGGGTTGATATATCATAAAACAAAAACAACCAACCAACCAACCAACCAACCAACCAACCACACACATCTACTTTTTTATTTATACAGAAGACTAGCGGGGGGGGGTAAATACGCTTAAATACGATATTTTAATTTGTCCAGATTTCGTATATATTATTATAGAGTCGTGATTTCAAAAGTAACGAAAAAAAAAAAGTATTTGGGTGCCATCAGCGAAAATCGAAACCAAAACATTCAAAGCTGGTGATGTTACCATTGTACCAACGTGACACGCATATGAACCGATTATTAATTAAAAATTAGAAATAAACTAAAATGAATGTACAAAATGTATAAGGATTTTTTTCAATTTTGACCCATTTTTGACCCCCTTAAAAACTACTTTAACCGACTAAAAATCCGTAAAAGAACGATCCGCAAAAAAAAAAAAAAAAAAAAAAAATCCAATTATTTGAGACCCCTCTACGACTTTTAGTTTCGGTCGAGATAGAGTTTGAAAATATGGAGACAGACAGACAGACAGACAGACAGATACCCTTTTATATATTAGATTAACAAAAGATTAAGACTGCTGACTTATTCACGAAGAAAGAAAAATGAATTTTGGTGGATTTAATTTCGTAATTATTTAAAAAAAAAAAAAAAAGGAAAGAAAAAACGAAAGAAAGAAAAAAGAGGTTAAGAAAAAAAATTATTTGGTACTTTATGTTTATTGTTTTATTTTAATAAAATAATCAATTCAAAATAAAAATAAAATAATCAATTCAAAAATATATATATATATTATTTTTATTTTAATCCGTTTTATGACATTGTTTTATTATTTTAATCAGTTTTATGGCATTGTTTTATTACTTTAATGAGCTTTATTATATATATATATATATATATATATATATATATATATATATATATATATATATATATATATATATATATATATATATATATATATATATATATATATATATATATATATATATATATATATATATATATATATATATATATATATATATATATATATATATATATATATATATATATATATATATATATATATATAACACAACACGTGCACATAGGCATAAAAATAGAGACGGATTTCCTTAGCCCCATTTGTATATGAAGTACTACAGGAACTTTTAGAGAGCGGATTGCAGTTCTAAAGATGACTCATGATGAAGGATGGCAGTAAATTCCAGTCCCGGGGGAGAGTCTGATGAAACAACATCCTACTGGGGTGAGGGATCAGTGTAAGAAGAAGGAGAGGTAATGGGTAGGGAAGGAGAGAATGACAAGTTGAAAATCAATCGTGTATCAAGTGGTGAGAGGAAGGGGGGGTTGACTAGGAAAAAGAAGAAGAGAAATAAGAGAGGGAGGAAAGAAGGCAGGGAGATTGACTGGAAAGAAAGAAAGAACGAACGACAAGGAAAGGAAAGGTAAAAAAAAAAAAGAGCTAGTTAGAAAATAATAATAATAATAATAAAACCAGAAAAAAGTGAAAAAAAAAAATGGAAGAAGTAATGATTTGCATTGGGTTGTTTTGTTTATGGCGCTAAGTTAAGATATATTTAATTGAATATCTAAAGTTATTATTATGCTTAAAGTTTGTAATATCTTAAAATATTTATTAATGATGTAAATCTTTAGTTTTATTATTTTAACTAGTTTTAGTACATTTTTTTTAATTATTTTAATCAGTTTTATGACATTGTTATCCTATTTTAATACGTTTTACGACACAGTTATCTTGTTTTAATCTATTTTATGACATAGTTAATGTTATTTTAATCCGTTTTATGACATTGTTTTATTATACTCACTTTTATGACATTATTATGTTATTTTAAACCGTTTTATGACACAGTAACTGCCTTATAAGTGTCTTATTTTAATCCGTTTTATGACATAGTTAATGTTATTTGAATCTATTTCATGACATTGTTTTATTATTTTAATTAGTTTTATTACACAGTTATTTTATTTTAATCCGTTTTATGACATTGTTTTATTATTTTAATCAGTTTTATGGCATTGTTTTACTATTTTAATCAGTTTTATGGCATTGTTTTATTACTTTAATGAGCTTTATTAATTTTTTTAAATTATTTTATAACAGTAAGGGGAGACTTGATTCCAAATATTTCTCATATGTTATATCTAATCTCTTTTGAAAATAGGATACGATTATGAATATCTCCAGTATCAAATAATCCTTATACACTGTGAAATTTACTTTATGTATGAAAACCAAAGAAGGGAGATATAACATATGAGAAATATTTAGAGTCAAGTCTTCCCTTGCTGTTATTTCAGATCATTTGAAACCAAAGCAGAAAATTTTAATCTCGCCTCCCTTAAGACCAGAGGTTTTACAGAAATATCAGATATTTTGTAATTCATATGCAAAACTAGGAAAATGAAAATAACATTTAAAATTCCAGGAAACGAGTAGTTTCCAAGATATTTTTATTTTTATTTTTTTTTATTCAATTATCACCCCAAACAAGGCACAGTGCCACTTTGAAGCAGGGGCTACTATCAGGGACTTAATTAGCGGGGTCATTATGAAGGGAGATGAGTAGAAAGATGTTTGTTGACATTACACTTGAACTTCTGCATATCGTTGCAGTTGGGAAAGCAGAATCAGTTCCAAAGACCCGCAGTTCTGGGGAAGAAACTATTGGAGTAAAAGGCTTTCTTGCACCTAGGGATCTCTACTGTAAAGGGATGAGACTTAGTAGCTTGTCGGGTTTGTCGGGGGTAGTTACGTCGGGGAGGTACAAGTGTTTGCAGTTCGTCAGAGCATTCACCATTGAAGTATTTGTAGAACAGGCAGAGGGATGCAACATCTCGTCGATGGGACAGAGGCTGAAGCCTAGATGACAGTTCAGGACCTATCAGGTTGGCGACTCTCTTTTGAACCCTGGCCAGGAGCGAGAGACAAGAAGCAGATGCACCAGCCCAGATGTGACAACAGTACTCCATACATGGGCGAATGGTTGCCTTATAGAGGTATAGGATACTGTCAGGCGTAAGTAGTTTTCTAGCACGGTAGAGGGAGCCAACCTTCCTTGCAGCAGCCTTGGCAATGCTCTCAATGTATCTATTCCAGTTCATATTCCCTGTAAACGTTAGGCCGAGGAGTTTAAAAGAAGTATTTTCAGGTAATGTGTTCTTGGCCATTGCTATTGGTGGTAGAGAAGGTTTCTTGTAGTTATTGAAGGAAACAAGCTTAGTCTTAGCAGCATTGAATGTGAACAAATTATAGTTTCAAAAAATGAGGGGATCACTTTTCTATGTTAATTTAACGTAAAGAACACCCACTTTATAGCCACATTGGGAGAGGTCGTTTGTTATTTTTTTAATGGGTGGTGCTTATTTGGTAATTGTGGCCTAGTAGACCAACACAAAACCTACCTTAAAAAAACTTGTTTTTATAGGTTTTCAGGTGTACTGAAAATGAATATCGAATTTAAATTTTTCTACAAATAAGCATTTTCCCGGGTATCAAGCAATGTAATTCTTTATGTTATAAATGGTGGCCATTCTTGTATAGGCAAACGCGTGCATGTTTTTACTTAATAGCTTGAAAAAATACTTATTTGTGGTAAATTTAAATGCAATATGTAATTTCAGCACATCCGAAAACCTATAGAAAACAAGTTTTTTAAGGTAGGTTTTTGTTGGTGTTCCAGGCCATCAGCCCTAAAAAATAACAGGCCCTGAAAAACGTGGCCATAAAGTGGGTGTTCATTTTACGGTAATATAGAAAACTGATCCCCCACTTTTTAAACCTATAATTTCTTCATATCTTGGAAACTACTTGTTTCCTGGAAGTTTGAATGTTACTCTGATCAAAGGAAGGCACAACATTATCGAAAGGTAGAAACTAAAACATAAGAATAGGAATGTTAATGAGAGGTTCAGGGCTTGGAATAGGAGTACACAAGGGTTATTATTGATTCTTGGCAAAAATCGGGGTGTGCCTTGAAGGGTGGGGGTAACTATAAACTTGCCGAAATGTTACTTATATAAACGATCTCCCCCCCCCCCTTGCGCCTGCACCCAATAATGCTGAGTGCATCACAAATGTTGAAATAAGAATTTTAAAAAAAGACAACATGGTGTTACAATGTAACATATCTATCTCTGAGGAAGTCCCCCGAAGATGGGGATGAAATGTTGAGAATTTTCTATTAAAAAAAAAAAGCCCCTGGTTTTCTTTCCTTTTTTTTCCATAATGTTATAATATCATACTTGCTTTTATTTTCGTGTATATCTCTATACATATTCTCTTTTCAAAAACCTTTAATAGTGGTAATTTTAAAGAATTGTTTGAGGGTGGAAACAGGCATGAAACGGAGACAAATAGAAAACACATCCAAGGCAATAGAGCAAGGCCTCCAGTCTGTAGTGGAATGGAGTCAAAAATGGATGGTAACGTTCAATTCCTTTCCCTCGTTTCCTTTAATAATTACAGGAAACCTTCTCAACCACCAATAGCTTTGGCTAAAGATACATTACCTGAAAATACTTTGTTCAAACTCCTTGGCTTACCGTTCATAGGAAACATGACTTGGAACAGATACATCGAGGGCATTGCTGCGGCTGCTGCGAAGAAGGTGGGCTCTCTCTACCATGCTAGAAAGTTACTAACGCCTGAAAGTATCCTGTACCTCTATAAGGCAACCATTCGCCCATGTATCGAGTATTGTTGTCACATTTGGGCTGGTGCATCTGCTACTAGTCTCTCACTCCTAGGTTCAAAAGAGAGTCGCCAACCTGATAGGTCCTGAACTGTCATCTAAGCTTCAACCTCTGTCCTATCAACGAAATGTTGCATCCCTCTGCCTGTTCTACAAGTATTTTAATGGTGGATGCTCCGACGAACTATAAGCCCTTGTACCCTCTTGATGTAAATACCCCCGACAAACCTGACAAGCAGCAAAGTTTTACCCCTACACAGTAGAGATCCTTAGATGTAAGAAAGCCTTTCACTCTAATAGTTTATGCCCCAGAACTGCTAGACTTTGGAATTCCCTTCCGGTTTCCTGCTTCCTCAACTGTACTGACATACAGAAGTTCAAGTGTAATATGAATAGACATCTTGCTGCTCAACTCCCTTAATAGTATCCCTTCAAGTTATGGCCCTGATAATAGTCCCCTATATCAAAGTGGCACTGTGCCTTGTTTGGGGTGAAAATGTAATAAAAAAAAAAAATTATGGCAAAGTTATAGACCGGTGACTTATAGTGCTTTATGCAAAATTTTGGTTGAATATTGTTCTATTTATACTTATTTTTGCATCAAATACTAATCCTTAATCCCTATTAATCACACATTGTGCATCAAACGGATACCATAATACTTAGTTCGCTGCACCTTGTCATAACAAAGCTCCATACAAAATTTCGGTCAAATCGGCCCAGTAGTTTCCGAGAAAAATTGAACTGACAAACAGGCAGACAGACTAAGAGAAATGTAAAATAGAAATATATGGTAGACTGTCAACTCGTTTGACTTGTACAGCAACTTCTTGGAAAATCATTAAATCAAACCAGTTTTTTTGTTTGTTTTTTCTTTGTTCCTAAAAGAATTTCAGCGACGGTATCTTGTACACAACCGCACCCAATGTTCATTAATTTGTCAGTTACACACTAATGACCCAATAAAGGTTGTGGTGACCAGTTACAGACACAGATTATATGTCAGAGTCTTCCCTCATTTAGAAAGCCAAGATTTGAATGACGACATTGTTTTTTTTTTTGTTTTTTTTTTCATCCAATCAGCTATCTATGTGCTTAAACATCATATTTTTTATATCACATAGAACTTGAATCCCTACTGGAGAGAACTAGAATGCCTGCTAGACCTCAAATCCTCAAGTATACAAGGTCTCTCTGTACAGGGGTTAGGGTTAGGGTTAGGACAACCTGACATGAGGATATTTTTCTGTACAAATAAACCCTGACTAAATATTCAAAATTACATAGTGTTTGTGGCACAAATAAGATCTGTTCAGTATGGCTAGCCCACACTGGCTTTTACGAGGAACGGTGCACCTTCTCCAAGTGATGTTACCTTAAGTAACAGCACAAAGCTGGATACTCCACCAGATTAGATGGATTTTTGACCTGGAATCCAGTAAGACCAAAAGACCACAATAAAGATATACAATATTTAAATGAGCGATGAGGGAGAGGAAATTATATTCTCAAGTTTTGCAATTTTTGAAAAGAAGCTACTGGAATAGGAAGCTGTATTACAGTGAGGTATCAAAACAGCGAATTGATGAAGACCACTAGGTCAACAAGTCAAACGAGCTGGAACAAAGGAAGCAAGGAATCTTGTCTGGTTGGATTCCTTACCCAGACCAATGTGACTCTCTCTCCAGATTTCCCTGTCTTCCATCAGCTGCCTCAGATCTTTAGGATCACAGTTGGCGCCATGTGCAATTTGCTGGATATATATGAATCTAGATTGTCCTATGATCGTATGCCCGTGCCGTGGAGTCCATAAAATACATTTCTCATCAGTTCTTGCTTGCTCCTCTGGCAGTGACCGGCAAATCGTAGACAACGCTCCCTGATGGTAGTAGATATAGCAGGTAGGTTGCCATAAAGTTGCTGCTTCGTATGAATAGATGAGACAATTCTGTAAAACACATGCTATAATAGTATTTATAGAAAAGACTGAGACTAGCAACATCACGTCTGTGTGTGTGTGAGAGAGAGAGAGAGACAGAGAAACAGAGAGAGAGAGAGAGAGAGAGAGAGAGAGAGAGAGAGAGAGAGGGGTTGCAGAGAAGAAAAAAATGTGGGCCAATTAAATTACAGACATGTTTCTGTACTATATCAAGAACCCTTAAATGGGACAGAGATGAGATGGGATAAGCAGAGAAAGACTAGTGTTATTTGGGGAATTTTCTTGTCCATATCCAAGGCTTAAGTGTCTAATATATCCTACCCTAGTTCACCCATAGCTGGAGAAGGCATTCATAACTTTCCCAAGGGTAGTAGTGACCCCCAACAAGACTACTGCAACCACTCCACCATACCACTTCCAGATATATCCAGTTAGATATATAACTAAATAGACAAGAACTAAATAGACAAGTATATAGCTATGTGCTTAAGTTTCTACTTCTGTGTGTTTATGTGCGTGTCTGCGTGCACACGTGTGCCTGTGCGTTGTCTGTGTCTAGATGCTGGCAGAGACAGGATCTACTCCAGACAGCTAACATAGTAAGTATCCCACCACAAGGGGTAGATATCTGCTTCCAGATTGCTTTGGCCGGGAATAGAGGATGGGGGGTGGGGATGAGGTCTACAACACAGATATCTAAACATGTTACACACACTGCTGAGATGATGATTACAGCATCTTAGCAGATCAAATGTGTACACGTGGAGATTACCGTCGTCCTTCTCCTCCCCCCTCCTCCCCCTCCCTCCTCAGCATCCGCATCCCTGTACTCTTTCCCTCAGGGAAGAAAAATAAAACGTGTTCCGCTTTTAGACTTTTTGAGCTCTCTTAAAAAAAAAAAAAAAAAAAAAAAAAAAACTCGCCATATTTATTTTGCCTCCCTACGGCAGGGTATTTGAAAACTGTGCTTTACAAGTCAAACGGGGGTCTGTAAAGAGTTTATATGGTGTTTACCACGATGTTTTGGCGTCTCGAGGGCTAGGGGTGAATATATTCTCTTAATTCTTTCTGCAGAATGTTTTTTTTTTTTCTTTTTATCTCTTACTAAAGATTCGCTGTTCATTAAGGCCCGAAGGCCTCGAGGATAAGGGTTAATGTTTGATATCAAGTGGATGGTAAGACAGACAAACACCTCAAGGATTGCAAACAATGGATTAGATCTGCGTTGAATTTGATTACTTAAGAGGGTGGCTCAACGATTATTTGTTTACATTGGACTTGAAAAACGACTATACATCATTATCAACATCTTTTCTATGCATACGTTGATTTAAAACGTACTTTTGGCAATGTTGTTAACCCTCCTAATATTGCTTGATAATATTTGGCTTTGTTATGCTCGGTACTGTCAGGCAGCAACAAAATCGTCTTTATCAAATTACTGTATTATATTTGCTAAGTGTGTGTGTGTGTGTGTGTGTGTGTGTGTGTGTGTGTGTGTGTGTGTGTGAGGGAAGGGGTTACAGAATTTTTTGTTCAACCGACCGTTGTAAACAATCAATAAATGTGAATTATGATATAATATCTGATCTGTTTGGACTATTTTCATTATTAACATAATTTCTCTTCATGTAATTGCGAAAATGGGTTGAGGGAACTACCCGGAATTACTTGTTTTGTTATCTTCAGCATTATTTACTTCTATTTCTTTCAATAATTGATATGCTAGATTTACTGGTTTATTGGGTGTCCAAGAAGAATTTTGATTTTTATGGATTTCTTTCTTTGATTTAATTGTTATTTTGCATATATCCCAAATAATGACTCAAGGTAGCGTTTTTCAGCAACTTTACCGAACTTAAAATTAAGGATTTGTATATATATATATATATATATATATATATATATATATTGCACTATTTTAATTTTCTCTTCATATAATTGTGAAAGCAGATGAGGGGAACAAAATTACATGGAAGTAAGAATGTCATTTTTTTTTACATAGGAGTCAGCACTTATCAAGGCCCGGAGGCCACTTGAGGATAAGGGTTGAAGAGTGTGCAATAGTCAGTGGGACAATATCATAGTAATCGTTATGAGTGTAAAGTTGGTTAATCGATTACTTAAGGGGAACGGCTCATCAAGAACTTGTTTACGTTGGACTTGAAGACGATCATGTTGTAGTCAGCTGGAAAGCAGGCAAACGGAAGAGAGTTCCACAGGTGTGCAGTTCTAAGAAAGAAGCTTTGTTCATGGAATCTACGTTTAGATTTAGGAACAGATAAAAAGTGAGAGGAAATTATTGATAGTGTTTTCAACCAGACGAGTGTTTCTTGTGAATGTTTGGCAAGGGGGGATCATAGATTGGAGCTCAGACGAGCACTTGCCATGAAAATAACGATAAAACAGAGACAGGCTCACAACGTCTCTTCTGTGAGAAAGAGGTTGCAGGGAAGAGAAAAGAGCATCTCCTGCTAGGCTACGGAGTCTATTTTGAACTCTGTCAAGACAGGATAAGGACTTTCTAGCAGCTCCTGCCCAGATGTAGCAACAGTAGTCCATCTTTGAACGTACCTGGCTCTTATATAGATAGAGAATTGTTTTGATTGTTTTGTTCTACTTGGTGTTGCCCAGAAGCAATATGAGAATACAGTATTGCATTTTGGAAAAGGTAGCTCCAGTATCTGAATTATATTCTTTAAGCACAGTAAAACAAGAGAGAGGAGTGAGCTAGGCGAAAGATACAGAGAGGATTACAAAGAAAGATGGTAAAAGGAGGAGAGCAAGAGTGAGAACAACAATTACAAGACGCTTCTCCAACCCCCAATATCCATGACAAATAGCATCCTAACTGAGAATTCTACCTTCAAACTCGTTGACTTAATATTTGCAGGCAATATGAACTGGAACAAATACATAGAGGACATTGCAAAGGCTGCTGCAAAGAAGGTGGGTTCCCTCTATCGAGCTAGAAGACTACTCACGCCTGAGAGTATCTTGTACCTTTACAAGGCCACCATTTGCCCCTGCATGGAGTATTGTTGTCACATCTACCACCAGTCTCTCCCACTTAGATAAAGTCAATCTAATCCGTTCCACTTTATCAACTAAGCTCCAGCCTCTGTCTCATCGCTGCAATGTTGCATCACTGTGCCTGTTTTTCAAATATTTTAATGGAACGCGTCTGATGAACTTGTTTCACTTGTATCCCCTCAATGTACATATCCCTGACAAACCCGTTTAGCAATAAGATCTCACTCCTTCACTGTTGTTGCTCCTAAATGCCAGAAAGCTTTCTATTCTAATAGTTTCTTCCCTCGAACAACTAGACTTTGGAATTCCCTTCCTACTGCCTGCCTCCCTGGCTGTACTGATATGCAGAAGTTTAAATGTAACATAAACAAATATCTTGTTAATCTTTCCTAGACATGGCCCCAAATAGTAGCTCCTTAGGTCCAAGTGGCGATATGCTTTGTAAGGGGTGAACATGAATAAAAAAAAAAAAGAAAAAAAAAGATACTTAGACGGCTGGAGAGAGAGAGAGAGACAAACATTTTAATATAAAAATGTTACACACATAATTTCATTTCTATTTAATTTTATATGGCCCCAAGCAACGCCGGGTAGCCTTGCTAGTCTATTGTATAAAGGACAGTGGTATGTGTGTTTGTATGTCCAGTTAAAAGTAAAAACCTACAAAACAAACACCCACTTGATCGGCATTGTCACAGATGAATAATATAAAACATTTAGAAAACATATTCAAGGAGTTCAGTATGACTATGTACTGATTTGGAAAAGGAAATGAATTGTTACTCAAATAAAGGAGACTTGCCTCTGTGTGTGTCATAATAGAGAGGAATGGACTGGGTAGCAAAGGAGAAAGAGGAGATTGGAGAAAGAAAAAGAGTGAGAGATGGATAGAGAGGTAGAGAAATAGAAGTTTTAATAGAAGTAGGTTACATTTTTGCCTCGGGCAACATGGGGTAACCCTGCTAGTCTATTGTATAAAAGGAAATTGTCAGTGTCTTTGTATGTTTGTATGCACAGCTAAAACTTTGAAAATTCAAAGCAAGTACGCACAACATTTATATTTTCTTGATCGGCATTTACCCGGATGTATAATATCTAAAACATTTTTGTAAAAAAGAAAAATGGGGGAGGGGTAGAAATTGCAAATAATTCAGGTATCACTATGAAGCCTCCAGATTCAGCACAAGTGACTCATTAGGTGGGACTCCACCACAAGGACAATCCTGAATTGGCTGTAGGGCTTTATAGGGATGATGTCTTGCTTTTTGTTGATTTCAATTTTAAGCACTTGGAAGAGGGAGAAAACAATGAATTCTTTAGGAAAATAAATATTAAAATACCTATAGATATCAATCTTTGTATCGTAAATTTTTTGGATGTTACATTAAATTTGGTTAACAATAACAAGTAGAGCTGCATTATAATGTACATTTTTTTATTCATACAAACATTATTGGCTTCATATGTGCATACATATTTATGATCTAGTTTGTTGGACGATTTTTGACTGAATTTAGAAAAATTGATAAATAATTATTGGTCTATACCTCTTAGTTTAGTTGCAATGACCTTAATTTGAAACATGTATGCACATATCTAGCCAATAATGTTTGTATAAATAAAATGTGTATATATATATATATATATACTAGCATGGGTGTCCCGCGTTGCCCGGGTGGTTGGAGGTGTATGCTGAGCAAAAAAAAAAAAAACCAAAACAAAACAAGAGAACGGTCAATTTTTTAAAAATTTGACCACTATTATGACCCCTTAACATTTATTGTTTTGGGCTCAAATTACGTTATTAAGTTAGATCCATGTCCAAGGAACCTATATCTAAAATTTCAAGTGTATAGACCCAAAATTGGCGGAGGAGTTTGGTAGAATTCTCAAAGGTTAAATCGTTGAACTTTGACTCCTTAACAGCCAAATTTCTGGCCGAAACCGGATCACAAAGATTTTCACAAATCTCAGTATCCTGTATATCAAATTTCGAGTCTGTAGACTGAAAATTGACAGAGTTATTTCGTAGGGATATGTATACAAACAGATACACAGACCCACAGACAGACAGACAAACTGACATTTTCACTTTTATAGATATACTAGCATGGGTGCCCGGCGTTGCCCGAGTGTTTGGAGGTGTATGCTGAGCAAAAACAAAAAAAACAAAAATAAACGGTCAATATTTTTAACTTTGACCCCCATTATGACCCCTTAACATTCATTGTTTGGGGTTCAAATCAAGTTATTAGGTTAGATCCATGTCCAAGGAACCTGTATCTAAAATTTCAAGTGTTTAGACTCAAATTTTTCGGAGGAGTTTTGTTACGTTGATTAAAACAATACCAACTTTTTGGGTATTTGTTGCATATTTTTCAAGTTTTAGCTGGACATACAACCTCACATTTGCTCCTTACATATATATATATAAGAGAAAATAGTTAATAAAACATGTTAAAAAACACTTTGAAAAAGAGTTAAAAACATATTTAATTTGAAAAGGAAACACTAAATAAGTGGATAGTCCTTAATCCGCGGAGTTTCAAAGAAATACTTTCCTTCTCATCAGAGGGTAGGATTTAGCAAAATTCGGGATCGGATTTTGCTTGCAAAAGTATTTGATGAAACTACAAGTAAGTCAAAGATCTTACTTGATAACAAAAAGTGAAGCAGAGAGAATAGAGTGAAGAAAAAACTACTTTAACCTTTTAGTTACTGATTAGAAAACAGACTACATGATAACATTAAAAGATGTGTCTACATCTTGATAACACTAAATGATAACACTAAATGACCATTTGAACCCCAAATAATGAATCTTTTTCTTCAAAGATATTATACATACGGGCTTATGCTGATTAAAACAACATCAACTTTTTGGGTGTTTGTTGCTTATTTTTCAAGTTTTAGCTGCGCATGCAACCAGACATTTGCCCTTAATATAGTAGATTAAAAATATTTGCCTATATGACGTTCTCTTGCTACTTCTCCACTCCCTTTAATTTAGCCAGAAACATCAAATCTGATTAAGGTATATGTATTTACATCCTTAACTTATCATTCAAACACGGTAGCGTTTGAATGATAAGTTAAGTGGCAGTTTTAGTCATTTAGAACTGCTTTTAAGCTTCACTGATCACTCACTTTTCGACCAACACCTTTTCAGCTATATTGTAAAAAACAAAAATGTGTATGTTACGTTTATGGGGACACAAAAATAAGATTGAACAAAGAACAACTGAATTTATTGTAAGCCTGGCAGAATAATGGATTACAATAGAAAAATGCGAGCATGAAAAGTAATATGGCTAAGCTTAAACATGGAAAAGTAAAGGACTAGTTGTTAAAACTGGAAAAGAAAAGGACAAGATATTCTAGTAAAAAATATAATAAATTTATAACTTAAAATATTGCAACATTAATTTTTTTTAAATTCAATTTATAACATTATATAATCAATTCTTAATGCTGAAATACGAGGGGTGTGTAATAAGTAACGCCCCTGACCAACTTCCAGTTGTCTGATCAAGCTGAAATTTTGCATGTGCAATGATTTATAACTCGCATGTTACCAGATCAGAAGCACGGGCGCGTGGTTATGAAATCCTTCCCCATCCTCCCTACTCTCCTGACCTTGCACCCTCTGACTTTCACCTCTTCCCAGCCATGAAGTTGTTTTTGAAAGGAAAGCGTTTCCCAGATGATACAGCCTTGATTTCTGAAGTCACGTCGTGGTTGGAGGACCAACCTGGGGTGTTCTACAAAAACTGTCTCCAGAGCTGCATCAAACGATGGGAGAAATGCATAACTTTGGGTAGTTCCTATGTAGAGAAAGACTAATAACTGTGCCAAGTTTCGTTGCTCTACTGCTATGGGAAGTGGGTCAGGGGCATTACTTTTTGCACGCCCCTCATATTTTACGCTATAATTAAACATAAAATTTGTTATGCAGTGTTATTAGACATAGGAACATGAAATTTGTTGCACATTGTTATTAAAGACATAGGAATATGAAATTTGTGTCACAGTGAAATCCAGTTGTTTTACTTTTATTTCGTAACTAGCAGTTCCGCCCGGCTTTGTACTGTTCATAACTTTATGTGCATATGTATATATTAAAAATGTGAATATGTATGGTTATGCCTTTCTATATAATAGGCTTCCTTAACTACTATAGAGAAAAGTTGGAAGAAAACCACAGACGTCAAATTTTGTAAAACATTGACCCCAATTTTGACCCCCTTAACATTTATTGTTTGGGGCTCAAATCAAGTTATTAAGTTAGATCCATGTCCAAGTAGCCTATATATATAAAATATCAAGTGTTTAGTCCCAAAATTGGCGGAGGAGTTTGGTAGAGTTCTCAAAGGTCAAATCGTTGAAAATTGAATGAGATATTGTGTAGGGAAATGTACACAGACAGACAGACAAAGATATTTTAACTTTTATAGATATACTAGCATGGGTGCCCGGCATTGTACGGCTGTTTGGAGGTGTGCGTTGAGCAAAAAAAAAAAGTGGTAGTAGGAAGGCAGGCTCGAACCTATACCGCGAAGGAGGAAAAGAACGGGAAAAAAACGTGCCATCTTTGCTGTTATGACCACTGGCAAACCAGAAGTGACGTAGGTTTAAATTAAGGTTAGACAATCGAAAAGAGAGGATGACTTTCAAAAATATCGGCGAAAAAATTGTCTAAGTAATTTGGTAGAGACCGCAGAGGTAAAATGTTTTAAAACTTTGACCTCTATTATGACCCCTTCTTGTTGAAAAGTGCCCAGTTGAGGGTGAAGAAATTAATGTTTTTAGCCAATTTTTCGGTATTTGTCGTCTGAAGGGTCGAGCTTCAACACAATACTGATCTTGTGAAAATCTGTTGCCTCTGTCGAAAGTTTTAGGCAGACATGCAAACATACATACATACATACATTTATATATTGGTAGCTCAAATTTTCGACCCAAACCGATTAAAAAGCTTACTCTATCTCTGAATACCCTTTATGTAAAATTTCAAATATTTAGACCAGAAATTGTCTAAGTAATTTGGTAGAGACCGCAGAGGTAAAATGTTTTAAAACTTTGACCTCTATTATGACCCCTTAACATGTATTGTTTAGGGCTCAACTCAAGTTATTAAGTTAGATCCATGTGCAAGGAACCTATATATAAAATTTCAATTGTTCATAGCCAAAATTGTCGGAGGACTTTGGTAGAGTTCTCAAAGGTCAAATTGTTGAACTTTGATCTCTTAACAGCCAAATTTCTGGCCGAAAACGGATCACATCGATTTTCCCAAATCTCAGTAGCCTGTATATCAAATTTCGAGTCTGTAGACTGAAAATTGACAGAGTTATTGCGTAGCGAATTGTACACAGATAGACACACAGACACACAGACAGACAGACAGACACTTTCACTTTTATAGATATATAGATAGATAGATAACCGCTGACACTATTCAGATGATAGCTAAGCTTCCATCATTTTGTAAATTTACATGTAAAAGGTTTAATAAAACAACTAATCACACTACCTGAAAGCCTATCCGTCAAACTCCTTGGCCTTAAATTCACAGGCAAAGGAATAGGACCAAATATTAGGTTGATTTTTTATATATAGTTGAACGTTAAAAACCGATATTATTTTTGCACCAACCTAATACATTAAGGACATTACCAAGGATGCTACAAAGAAGGTGGGCTCCCTCTATCATGCTAGAAAATTATTCACAGCAGAGAGCATTCTATATCTTTACAAAGCCCCAATTCGTCCATGCATGGAATATTGTTGCCACATTTAGGCTGGTGCATCTACCATTAGTCTCTCACTTTTAAACAGAGTTTAAAAAAGAGTCTCAAATCTAATAGGTCCTGCACTATTGGCTAAGCTCGAACCTCTGACCCATCACCGCAATCTCAGATCCCTATGCCTGTTTTGCAAGTATTTTAATGGAATGTGCTCTGAAGAACTCATAGCACTTGTGCCCCCTCGACGTACAACATACATACATAAACCCCATCTCCGACTAATTCATATTATCAGACATATTCTAAGAACTCAGCCGCCATTTTCTTTCTAGGTCATTGTGTCTACACATTACCATATAAAGAGACAAAAAAAGGAAGATAAAATTCATTTTATTTCAGTTAAGAGAACTGTGTTACCTTAGAATGATTAGAAAATATTAGAAGCAGCAAAATCCCACCCCTTTATTGCTGAGGTCTCTAGATGCCAGAAAGCCTTTTACTTTGATAGTTTCTTCCTTTGAACTGATAGACTTTGGAATCCCCCCCTGTTTCCTGCTACCCCGACTGTACTAACCTGCAGAAGTTTAAATGTAATGCGAACAGGTATCTCGCTGCTCAACTCCCCTACAGTCCTCTGTTAGACACGCTGCCAAATAATAGCTGCTTACATTCCAAGTGGCAACGTGCTTTGTTTTGGATGAAAGGGAGTTAAAAAAAAAGATACACTTCTTCCCAACGTTCAACGAGATTTTAAATAACTCCTTAGTAAAAATCAATAATCACCCCCCCCCCTCAAAAAATTAACAATAATAATAATAATAAGAAGAAGAAGAAGAAAAGGAAAAATAAGAAAAACCCAACCTAAATATTTGTTCTCTCTCTTTCTCTCTCTCTCTCTCTCTCTCTCTCTCTCTCTCTCTCTCTCTCTAATCTTGCCCCCTCTTCACCACACAAAACCAGCTTTATCCATAGGATACTGTGTTTGATATTGAAACTTACTTTAAGATAAAAGAACATTTTGATTTTTTTTCACATTTTGAAAAAATAAAATAAAATAAAAACAAAAAACACAGCTTTTATTATTGTTACCCTCATTTATTTATTTATTTATTTATTTATTTATTTATTTTTGTTACTGCCTGACAGCTTAAGACGAGAAACAGCTCAAGCAAATCTCCTTCTTACAAATGAGGATTAAAAGGAGCTGAAGACTGTCTCACAGAAACAATGTTACTCTGGTTGATAACGGATTTCCTTAAGAGTAGTCCGAATAATCAAGATAATCCACATTATTAATCACCATCTGAAAAATCCAGCGTCATAAAAAAAAAAAAAATGATGCAATTGTAAGAGTGAAAGATGAATCACAATGAAATCGGAAATGTGACAATTACCAACTTCCGGTTACTGCACTACAAAATATTGGCATCATGAAATTGTAAAACCAGAATCAGAGGAACTAGTTGACAGTTTAAGTAGTATATATATATATATATATATATATATATATATATATATATATATATATATATATATATATATATATATATATATATTAGATCCTTGTATCAAATGACTTCATGCCTTATCTAGAGCAATTTCCATAAGACAAAAAGGAAATGTATTGACCTCCATTTTTGTCCTATATATATATATATATATATATATATATATATATATATATATATATATATAATTTAAAGGAGATTAGAACAATAGTCTAAAGAGCTAAGTGTATTTTAATGTAACAGTGAAATTACTAGTTTAATTAAAATACAGGAAATAGAAAGTGCTCATTGTAATTTAGATATATAATAAGCTCGATAGTTAAATGTCCTAGAGCTAATTCAATATTAAGTAATGTGATTTATGATTTAAAAAAAAATTTTTAAATTTAAAAATCAAATTTTAATCAAATTAAAAATCAGTTTCATAAGAAGGAACAACAACAAAATCAATTATCTGTACGATCGTTTCGGAAATCCGTGCTTTTTATTGTAGTATACATGAAGTTATGTAGAACAATTATATATAGTTTTTTTGGTAAGCACGGTTTCCTCATCAGCAAATTTTGAAGGGTTTTTATTGAATTTAAAAGACACCATAAATAAACCTAGCATTAAAAGTAAGGCAGATGAATCTGAAAAAATTGAAATAAAAGGTTTGGAATTAAAATTTATAAGAAAATTAATATGGGTTAGAGATAGAAATGAGTAGAAAAAAAAATATATTTTTGAATTTACATAATAAATTTGATTTAAAAATATATAGAGATAGTTACCTTTTAGTTTTTCTTTTTTGAGATCAGGAACTGTGTTTAAAGTAGTCATTTAGATGTTTGCTATAGCTTTTTATTTTATTGAATGATGAATTTTAAAAGGGCGACGCTCGTGCAATAAATTGTTTCCGTTAGCGTATTTTTGATTTAAAGACGCTACAGTTTATATATAGAGAGAGAATATTTATTTTACAAGTTTTTAAGGGGAGATAATTGTCATGTGTTATTGACTTTATTTATTATTTGTTTTACGAGTCTAAGGGAGGTAATTGGTCTAACTTAATTTAAAAAAAAACAATTGTAATCTATTTTTACTAATGAGTAATTTTTAATGATTTAAGGTGGTTTATATTTATTAAATTTAAACCAACGTTTATGATTACATGTCAGAAGCTCGTGTCTTGAATTTAATAGTTTGGTTGTACTTTTTATATCTTCATATTTTAAAATTTTTAGGGTTTCTTTTGTACATAGTGCACAAAATTTATCTCCTGGTTTATATGATTTGCAAGTCTCAATTATTTGTCATTTTAAGTTGAAAGAAATATTGCTATTTTTTAGTTGCCAAATATAGTTGGATAGAGTAGTTTGGTTTGATAGAGAGTTATTTTTAAAAGAATGTTTGTGCGTTGAAATTCTATGTTTTATTAGGCCAGATGTGGAACCAATATATATTACCTCTTGATTATTGTGATTATTTTCCGTTAGGTCTATTGTTGGATTATTATGTGGTGGGTTGATTAGTAATTGATCGGTAGATTGGTTTAAGTTGGTGTTATTATTTAATCTGGTAGTTGAGTTATGGCTGTTAATAGGTTCTTGTAGATTTGGAGTTTTTGATACTGTGCAGCTATGGATAACATTTTTAATTTTACATGAGCCTTGTAGGGGACATTTATTTTTTCTTCTACAGTTACAGTCCGATGTATTTTGTATAGTTGTATTTTGTAGTTTATTAATTTTCTTATTATAAGAGCTAATTATTTTCTGATGAAGGTTAGGCATAGTAGAGTAAGAGACTTTAATTGTGTTCTTATTGAAAATTTTATTATATCTATGGGGGGCTTTAAAGTTCTTATCTAATATTTTAAAAAATTCTCTGGCTATGTTTGTTTCTAGGTTTTTGGAATACGGGGGGTTGAACCATAGGATCTCCTTGTGTCTATTCTTACGTTTACGTCAACTACCATCTATATTTTCACAACTTACTACCTTGCTCTACCTATGTAATGAGCACTGCTGAAGTAAATACTAAAAATTTACGCTTAAAATTATATCTAAGAGCAATTTCTATATAAAGCAAAAAGGAAATGTATTGACTGCGATTTTTGTCCTAAATTTTAAATTGTACATTTAATGCTTCATGGTGTTCAAAAGGCTGATTTAATCGATTGGAGGAAAATATCGGTTTTCAGACAGGGGAAGTGTTCATGCAGCAAAATAAAAATAAATAAAAATAAAACACACAAATGAAAATAATGTAAAAATTCCATGCATTTTGGTAGGGACCCAGATTGGTAATGCTAAAAAAATGCAGTCATCCCCGAAGCAGGGATATTAGATTATAAGCAAGGACCCCTTTTTATTTTATTAGTAATCGCAACATTGGTTTTATGAGTCAACACAAATATTGATGCGATGAGACCGGATGAGAGAAACGAACGTGACGTAAAACGATGACTTGGCGTTCATCAAAATTGTTGAAAAAAAAAAGATTATTCAAAATCTATAATATAAATCAGTTGTCTGTCGGTTTTCATTTTTTAGGGGCTGTAGCACTTGTGCACTTGTGCGAAAATACAACTTTTCTGGTTTTCAGTTGGAACATTTGTAGATTGCATAGCAGGGGCAGACAAATTCAATTTCAAGTTTGAATCGAAAAGATTTTTTTTTTCATAACAAATCCAGAATTCTAAAAATGTTTGAATTTGTGAATTTTTTTAGAAAAGTTTTTTTAAATAAATTTAAGAAACTTTTAATATTAATAATACAAAATAGAGATTTTCTTGTTTTGGTGGTTTTTTTTTTTTTTTTTTTTTAACAAAATAGACATTTAAAAAAATTTTTTTTTGCTAAAACATAAACATAAATATAAAGTTTTTGTTACACATTTCTGGAATTAAAATAATATGAGAAGCTTATAATAACACAAAATAGACCTTTTTTGTAACAAAATAGGCATTTTTTTATGAAAAAGTTGTACCTACGCACAAGTGCACAAGTGCTGGGATGCAATTGAAAAAAAAATCTCTATACCAAGATCATTAACTACTTGCTGTGAGTAAAATTAAAAAAACAAATCCAAAGGCGATATTATTATTATTATTATTATTATTATTATTATTATTATTATTTATCTCTTGCTAGCTGGCCGCTCGGCATTGCCCGGTCATACAATACGTTTAAACATGATATTTTAATTTAAGCAAATTGCGTATGAATTATTATAGAATCAATCCTAAGGAATAATTTGCCCGATGGACTAATTAGCAGCAGCAGCAGCAGCAGCAGTAGCAGCAACAACAACAACAACAACAACAACAACAACAACAACAATATTGTTTATCAAATTCCGTCTGTGTCTGTTTACAATATCACGTCAGCTGATATTTAGGTTTGACGGTGAATGCCCTTGGAAGTCACTTCTGATTTATGTTTAATTTTAAAATATGCAAACGAAGAAATAATTTGCACTGATTTTAAATGCTACCTCTTTTTTGTTTAATCGTAAATTGAATTCATTAATAAGAAAAAAATTAAAATAAAATGGTGAGGTACACCCGGTCTTGAACAGGGGGATCATTCGATCTGTAGTTAAATGCTCTACCATTGAGCTATATTTCTAGATGTCAATAATTTTGTTGTTATTCTTAAGAAGAAATCATTTGCTAAGATTTTATTATCTTCCTTGCCGGTGTAACATATAAAAATCCCATGTAAAAATTATTCTTTTTGTCTATACGAAAGAAAGACTGTTTCTAGGATAGTTTTTTTTTTCCGAATTTCACTACTTATTTGATAAGTTTCTGTACAAAACATATCTAAGAACACTGCCAGACATATAAATTTCCTTTGTGTGAAATTTGCTAAAGATAGGCTCAGCCGTTTCGGAATCTATGAGGAAGGAACTCTCTCTCTCTCTCACACACACACACACACACACACACACACACACACACACACACACACACACACAAAGTGACTTTTATATAATAGTAAATTTTATTTATTTATTTATATTGAAGAGGAGATAATAATATCGATAATGCATTCTGGTGGATTTTACTTCGTGATTACTACCAAAACTATATACGGCATAATTGAGTTGACACATCGGTTCTCGTCAGATCACGGAAGTTAAGCAACGTCGAGCCTGTTTAGTACCAGATAGGCGACCATTTGGGAATCCTAGGCGCTGTACGAACTCTCCGCCTTTCTCGGCATTTGTTTCTAGTCGTCCTGTACATACACTTCCCTGGCCACTGGTATTAAACAATGTCGATTAAGGAGGGGTGTGGTTGGAGATTGCGCACCTCCTGTCACAAAAATTTCACGCGCAGGCATCCCTCCGTGGGTATTCATAGTCTGTCAAAGACTGAAGGAGCGCCCTATATATATATATATATATATATATATATATATATATATATATATATAAATTATTAAATGAATTAAATAAATAAGAATAAATACATAATAAATAAACAAAATAAAATCAAAACAAAATAATATATAGACTAAGAGCAATAATAACATATGATAATATTAAAGATAATTAATATTAAATATACTAATAGCGCTAGTAATATGTAAAATAGGTATAAAAAAAACAAGATAAAAATCAAACTAGATAAACAATGAATGAAATAAATAATAATGTATAAACTAGAACCCTAATAATAATATAGCAAATAATTTTATATAAGTAAATTATATAAATAAACACAATTCTAAACGCTGTATGAGTTCTCCACTTATCTCGGCATTTGTTATCAGTCTTCCTGTACACACTCCACTGGTCACTGGTATTAAACAATGTCGACTAAGGAGAGGCGTGGTTGGAGATTGAGCACCTCCTGTCACAAAAAATTTCATGCACAGGCACCCCTTCGTGGGTATCCATAGTCTGTCAAAGACTGAAGGAGTCCTGAATACCGAAACTATTTGCTGTGTCTCTGCTGAGATGCAATTAAAAACAAAACCCTATATCAAGATAATAAAAGTTTGTCTTAATTTTATGGTGAATTTAGTGTAGTAGTAGTAATGTTTTAGGAGGAATACAAGAAGTAGTATTAATGGCAGCGCTGATCAAGAATATACCAACTTTGTAGGTGTTTGTATTGTAGGTTTTGATTTTTAACTGGACATACATACACAATATAGATTATATAATAGAAGACTAACATGGCTACCCGGCGTTGCCGGGGCAAAAGTGTAACATATTTGTATTAGAACATATCTCACTACCTGTTTCTATCCATTCCTCAACTCTTCTCTTTTCCCATTTTCCCCTCCCCTTTCTCAACTCTCTCTTTCTTTTCTACACCATCCAGCTTGTGTTTTTCCCTAAATTTTAGATATTATTTATCCAGGGCAACGCCAATCAAGAATACCTTGTGGGTGTAGTTTTGGACTTTTAGTTGGACATACAAACATACAAACACACAGACAACTGACCAGTGACGTGCAGAGAACTTTTTCAGAGCAGATGCTCAAGTGAAAAAAAAAACGGCAAAAAATATAAGAAATGGTGAGGCACAGAGCCTATAATAGATTCCTCTGAAAAGGGCACTTTTAAAACAGAAGTAAAAGGAGCAAAAACTTGGGCCACCCCACTAGGCCCGCCCCCCCAACTTTGCATATCTTAGTAACTGCCTTTTATATATATAAAAAATATATATACTGAGTTCCCTCCCACTGCAAAAACTTATACACCAGGGTCGGAAAGTGGGATTGAGAAGTTAGTGACCCCCAAGGAGGAGCACTCTAACCTACAAAAAGTGCCTGGGCAGCCCCGTCCGCGTTTCCCGGTAAAGGCGCCTCAGGCGATTAGCAATAAACTAACCCTTTCTCAAAGAGAGAAAGCAAGACCTGGGAGGGTGGACCTCCTAGAACTACCGCAAAATCAGCAGGGACCTGATTTATACAGGAATGGTCTAATCTCCTGATTTGGGGGGGGGGTTGAGTATAAAAATTCCTAGTCGTTAGAAGATTGTTATACAAGTAACTAATTTCTCTCTCTCTCTCTCTCTCTCTCTCTCTCTCTCTCTCTCTCTCTCTCTCTCTCTCTGTATATGGTGGAGGAGTAAATGACTGATAGATGTTTGCTGTTTTCTGTCAAAATTCTTCCATAATGTTGCTCTATGATAAGTGTCAGTTTACACCACGACTAGAGTGAAAACGTAAATGACTTTTGGCATGTCGACTGTCTCTCGTTGCTCGGTCCTTAATCGCTCGTCCTGTTGAATGACGGTCATTTCACAATAGCCCACTTCCTTCTTCCTACTTCCTTCCTTTACCATCGAACCGAACTTTAGGACTTAATGCCTCAATCAGAAACACAGACAAAACACACAAAGAAAAGGTAAATACGCTACAACAGAACACCGGCCACTGTAATTTTGTTTTTAGGGGTAATCGAGGTCGCTGACAACGAATCTGATAATCAAACCCGTCGCAAAATTTACCGTTTAACCCCTAAACCCAGGGACTATTTTCCGTCATTTTACAGCTTCCGTTTACCCTATGCGCGGTAGCATAAACGACAGCTGTTAGATGTGCCTTCAGTAGCAAACTGCCTTCTCACATGGCGTAGAAATAAACCAAGAAGAAAAGAAAAATACTTTTTTTTTCAGAACATAGAATTTTCAATTTTTTTTTTTTTTTTTTTGGCGGACAATTTAAAATTAGAAGAAAAAGTCGTCTAAAACAAAAATTTTTTTTAAAATCGCCTTTTTGGGGGGGATTTTTTTTTTTTTTTTTTTGTCTTACGTAGTTTTTAATGCCTTCACAAGCGGTTTGCAAAAACATAAGCCCCAAACATGTTTATATTTTTCATTCTTTTTTGGAGGGGAGGGGGGATTCAATTATAGAACTTGTGTAGCTTAACCAGTGCTTCTGCAGTTTAATTAACGGTTTTTCCATAAATAACGCGCCGACATTTACGGATTAGAATACCATTTAACATTTTTAGGAGATTTTACTGTTTTCTGTTTACATTGGGGGAAGAGGCAGGGGTGGTGTTAGGGATTTTGCTTAAATCATTAGAAATTGTTTCAATCGACAGGAAAATGAAATTATTGTGCCGATCTTATCAGACAATCTAAGCCAAAATAAATTTGAAAAAAGTTTCTTTCAAATTATAAATGAGCATAAAAAAAACAAGAGTACGAATGCTGGATGGGCAAATAGAGCAAAGATATGCCCAGTTCAAAAGAACATTATGTATATATATATATATATATATATATATATATATATATATATATATATATATATATATATATATATATATATACTAGCAAAAGTACCCGTCGTTGACTGGGTTCAAAAACAGCCTACAGAAAATGGACTCTGATTTATGAAAGTATGATAGGTTATGAAAAGGAAGGGTTGTAAAGAGATAGCTTCGAATTTGGGGGTATCAAAACCAAAGCAAAATATGATGAAAGTAAAAATAAAATAGATAAACCCCATAATTTCTTATACCATACCTGTTCACACGAAAACACTTATCACAATATTCTGTGGATCTATATTAAAAAACCTTGTTAAACTTTGTGACATATTTCCATTCTATGGAGGCCAGGCGCGAACGAACACCCCATAATTTTATTATACCATATTTCTTCAAACTGAAACATAATTATCAAAGTATACTTACGCAGATAGATATGAAAAGTCTTTATTAAAGTTTGTGCCTATTTCCATTCTATGGAGGCCGGGCGCGAACGCAGATCTCACAATTTAAGTTAAGTTAAAGTTAAGTTAAAACACACTTATCAAAGTATTATTATGTACATCTATATCAAAAACACTTGTAAACGTTTTTTTTTAATTTTTAAATTTTTTATTTCCATACTTTGTGGACCAGGCGCGTATGCAAACCCCACAATTTTAATGAATCATCATTATGCCAGATCAAATATACCCATTCCTGTGTCTCGATACATCTTCTATCATTATATGTGATCAGTTTTCTTTAATAGTCAACCATACTCGTGACCAGACATACACACAGACGTTCAGCTTTATATATATATATATATATATATATATATATATATATATATATATATATATATAGGTTGAGCATTTGGGAAGTGATATACAAATTACCGTTAGCATATGAAGCGATGCTCTTTGTATAAACAAATTGAGCTTAGGTATTTGGACAATGTCAAAACATTGTTAATTCACTGCTTGCATAGCAGCAACAACCGTATAGTGCAATGGTTAGAAGCTCCGACTGTCATTTAGGTGATCGGGTTTCGATCCTGGCTTGAGGTGGTTGCTTGTCTAGCCACACTGATGAGCTGTAAAACAGCGAAACAGTACTGTATGTGGATGACTATATATATATATATATATATATATAATGTTTTATTCCTGAAATCCTTTGAGATGAGGCTTTATAGTTTGTGTATTCATTCTTTTGTGGACTGTTATCCTCATCTAAATAGTTGTTGTTGTTGTTGTTGTTTCACCATGTTTCAGCCAACTCATCCTCTGGCCTTCTTCAGGTTATTAACCATGATGGGTTAGGAATGCTGAGTCTTGTAACTGTATCCCCAGTAATTACTGCCTTCCATAGTTGTTGTTGTCTCACCACGTTTTGGGTCAACTAATCCTATGGCCTGCTTGGATAGGATTGAAACAGTTATCTTCAAACAATGCTCACCTGGAACCGTAGAGACTTACCATCTCCAATCAAAGGGGAGGTTCTCTCTCAAAATTATGTTACACCATCTTAAATAGTTTTGATTTATTATGTAAATGATCTCTAGAAAATAAATTGTTCAAAGATTCGTAACCCTCTCTTTGATTATTATTTTTTTTTTAATAAACTCTTTCACCATTTCCCTTCATAAATACGCACATACCTTTTTTTTTATTATCTTTTTGATAGAGGCTTTTTATGTATTTCCATTTTTGTATTATTTTCGATCCGTACCGAATTGCTATTACGCTTCCGAATTTTTTAGATGAGGCTCGCAAAGACCCGTGGTACAGTGGCTAGAGTACTTGGAAAAATTCAGTTGCAGAATTCAGTGTGAGCGACCAAAAAACACAATTGCAAATTACTTAGGACCTCTCTGCTTATCTCGGCATTGTTTCCAGTCATCCTGGACTTCTCCTTGCCACTGGACTCAAGCAGTGCTGATTCAGGAGAGGTGTGGTTGGGGATTGCGCAACCCTTGCCTCACAATTACACATGCAGGTGGTATACTTTGTCTTTCGACTGAACGGAGGCATCTATGACCTCTATCCAGTCATGGCTGACAGAACAAAAGCAAGGCATCCCTATGAATTAAATAAAGGGTTTTATTCGAAATTCTGTGCAGATTCCAGAGTTTGCCAAGATACAGCATCCCAGTTTTCTTGATTTGTTATCAGACACACCGGTTCACTTAGGTCACTGAAGTTAAGCGATGTTGAGCCTGGTCAGTACTAAACTGGGTGACCATTTGGGAATTCCAGCATCCGTATGTGCTCTCTGCTTATCCATTGTTTCTAGTCGTCCTGGACTTTTCCTTGCGATTAACACTGAACTCAAGCAGTGCTGACTCAGGAGCGGTGTGGGATTGCACAACCCTTGCCTCACAATTTCACGCACAGCTACCCTTACATTGTCTTTTGAGATTGAGCAGAAGCGATAATTATCAGATACTTTTTTTAAATATGTTTTTTGGGGAAGGGTTAATCATAATTTAAAAAAAAAATGCTTTAATGTTTATAATCGTTGTGAACTGAAAATAAAATTTCTAAATCGTTAATGCCTAATTTTTGTATGGGTAGGGATTTTCCATATTAGAATTCCACTCAAGCTTCAACTCTGATCGCTTACCCCACAAATTCAGTTTTTAGAGCTAGTAATGTACAAAGTGAATTATCTGTCGGGTCGGTGCAGAAGTTTTTGCCACTTTGTAGAAGGAATATTTTAAACTATTTTATATTTTATGCATATTGATGATTAATTTATAATTTATAACTTTTTCTTTAAGATTATTTAAGCATCATTCATATTTTCAAGAAGCAGTAAAATCACACCTCTTCACTGTAAAAATGTCCCCAGATGCCGGAAAACTTTCTACTCTCATAACTTCTTCCATCAAGTTCCGTTTAGTAACTTTTGGCCGCCTCATTACTGTTTTCTGACTGTTGAATGTTTTCCACTGGAGCCAGGTGCTTCTAAACAGGAAAGGAGGAACTTAGAAGGCAAGATTTTTAGTCAACAGCTGTAATCTGGTCTCTTCCTGAATTTTTCCAAATATTCTAACTACTATGATATTGGATAAATTCAGATGTAAGAGTGACCTTCTTCTGAAGTTTGAAGTTTCAATCCTCAGTGTGGATGACATGGCTGATAGTACGAGAGCATGCTACCCCGTTCAGCAGGGTAGCAACTATTTTTGCCACCCAGGGCGGTCGTAAGATTTGTTGCTCTCCCCCTTCCCCTCACTAGCTGTTGATAATCCGATAACCCTCAAAATTTCAGAAAATCCAAAAAAAATAAATAAATAAATCCGTGTAAAAATGGTAAAAACACACATAAAACACAAAAATATATTACGACCATTTGGTATAAAATTTCAAATTTTTTGTTAGTTTTTTATTATTTTACTTTTTCTTTTTCCTATTTTTACACCCCCCCCTCAAAATGTCGTCCCCTGGCACGTACCACCCGGGGCGAACCGCCAATTCCGCCCCCCCCGCCACTTTGCTACGCCACTGGCTCCGATTGAAGTTCTTTGCAGGTTCCTGAATTTGACAGGAAGATTCCCAAGTTCGATAGAAAGATTCTCAAGTTCGACTGAAAGATTTTCAAGTTCGATACCTGAAGAAGGTCGGAGGTTATATTGACCGAAACGTTGTGAAAATGACAATGAAGATGAGAACAGTAGCCTGAAGAATCCAAATAAAACACATATTTTATGCATATTGTTATTGCTTAAACATACGATTAATTTATATTTTTTTCTTTCCGATTATTACAGCATCATTCATATTTTTCTGCATATTGACAAACTAAGTTAGCAGCAAAATCACACCCTTCACTGTAAATGTCCCCAGAAAGCCGGAAACTTTTTATTTTAATAACTTCTTCTAATAAATCGCTTGTCGACTAAAAATCTGGAAGATATTCCTTTTTTTTGTAAAACTAAGACATAAAGAATCTTTGAAATGTCATAAAAAGAAAGAAGGGGGGGGTGAATCAAGACAACTTACGTCTATCAAAGAAATTCTAAGACTAATAATCTTGCTATTATCTGATAGAAAATATCCAAAACCCAAAATCAAAGATAAAACTTTAGAAATATCAAAGAAAAAACTGCTACATGCTACAATTACCGGAAATCTTTTTTCTTTTTTTTTTTTTTTATCTTGGTATCTTTTATTTTTTTGTCCAAAAGTAAAATCTCCTATTTTTTTTTTTTTTTACTCAAAAAATTGAAGAGCTGTGAAGACGGAAGTGGTACCATGGAAACGAGCGACTTTTTGTGCACCAAATTTATTTTTCTACATAGTCACCACTATTCTCAGTGCACTTTTGGGTACTCCTGCAGTATTTTACCCACCGATTTCACGATCTTAGTCGAGCGTTGATCGACATCCGTCGGAAAACGCCGGAACATGGCGAGCGGTACGATACTCTATCAGCCAATCAGGGCGCTTCAAACGAACGCGCAGCAGACGAATAATTTTCATTGAAATTACACACATAGCGTTTCATTTCAGTTATTTTATTGTTCAAAGTAAAAATACACAGCCTTTCATTTCAGTTATTTAATTTAGCGATATAAAAAAAAAAAAAAAAAAAAACCGGGAGCTGTTGGAAACATATTTATGCGAATTTATGTGGAGACAAAAATGTGGACACAACCCTTTTGTCTCCATAATAAATCAAATCGCGGAAGGCTACCCGGTTTGGGAAGGAGCTTCTTTCCACATCCTCTGAAAACCCTTTGCTCCCTACTTTGCCTCTCTACAGTCAGTAGAAAATCTTCCAGTCGGAACTAAAGATAAACAGTAATTGTTGTCCCCCCCCTACAAACATTACTGAAAAAAAACAAAAAAAAACCAAACAAACATTGTTGTTACTGTTTACTAACGTTTTGTTAAAAACACACAAAAAAAAACATTGAAGTGTTTATTACTGTTGCTTACCCCCCCCCCCCCCCAAAAAAAAAGCTATCGGAAAACAAAATGAACCAAAAAAAAAATATTCAACAAAATAAATTTATTCTACTTTAAAAAAACTTACGGTAAGTGTTTGTGATTTATTTTATCCAAATTTTTTGTATTAATTTTATCCATTTTTGTGTGTGTGTGTGTGTAATATCTTTTCCTTGTAATGTTGTTGCTATTCACATACTTTTAGCGTTCTTGCACCGTAGCTCCGAATTCTCGGCTTTCGTCGGCGTTAACGCCGAAAGCGTTCGTCAACGCTCGGCTAAGATCGTGAAATCGGTGGGTAAAATACTGCAGGAGTACCCACTTTTGCCAGGAATTCAATAACACATCTCTACTTCTGACATTCGTCCATGATGGGTTGATTTTTTAGAGTCTTACACCGTCAATATCTGCAATTGAGAGATAAAACTTTCAGGTTATGAATGCATAAATTCAGTCATCATAACAATGCAATTTGGAGCACCCCTGATAGTTGTTTTCTTTTTTGCATTTCTTTGAAGCATCTGGTGATACAGTAGTTTTTACAGAGTCCTAATTCTTGCAATGACACTAGTACTTGCTTCGTCCCGTGCTCCAATGATATCACCGAGGTAATAAAACTTCTTGAAATTCTTCGGTAAATGAAAATATAACAGTAGCCAATGAAAAAAAAGCCCTCGGGTCGTCCTAGACTTATTTTACTTGAAATTTGATTATATAGTACAGCTGAGTTCTACTTAATGTAGTCGCCTTCAGCCTTAATTGCCGCCTCGATACAGGTCCGGAACTGGGAGCATGCCTTTTCTGCAAGCGCTGGCAAGAGTTTGGTGAATACTTGGTGGAGTAGCGGTGAAATTCTTTTATTTATTTTGTTATTGGGCAAAGATGATGAAGATCATATCAGACAACAGTTGTCTGAGAAAGATTCTTGGATAAAACAGATTCAAGAAAACTAAAAAATACAAAAGATAGAATCTATCTACAGGGTGGAACGATAAATTTGTCACTCTAAAGGAAACAACAGTAAAGCTTTATTTTTAAAATTTATTGAAAAAAAATATCTACAAATTTGCCAATGTCGAGTCTTCTTTACGTTCTTTAAAATATGTGGTCATACAACGTTTTGTTTTGCGTAATCTTTTACACAATTGTTGTACTCGGCAAGACCTTTCAAGCTGCACCGGTTGGGCAGTAGAAGGATGACAAGACAGTGTTGCATTGTACGATGACACTTCTCTCCACATTCGCAGCTAATTTTGTAACCTTATCTGATCATAATAACTTTTGATCACCTTGTTACTGCTCTCTGACTATTCTTGGAATATGTCTCGTTACTTTTTGATCACATGTTAAAATATCTTTTTTTTATCATACCATAGAATATGAGTATCATTATTTTTTGATCACATGTTAAAATATCTTATTTATCATACCATGGAATATCAGTCTTATTACATTTTGATCACATGTTAAAATATCTTTTTTATCATACCATGGAATATCAGTCTTATTACATTTTGATCACATGTTAAAATATCTTTTTTATCATACTATGGAATATCAGTCTTATTACATTTTGATCACATGTTAAAATATCTTTTTTATCATACTATGGAATATCAGTCTTATTACATTTTGATCACATGTTAAAATATCTTTTTTATCATACCATGGAATATCAGTCTTATTACATTTTGATCACATGTTAAAATATCTTTTTTATCATACTATGGAATATCAGTCTTATTACATTTTGATCACATGTTAAAATATCTTTTTTATCATACTATGGAATATCAGTCTTATTACATTTTGATCACATGTTAAAATATCTTTATTATCATACTATGGAATATCAGTCTTATTACATTTTGATCACATGTTAAAATATCTTATTTATCATACCATGGAATATCAGTCTTATTACATTTTGATCACATGTTTAAATATCTTTTTTATCATACTATGGAATATCAGTCTTATTACATTTTGATCACACGTTTAAATATCTTTTTTATCATACCATGGAATATCAGTCTTATTACATTTTGATCACATGTTTAAATATCTTTTTTATCATACCATGGAATATCAGTCTTATTACATTTTGATCACATGTTTAAATATCTTTTTTATCATACTATGGAATATCAGTCTTATTACATTTTGATCACATGTTTAAATATCTTTTTTTATCATACTATGGAATATCAGTCTTATTACATTTTGATCACATGTTTAAATATCTTTTTTATCATACCATGGAATATCAGTCTTATTACATTTTGATCACATGTTTAAATATCTTTTTTATCATACCATGGAATATCAGTCTTATTACATTTTGATCACATGTTTAAATATCTTTTTTATCATACCATGGAATATCAGTCTTATTACATTTTGATCACATGTTAAAATATCTTTTTTATCATACCATGGAATATCAGTCTTATTACATTTTGATCACACGTTTAAATATCTTTTTTATCATACTATGGAATATCAGTCTTATTACATTTTGATCACATATTTAAATATCTTTTTTATCATACCATGGAATATCAGTCTTATTACATTTTGATCACACGTTTAAATATCTTTTTTATCATACCATGGAATATCAGTCTTATTACATTTTGATCACATGTTAAAATATCTTTTTTATCATACCATGGAATATCAGTCTTATTACTTTTTGATCACATGTTAAAATATCTTTTTTATCATACCATGGAATATCAGTCTTATTACATTTTGATCACATGTTTAAATATCTTTTTTATCATACCATGGAATATCAGTCTTATTACATTTTGATCACATGTTTAAATATCTTTTTTATCATACCATGGAATATCAGTCTTATTACATTTTGATCACATGTTTAAATATCTTTTTTATCATACCATGGAATATCAGTCTTATTACATTTTGATCACATGTTTAAATATCTTTTTTATCATACCATGGAATATCAGTCTTATTACATTTTGATCACATGTTAAAATATCTTTTTTATCATACTATGGAATATCAGTCTTATTACATTTTGATCACATGTTAAAATATCTTTTTTATCGTACCATGGAATATCAGTCTTATTACATTTTGATCACATGTTAAAATATTTTTTTTTATCATACCATGGAATATCAGTCTTATTACATTTTGATCACATGTTAAAATATCTTTTTTATCATACCATGGAATATCAGTCTTATTACATTTTGATCACATGTTAAAATATATTTTTTATCATACCATGGAATATCAGTCTTATTACATTTTGATCACATGTTAAAATATCTCTTTTATCATACCATGGAATATCAGTCTTATTACATTTTGATCACATGTTAAAATATCTTTTTTATCATACCATGGAATATCAGTCTTATTACATTTTGATCACATGTTAAAATATCTTTTTTATCATACCATGGAATATCAGTCTTATTACATTTTGATCACATGTTAAAATATTTTTTTTATCATACCATGGAATATCAGTCTTATTACATTTTGATCACATGTTAAAATATCTTTTTTATCATACCATGGAATATCAGTCTAATTACATTTTGATCACATGTTAAAATATTTTTTTTTATCATACCATGGAATATCAGTCTTATTACATTTTGATCACATGTTAAAATATCTTTTTTATCATACCATGGAATATCAGTCTTATTACATTTTGATCACATGTTAAAATATCTTATTTATCATACCATGGAATATCAGTCTTATTACATTTTGATCACATGTTAAAATATCTTTTTTATCATACCATGGAATATCAGTCTTATTACATTTTGATCACATGTTAAAATATCTTTTTTATCATACCATGGAATATCAGTCTTATTACATTTTGATCACATGTTAAAATATCTTTTTTATTATACTATAGAATATCAGTCTTATTACATTTTGATCACATGTTTAAATATCTTTTTTATCATACTATGGAATATCAGTCTTATTACATTTTGATCACATGTTAAAATATCTTTTTTATTATACCATGGAATATCAGTCTTATTACATTTTGATCACATGTTTAAATATCTTTTTTATCATACAATGGAATATCAGTCTTATTACATTTTGATCACATGTTAAAATATCTTTTTTATCATACAATGGAATATCAGTCTTATTACATTTTGATCACATGTTAAAATATCTTTTTTATTATACTATGGAATATCAGTCTTATTACATTTTGATCACATGTTAAAATATCTTTTTTATCATACCATGGAATATCAGTCTTATTACATTTTGATCACATGTTAAAATATCTTTTTTATCATACAATGGAATATCAGTCTTATTACATTTTGATCACATGTTAAAATATCTTTTTTATCATACAATGGAATATCAGTCTTATTACATTTTGATCACATGTTAAAATATCTTTTTTATTATACCATGGAATATCAGTCTTATTACATTTTGATCACATGTTTAAATATCTTTTTTATCATACCATGGAATATCAGTCTTATTACATTTTGATCACATGTTTAAATATCTTTTTTATCATACCATGGAATATCAGTCTTATTACATTTTGATCACATGTTAAAATATCTTTTTTATCATACCATGGAATATCAGTCTTATTACATTTTGATCACACGTTTAAATATCTTTTTTATCATACTATGGAATATCAGTCTTATTACATTTTGATCACATATTTAAATATCTTTTTTATCATACCATGGAATATCAGTCTTATTACATTTTGATCACACGTTTAAATATCTTTTTTATCATACCATGGAATATCAGTCTTATTACATTTTGATCACATGTTAAAATATCTTTTTTATCATACCATGGAATATCAGTCTTATTACTTTTTGATCACATGTTAAAATATCTTTTTTATCATACCATGGAATATCAGTCTTATTACATTTTGATCACATGTTTAAATATCTTTTTTATCATACCATGGAATATCAGTCTTATTACATTTTGATCACATGTTTAAATATCTTTTTTATCATACCATGGAATATCAGTCTTATTACATTTTGATCACATGTTTAAATATCTTTTTTATCATACCATGGAATATCAGTCTTATTACATTTTGATCACATGTTTAAATATCTTTTTTATCATACCATGGAATATCAGTCTTATTACATTTTGATCACATGTTAAAATATCTTTTTTATCATACTATGGAATATCAGTCTTATTACATTTTGATCACATGTTAAAATATCTTTTTTATCGTACCATGGAATATCAGTCTTATTACATTTTGATCACATGTTAAAATATTTTTTTTTATCATACCATGGAATATCAGTCTTATTACATTTTGATCACATGTTAAAATATCTTTTTTATCATACCATGGAATATCAGTCTTATTACATTTTGATCACATGTTAAAATATATTTTTTATCATACCATGGAATATCAGTCTTATTACATTTTGATCACATGTTAAAATATCTCTTTTATCATACCATGGAATATCAGTCTTATTACATTTTGATCACATGTTAAAATATCTTTTTTATCATACCATGGAATATCAGTCTTATTACATTTTGATCACATGTTAAAATATCTTTTTTATCATACCATGGAATATCAGTCTTATTACATTTTGATCACATGTTAAAATATTTTTTTTATCATACCATGGAATATCAGTCTTATTACATTTTGATCACATGTTAAAATATCTTTTTTATCATACCATGGAATATCAGTCTAATTACATTTTGATCACATGTTAAAATATTTTTTTTTATCATACCATGGAATATCAGTCTTATTACATTTTGATCACATGTTAAAATATCTTTTTTATCATACCATGGAATATCAGTCTTATTACATTTTGATCACATGTTAAAATATCTTATTTATCATACCATGGAATATCAGTCTTATTACATTTTGATCACATGTTAAAATATCTTTTTTATCATACCATGGAATATCAGTCTTATTACATTTTGATCACATGTTAAAATATCTTTTTTATCATACCATGGAATATCAGTCTTATTACATTTTGATCACATGTTAAAATATCTTTTTTATTATACTATAGAATATCAGTCTTATTACATTTTGATCACATGTTTAAATATCTTTTTTATCATACTATGGAATATCAGTCTTATTACATTTTGATCACATGTTAAAATATCTTTTTTATTATACCATGGAATATCAGTCTTATTACATTTTGATCACATGTTTAAATATCTTTTTTATCATACAATGGAATATCAGTCTTATTACATTTTGATCACATGTTAAAATATCTTTTTTATCATACAATGGAATATCAGTCTTATTACATTTTGATCACATGTTAAAATATCTTTTTTATTATACTATGGAATATCAGTCTTATTACATTTTGATCACATGTTAAAATATCTTTTTTATCATACCATGGAATATCAGTCTTATTACATTTTGATCACATGTTAAAATATCTTTTTTATCATACAATGGAATATCAGTCTTATTACATTTTGATCACATGTTAAAATATCTTTTTTATCATACAATGGAATATCAGTCTTATTACATTTTGATCACATGTTAAAATATCTTTTTTATTATACCATGGAATATCAGTCTTATTACATTTTGATCACATGTTTAAATATCTTTTTTATCATACAATGGAATATCAGTCTTATTACATTTTGATCACATGTTAAAATATCTTTTTTATCATACAATGGAATATCAGTCTTATTACATTTTGATCACATGTTAAAATATCTTTTTTATTATACTATGGAATATCAGTCTTATTACATTTTGATCACATGTTAAAATATCTTTTTTATCATACCATGGAATATCAGTCTTATTACATTTTGATCACATGTTAAAATATCTTTTTTATCATACAATGGAATATCAGTCTTATTACATTTTGATCACATGTTAAAATATCTTTTTTATCATACAATGGAATATCAGTCTTATTACATTTTGATCACATGTTAAAATATCTTTTTTATTATACCATGGAATATCAGTCTTATTACATTTTGATCACATGTTTAAATATCTTTTTTATCATACAATGGAATATCAGTCTTATTACATTTTGATCACATGTTAAAATATCTTTTTTATCATACAATGGAATATCAGTCTTATTACATTTTGATCACATGTTAAAATATCTTTTTTATTATACTATGGAATATCAGTCTTATTACATTTTGATCACATGTTAAAATATCTTTTTTATCATACCATGGAATATCAGTCTTATTACATTTTGATCACATGTTAAAATATCTTTTTTATCATACCATGGAATATCAGTCTTATTACATTTTGATCACATGTTAAAATATCTTTTTTATCATACCATGGAATATCAGTCTTATTACATTTTGATCACATGTTAAAATATCTTTTTTATCATACAAAGGAATATCAGTCTTATTACATTTTGATCACATGTTAAAATATCTTTTTTATTATACAATGGAATATCAGTCTTATTACATTTTGATCACATGTTTAAATATCTTTTTTATCATACCATGGAATATCAGTCTTATTACATTTTGATCACATGTTAAAATATCTTTTTTATCATACTATGGAATATCAGTCTTATTACATTTTGATCACATGTTTAAATATCTTTTTTATCATACTATGGAATATCAGTCTTATTACATTTTGATCACATGTTAAAATATCTTTTTTATCATACTATGGAATATTAGTCTTATTACATTTTGATCACATGTTAAAATATCTTTTTTATCATACTATGGAATATCAGTCTTATTACATTTTGATCACATGTTTAAATATCTTTTTTATCATACTATGGAATATCAGTCTTATTACATTTTGATCACATGTTAAAATATCTTTTTTATCATACTATGGAATATTAGTCTTATTACATTTTGATCACATGTTAAAATATCTTTTTTATCATACTATGGAATATCAGTCTTATTACATTTTGATCACATGTTTAAATATCTTTTTTATCATACTATGGAATATCAGTCTTATTACATTTTGATCACATGTTTAAATATCTTTTTTATCATACCATGGAATATCAGTCTTATTACATTTTGATCACATGTTAAAATATCTTTTTTATCATACTATGGAATATCAGTCTTATTACATTTTGATCACATGTTTAAATATCTTTTTTATCATACTATGGAATATCAGTCTTATTACATTTTGATCACATGTTTAAATATCTTTTTTATCATACTATGGAATATCAGTCTTATTACATTTTGATCACATGTTTAAATATCTTTTTTATCATACTATGGAATATCAGTCTTATTACATTTTGATCACATGTTTAAATATCTTTTTTATCATACCATGGAATATCAGTCTTATTACATTTTGATCACATGTTAAAATATCTTTTTTATTATACCATGGAATATCAGTCTTATTACATTTTGATCACATGTTAAAATATTTTTTTATCATACCATGGAATATCAGTCTTATTACATTTTGATCACATGTTAAAATATCTTTTTTATCATACCATGGAATATCAGTCTTATTACATTTTGATCACATGTTAAAATATCTTTTTTATCATACCATGGAATATCAGTCTTATTACATTTTGATCACATGTTAAAATATTTTTTTTATCATACCATGGAATATCAGTCTTATTACATTTTGATCACATGTTAAAATATTTTTTTTATCATACCATGGAATATCAGTCTTATTACATTTTGATCACATGTTTAAATATCTTTTTTATCATACTATGGAATATCAGTCTTATTACTTTTTGATCACATGTTAAAATATTTTTTTATCATACTATGGAATATCAGTCTCATTACATTTTGATCACATGTTAAAATATCTTTTTTATTATACCATGGAATATCAGTCTTATTACATTTTGATCACATGTTAAAATATCTTTTTTATTATACCATGGAATATCAGTCTTATTACATTTTGATCACATGTTTAAATATCTTTTTTATCATACCATGGAATATCAGTCTTATTACATTTTGATCACATGTTTAAATATCTTTTTTATCATACTATGGAATATCAGTCTTATTACATTTTGATCACATGTTAAAATATCTTTTTTATAATACTATGGAATATCAGTCTTATTACATTTTGATCACATGTTTAAATATCTTTTTTATCATACTATGGAATATCAGTCTTATTACATTTTGATCACATGTTTAAATATCTTTTTTATCATACCATGGAATATCAGTCTTATTACATTTTGATCACATGTTAAAATATCTTTTTTATTATACCATGGAATATCAGTCTTATTACATTTTGATCACATGTTAAAATATTTTTTTATCATACCATGGAATATCAGTCTTATTACATTTTGATCACATGTTAAAATATCTTTTTTATCATACCATGGAATATCAGTCTTATTACATTTTGATCACATGTTAAAATATTTTTTTTATCATACCATGGAATATCAGTCTTATTACATTTTGATCACATGTTTAAATATCTTTTTTATCATACTATGGAATATCAGTCTTATTACTTTTTGATCACATGTTAAAATATTTTTTTATCATACTATGGAATATCAGTCTCATTACATTTTGATCACATGTTAAAATATCTTTTTTATTATACCATGGAATATCTGTCTTATTACATTTTGATCACATGTTAAAATATCTTTTTTATTATACCATGGAATATCAGTCTTATTACATTTTGATCACATGTTTAAATATCTTTTATATCATACCATGGAATATTAGTCTTATTACATTTTGATCACATGTTAAAATATCTTTTTTATCATACTATGGAATATCAGTCTTATTACATTTTGATCACATGTTAAAATATCTTTTTTATTATACTATGGAATATCAGTCTCATTACATTTTGATCACATGTTAAAATATCTTTTTTATTATACCATGGAATATCAGTCTTATTACATTTTGATCACATGTTAAAATATCTTTTTTATCATTCCATGGAATATCAGTCTTATTACATTTTGATCACATGTTAAAATATCTTTTTTATCATACCATGGAATATCAGTCTTATTACATTTTGATCACATGTTAAAATATTTTTTTTATCATACCATGGAATATCAGTCTTATTACATTTTGATCACATGTTAAAATATCTTTTTTATCATACTATGGAATATCAGTCTTATTACATTTTGATCACATGTTAAAATATCTTTTTTATCATTCCATGGAATATCAGTCTTATTACATTTTGATCACATGTTTAAATATCTTATTTATCATACCATGGAATATCAGTCTTATTAGATTTTGATCACATGTTAAAATATCTTTTTTATCATACCATGGAATATCAGTCTTATTACATTTTGATCACATGTTAAAATATTTTTTTTATCATACCATGGAATATCAGTCTTATTACATTTTGATCACATGTTAAAATATCTTTTTTATCATACCATGGAATATCAGTCTTATTACATTTTGATCACATGTTAAAATATCTTTTTTATCATACCATGGAATATCAGTCTTATTACATTTTGATCACATGTTTAAATATCTTTTTTATCATACTATGGAATATCAGTCTTATTACATTTTGATCACATGTTAAAATATTTTTTTTATCATACTATGGAATATCAGTCTTATTACATTTTGATCACATGTTTAAATATCTTTTTTATCATACCATGGAATATCAGTCTTATTACATTTTGATCACATGTTTAAATATCTTTTTTATCATTCTATGGAATATCAGTCTTATTACATTTTGATCACATGTTAAAATATTTTTTTTATCATACTATGGAATATCAGTCTTATTACATTTTGATCACATGTTAAAATATCTTTTTTATCATACCATGGAATATCAGTCTTATTACATTTTGATCACATGTTTAAATATCTTTTTTATCATTCTATGGAATATCAGTCTTATTACATTTTGATCACATGTTAAAATATTTTTTTATCATACTATGGAATATCAGTCTTATTACATTTTGATCACATGTTTAAATATCTTTTTTATCATACTATGGAATATCAGTCTTATTACATTTTGATCACATGTTTAAATATCTTTTTTATCATACCATGGAATATCAGTCTTATTACATTTTGATCACATGTTAAAATATCTTTTTTATCATACCATGGAATATCAGTCTGATTACATTTTGATCACATGTTAAAATATCTTTTTTATCATACCATGGAATATCAGTCTTATACATTTTGATCACATGTTTAAATATCTTTTTTATCATACCATGGAATATCAGTCTTATTACATTTTGATCACATGTTAAAATATCTTTTTTATCATACCATGGAATATCAGTCTTATTACATTTTGATCACATGTTAAAATATCTTTTTTATCATACTATGGAATATCAGTCTTATTACATTTTGATCACATGTTAAAATATCTTTTTTATCATACTATGGAATATCAGTCTTATTACATTTTGATCACATGTTAAAATATCTTTTTTATTATACCATGGAATATCAGTCTTATTACATTTTGATCACATGTTAAAATATCTTTTTTATCATACTATGGAATATCAGTCTTATTACATTTTGATCACATGTTAAAATATCTTTTTTATCATACTATGGAATATCAGTCTTATTACATTTTGATCACATGTTAAAATATCTTTTTTATCATACTATGCAATATCAGTCTTATTACATTTTGATCACATGTTAAAATATCTTTTTTATCATACTATGGAATATCAGTCTTATTACATTTTGATCACATGTTTAAATATCTTTTTTATCATACCATGGAATATCAGTCTTATTACATTTTGATCACATGTTAAAATATCTTTTTTATCATACCATGGAATATCAGTCTTATTACATTTTGATCACATGTTAAAATATCTTTTTTATCATACTATGGAATATCAGTCTTATTACATTTTGATCACATGTTAAAATATCTTTTTTATCATACTATGGAATATCAGTCTTATTACATTTTGATCACATGTTAAAATATCTTTTTTATCATACTATGGAATATCAGTCTTATTACATTTTGATCACATGTTAAAATATCTTTTTTATCATACTATGGAATATCAGTCTTATTACATTTTGATCACATGTTTAAATATCTTTTTTATCATACTATGGAATATCAGTCTCATTACTTTTTGATCACATGTTTAAATATCTTCTTTTTTTTTTATTATACCGTGGAATATCAGTCTTATTTCTTTTTTATCACAACTTTTTAATATCCATATCAGTCCCACATCATCGTATCTCATACGTTCAAGTGAATCTCGTTACTTTCTCGGCAGAGCTTAAATCTCACTAGTTTTTTTTTCCCCCACGTTGAAAATTAATACCATTGCTTTCTCTAAGAGCTGTAAGTTTTTGCCTTATTTTTTCATTAAGGATTTTCCGTCTGAAGAAAACCGTTTAAAAAACAATACTGTTAATTATGTGCTAATTACTAAACGAATTTAGCATATTTTTTGTTACCATAATCTATTTTGCATCTGTAGTGCTTAGACTCAGGAATATGCATTCTCATTTCTGTGATCTCGGCAATGTGACGAAGACTTTAGGAAAGTTGAGATTTCACTGCCACACCCTTATGAGTCAGTCAATGTTTATTGCATAGGAATTGTTGAGGAAGAGAAAAATGGTTTGGTAAGAAGGCTCTGAAGGAAAAACTTGAGTGCATGTCAAATTTGTAATTCTCCTCCTCTCGCGGATAAATCACTTGAAAAATAGTACATTGTAATGTCATTTTTTTTTTCAAATATTTTTGTGGCTTTATAATGACTTTAAAAAAAAAATTTCTGTCTTTTTGATTCTTTGTGACCTTTTGTGACATTGTGTGATTTTTTGTGACTTTAAAAAATTTTTTGTAATTTTTTAAATTCATTGTGAGTTTTTTTTTGCAATATTTTTGTGACTTTATATGATTTTAAAAAAAAATTCTGACTTTTTTTATTTTTTGCAACTTTTTGTGACATTGTGTGATATTTTGTGTTTTTTTTAAATCCATTGTGAGTTTTTGTGAGTCTTTGATTTTTTTCGGCGACGATTGTTTGTGACATACACTTGCTTTTTATTATAGAGTAGAGGACACATAACCGTGGGGCTGTTTCCTACCTGACTATAACACGGTCGTTTTCAAGTCTGATATCAATTTCTTCTTGAGCCGTTCTCTTATATAATTAAACCTTACTCAAGTTCCACCATTACTGATCATCACGGTGTTGTCTCACCATCTACTTAACACTCATTAACCCTTATCTTCAAATGGTCTCCAGGTTTTGATAAGGGATAATCCCCAAGCAAAAAATGATGCACTTTGGGAGAATGTAACTCCAATAATTATATTAAAGCTAATAGTGGCATTGGTTTCACAACCATTACCCCTCCCTGTCGTCTCACCAATGCATCTTGTAAACTCTAATTCAATTTACCAATGTCTACTTGATTTTTGCTGGCCGTACTAGATTAAAGGTTTTAATAAGGTAGCATCTACGGCCAATATATCAAACTGTTATTGAAACACTTTCAGAATCATATTACTCCGGTTTGCAATATCTGCCATTTTTGAGATTAGATTCCCAAGGGAGGAGGGGAGTCTCTAAGCAAGGTTACTTCTGCCTCATCATCAAGTGAGACGATAACATGGAAGACATTACTGTCAGCAAAACTTACAAATAGATACCATTATCTCAGTAGATAGACAGATGACTACTACTGCTACTAATACTACTACTACTACTGGGCAAAGATGATGAAGATCATATCAGACAACAGTTGTCTGAGAAAGATTCTTGGATAAAACAGATTCAAGAAAACTAAAAATACAAAAGATAGAATCTATCTACAGGGTGGAACGATGCATTTGTCACTCTAAAGGAAACAACACTTAAGCTTTATTTTAAAACTTTTATTGAAAAAAATCAATTCAAAGATCATAACCGCAGTCGGAAACTTCATTGAGCTGTGCCCTCAAATATTGACCCGTCCCGATTTGCATTTTGAGGGCGCTGGCAATGGTCCTGTTGTCATAACTCGGATCTATAGACAGCATGAATTGTATAGTGGCACATCTCAAATATTGCTCGTTGAACATTGTGTCACTTTCAGACATGATAGAAGGTTCTTATCGCTCTTGGAATTTGTACACAACTGGCCAACTAGTAGATGGTCTGCAACAAAAAAAGAAAAACTGGTTTTCATCAAACAGAAATGGAATCATGTCGTCTTTTCTAGGGCGACAATTTTCCACCCTGTATTTATGACTTACTTGTTTGACTTAATTATGTGCAGACTCCAAAAGGCTTCGCCACATGCTTAAGAACAAAATTTCACTACTTACCACGGTCTTAGTTTGTCAGCTGTCAGAAGTGGCGTACCAGTTTCGAATATTTCAAGAAGACATGAATCATAAAAACTTTTTATTTGAAATATTACTGGATTCGGCATTAAATAACATGAAAAGGGGTCGATGTGCTGTAAAACAAAACAACCAAACCAAACTTCACAAATAAATATTTGAAGACATTTACTGAATTTAGCATCAAATAATTCGAACAGGGATCTTATGCCGTGAAACCAAATTTCTTTGATGGCCGTCCTCTGGGTTATTTTAATGAAATCTTCTTTGTATGATATATTATATCAGTCATCTCTCTCTCTCTCTCTCTCTCTCTCTCTATATATATATATATATATATATATATATATATATATATATATATATATTGTGTACAGAAAGTTGTTAGTTAAGACAGATCATTGGTACCGTCGGTTTCAAGCCCGATAATAAGGCCCATTTAAGGTATCCTTATCAAGCTCTCTTCAGCCAATATTCGTCTATCTTATAACCGGAAGTGTGAAGTATATATACCTCGCGAATTCACGTTTAAATCTCGTTTTGTTAAGCCCCCCCCCTTTTTTTTTTCTGTACACAAAATATAAATACGCTCTTACAATTTGGATTTTCCTTTTAATTGAGCACTCTGCTGGAATTCTTTTTCCAAAAAAAACTAATCATATATATATATATATATATATATATATATATATATATATATATATATTACAGGATGGGACGAAAAATTTGTCACCCTAAAGAAAACAAAAACAAAAAAACACTACAGTTTTATTTTAAACTTTTATTGAAAAATCAATTCAGGTAACTTGATTATATAGTACAGCTGATATCTACTTAATGTACCGCCTTCAGCCTTAATCGCCGCCTCGATACAGGTCCGGAACTGGAAACATGCCTTTTCTACAAGCGCTGGCAGGAGCTTGGTGAATACTTGGTGGAGTAGCAGTGATCAGGCTGGATTTGGTGTTGTGGGAGATCATGTTGGTGATGTTCTCGACATATGACCAAACAAAGTAGTCCTTTAGGTTCAGGTCAGCGGAAAGGGGGGGGGGCAATGAGAGAAGGGTACAAAGTCGTAGTGCTCCATCTGAAGTCGAGCTTAGGTCTCTTTGAATTTGTCGGCCTGCACCGAGTCTAGCTGCCACACCCAGGGTCTGCCAATGGCCATTTGATTGCACACAGGGGATCACCATTACATGTAGGTACACTTTAGTGTTGACTTTGAAACCGACTTCCAAGATGTGAGGTGGCATGATGTGGCCCTCATTTGAAACCACACTTAAGACTATAACCATGGCTAGAAACTGTTTTCATCATCCTGGGCACGTTTCTGTTATTCATGGCAATCCAGTAATGCATTTTGAGGGTGTTGGCAATGGTCCTGTTGTCATAACTTGAATTGTTAGAGAGAATGAGTTGTACAGTGGTGCATCTCCAATCTTGCTCATTGAACATTGTGTTACTTTCAGACATGACAGAAGGCTTCTATCGCTCTTGGGATTTGAACACAACTGGCCAACTAGTAGATAAAAGAAAACCGGGTTTCATCAAACGGAAATGGAATCATCTTGTCTTTTCTAGGATAACAATTTTATCATCCCACCATATATATATATATATATATATATTAGTAGGGAGACCTGATGTTGCCCGGAATTGAATGTTCCACACTTTCAATACTTTTATTGTCATCAAAATTGATTAAATTCCCCATTTTTCAATCAAATTAATTGATCGCCTGCTCTAGTCAGGGATCCACCATGTTGAACCTGGATGAATCTTCATATGCCACCTTGCAGCTATTAGTTCACAATACATTGTAATCTTCATTGCACTGTAGAGAATATCTTGTTGATTTTATAAAAGTATTTTTATATAATGGTTTGAATTTAAGTTTAAAATGCAAAAGTCAAGTATCATCAGTTGCGCTCTAAACAGAAACATTCATTTTGAACACATCCCTTTATATGCCGGGCCTTTTTGATTGTGCAATGATAAAACTTCTCAAATGCACTTGTGATTGTGATGTTAGGCTGTATAAGGTGTTAACTTTGGTCAAAATCGAACTCTTCCTTCTTTAATTAGATTATTTCGATTATCGATTTCTGATAATTATCAAAGGTATTCCAATACAAAACCTATCTAAGAACACTCTCAGACACATAAAGTATATTTGTGTGAAATTTCAAAAGAATTGGTTTACCCGTTTTGGAGTCCATAGGGAACAAACTCACACACACCCAGATACACTGACAAAGACAAAATGCCTTATATATATAATTTTTTCACGGTACAAAACCTATACAGTACTTTAAAAATGATACACGGAAAAACCTTGGGGGCCCCTTTCGCCAACAAAGTCATCAGGAGTTAATCGTTGGTATATCACAAAAAAGCACAAAAAAAAACGAATTAAATTATCTCAAAAGATATACGAGTAAAAGAAAAAAAAAGGAAGCTAATGGGAATGCATGTAAAATAATATATATATATATATAAAAAATGTCTGTACAAATAAGATGAAGGAGGTATGGGAAAAATTAAAATATATCTCCAAGCAAGTCCAATGATTTAATAAATTCCTTCTGTGGACAGAAAGAGGGCTTAAGTGAAAAAATCGAAACTGACTCCAAAATCTTTAAATGATTTGGAGTCAGCCCGGTGCAAGATTCTAAAACAGTTCATTTTATATGCATTGGCAAAAGTTGGATTTTCGATTAAGTGTTGGCCAATGACAGATTTCAAGGTAGAAAAGGGGCAAAAACGACGTGGCTTGCTCACTGCCAGTATATGTTGGTTAATGCGTATCTGCAAATTTAAGGAGGTTCGACCCACATAGACAGCAGCGTACTGGCAATTGAATTCATAAATAACATTGCTTTGTGTGATGTAGGGTAAACTGCCCATCGTGATCAGGGGGAATGCAGATTTTATATCAAAAAACAAACATAACACAACAGACGGGAAACAATTTGTCACAGATTTAATAATTCGTATGCCCAAACACTGACCAGCAAATCCAATCCAAAGCAATTTTAAATAAACAAGACACTTGGATGGACGCAGGGTTATAGGAGAATTGTATTTTTCTACTTTATTATTAATAGTATAATTAATCAAATTCTTGGATTTAAAATGTCTTTGACAGTATTCAGTTTGTGTTCGAGTTTGTTAGAAGAACAAATTCTAAAGGCTCTATATACTTAATAATAACTTAATAAGCCCTATTTTTCTAGAGGTAGGCACAAATGAGCGCCAATTCATATAAAGACCGGTAAAAGTCGGTTTGTGATAAACTGTAGTAAAAAAAGACATCCAGGAAAGGCAAGGAACCCTCATTCTCTTTCTCCATAGTAAATGATAATGCCGTGAGGAGAGAATAATTGAGATTACCGAAGAAGATTTGTGCTTCACTCTCAGAAGCAAAGGCTGCAAAAAGTGTCATCGACGTATCTAAAAGGGCTTCAATATATTACTAAACAATGTCGACTCATAGAAACCCACAAAATATCCGCTAATGCAAGACCCAGGGGGCTTCCAATCTGAATCTCGACGATCTGACTGTACATAACGTTATCAAAGCTGAATTCCACTGACTTAGTACAGATCAACATGATTTTTTTCCGGGAGAAAGGTGGGAGGAGATAGATTGCTATTATAAAGTGAGTCGGCACAAATACCAATAATCTCCTGTAGCGAGATATTGGTAAATAGGCTGGAAACGTGAAATGAACACATGAAGTTGTTCGCCGAACTAGGCTGCAACTTATGCAAATATTCAACCAACCTGAAGGAATCGGTAATGCAATATTTAGCGTATAGAGCATGAACAGGTTCTATAATAGTCAATAGCCACTCGAAGGCTAGGAAGTGTTGGGCAGACCCTGCCTTAGACAAAATAGATTTTCTCGATTTTTTCATGCAAGTCCTCTCTCTGTCTACAGAAGGAATTTATTAAATCATTGGACTATATTTATATTTTAATCGCACCCCTACCCCTCCATCTTATTTTATATAATTCTATATATAGTTTTAAAACTAACAAAAACAATAGAAAATAAACAAATAAATAAATTAAATAAACATGAATATACATAAACGATCACACATATATGTATGTATATATATATGTATATATATGTACATATATGTATGTACACATATATATATTTATATATAAACTAACAATAAAAAAAACAAAAAAAAAAAAAAAACACTAACCTAGTTTTAAAACAGATCCTTTGTTCGATAAAATGCACGCCCATTGGCTGATAGGAAGGGCGCGGTGGATACTAGAAAGCTGATTGGCTAACTAAATCCTCAATAGAAGAGGACCATATAAAAACGATAAACAACCACAGAATTCGTGCATAAGCCTGAGGAATCCTAGAGTGGATGAAACGCCGAATATTCAGTGTAGCTTAATCGCCATATATATTTTATAAATTACTAACTAGCTCTACCTACGTATTAAGCACTTTTGAAGTAAATACTTAAAGTCTACGCATAAATCTATACCTTCATATATTAATTTTATGTGAGTAAATGAAGTAGTTATATATATATATATATATATATATATATATAATTATATATATATATATATATAGTTATATATATATATATATAATTATATATATATATATATAATTATATATATATATATAATTATATATATATATAATTATATATATATATAATTATATATATATAATTATATATAATTATATATATATATAATTATATATATATATATATATAAATATATATATATATATATATATATATAATTATATATATATATATATATATATATAAAAATATATATATATATATATATAATTATATATATATATATATATATATATATATATATATATATATATATATATATATATATATTATTTTACATGAATTCCCATTCGTTTCTTTTACTCGTATATTTAAAACATACTTATCAAAGTATTATTATGTACATCTATATCAAAAACACTTGTAAACGTTTGTTTTTTTTAATTTTTTAATTTTTTATTTCCATACTTTGTGGACCAGGCGCGTACGCAGACCCCACAATTTTAATGAATCATCATTATGCCAGATCAAACATACCCATTCCTGTGTCTCGATACATCTTCTATCATTATATTTGATCAGTTTTCTATAATAGTCAACCATATAGGAGCCTATTCGTGACCAGACACACACACAGACGTCCAGCTTTATATTATAGATATGATGATGATGGACTCTCCTGTCGATTTCGAAGTATGAGCTTCTGCCACAACAACTAAGTTGCCTGAAAATCCACACAGATGATTTGTTTATAGTGGTGAAGACTTTGCGTAGAACCAACCACATTTTTGGTATTACTGCTAACCTTTGTCGGTGCAGATAACTGCCACAGGACAGAGTATACAGTAGACCGCAGGTTTTTACGTCAAAGTTACCTTCTCCTAGATGCATGTCTTTACAAATATTGGTGGTGCATCTCTCCCAGTGAATTAATGCAACCCCAGATACCAACCTGGAAGTTTCTACGACTCGGCATGTACAATGATTTCATAAATTCCTTCTGTGAACAGAGAGAGGGCTTAAGTGAAAAAATCGAGACTGACTCCAAAATCTTTAAATGATTTGGAGTCAGCCCGGTGCAAGATTCTAAAACAGTTCATTCTGTGCCGAATGATCACCCATCTGGTACTGGCCAGGCTCAACATTGCTTAACTTCAGTGATCTGGCGAGAACCGGTGAGTCAATGTGATTGTGCCATATAATGTCTGAATAATAATAATAATAATAGTAGTATGTATATATATATATATATATATATATATATATATATATATATATATTATTTTATTACCGTTTTATTTGTTTAGTTACACATGTTTCCGAACCGTATCAATGATTAAGCAACTTCGTCAGACTTGAATAGAAGATGCTGTTCCAGTGTGACGAAGTTGCTGGATCGTTGATACGATTCGGTAACCGAAACATGTATAACTAAACAGATAAAACGGTAATGAAATAAAAAAAAATATGTTTGCTCTGCAATAGTATTGAGCACTTTCTTCAGGTTTTTACTAATTACCATTTTTGATTATATATATATATATATATATATATATATATATATATATATATATATATATTCCAGGTTAAAGGTATTGAGGAGATAAAACCCATGAATTAAAACGAGGCTATTAAGAGTGCTCAATAAAAAAGAGCCAAATATATTTTTATTTATATAGACAAGTATTATGCGTAATACTTGTCTATATATGTTAGTAAAACTCTGTAGACCGTTTTTTGACATTATTCATTAAAACAGAAATAGACGATTGTTATTATTTGGATTATTCGAACTACTGTTCTTTTTTAGTCTTATTCTCATAACGTTTCAGCCGATGTAACCTCCAACCTTCTTCAGGTCTGTTTTGTCAAACTCAGGAATCTTTTTGTCAAAAATAAACCGCATGGAATTTAGAACGGAACCCTTTATTTAATCCATGGGAGTTATAACTCTTACTACTCTATTTGTTTAAGGCTTCCCAAATTCAAATAAGAATTGTCTGCAAGGACTCCTATCATCACGGATTATGTACTAAGTAAGATGCAGTTCTAAGTGACACTTTTTAGGAGGTTGAAGGTTCCTCAGTGCAGGCGATACTAAGAATATAATTTTAAATTATTTAAGACTTCTACCCAGTGATGGTTGACAGAATGAGAATATGCTACCCTCGTGAATTATATAAAGGGTTCTGTTCGAAATTCTGTACAGATTCTTGAGTTTGACCAAAAGATTCTCGAGTTTGACGAAATACACCTGAAGAAGATCGGAGGTTACATAGGTCGAAACGTTGTGAGAATAACATTCAAGATGAGAACAATAGTCTAAATAATCCGAATAATAAAAATTATCAATCCTCATCTAAAAAAAATTAAGAAATTCAACTGTTATAATATTTCGTAACAAAAGAATTGTTGAATGAAATGAAAACAAGGTGTTTCTATGAATAACAATGTTTTATTATCTGAGCGACCTACACCGTTGAGTGTAGGTTGCCGAAAGTTATGACAGTGTAACCCGTTGAAGGAAGTAATAATAAAGTAAAACAAATTTGTTTGGATGCTGAAAGTATGTCTTCTGTAGGTGATGGCGGCAGGAGAGAAGACGTCTTTCTTTGTTGGTGGTCATGAAGCTCTCTCTGGCTGCTGTTCCAAGTGGCCTAGAATTAGTTCTTCAAAGACTCAATAGAAATAAATATGAAATGGAGTCTGATTGGTCCTAATGTGACCAAATTACCTTAAAGGGGTTGCTCTCTGTACGGAGAAAGAAATATTAATGCTTATTACTGTTATTTGATTGTTTGGGTTTGTATTACTGTACACACAGATTCGAAAAAGTTGTAAAAAAACAAATATATAACAAATAAATGTTATCAAAGGCAAGATAAGTTACTTTTCTACCAAACTGGATATAATTTTCGTGTTTTTATTCAATTTAACATGTTTATTCAGCTCGAAAAACATACAGTGTTTACCGATGTATTGGAAAATTTAAAATGGCGCCCGACTCTCTCTTTAACACGGTAAGTATGGGAAAAAGTGTTATAAATAATAAACTAGACAAAATACTGTCAGAAATTCGCTCAACATATGTTACCGTGATATAACTTGACATATATTCGGTGTTTTTTTAATAATATTTTGTCTAGTTTATTATTTATAACACTTTTTCACAAACTTACCGTGTTAAAGAGTGAGTCGGGCGCCATTTTGAATTTTCCAATACATCAATAAACAATGTACGTTTTTCAAGCTGAATAAACATGTTACATTGAATAAAAACACAAAAAATATATCCAGTTTGGTAGAAAAGTAACTTATCTTGCCTTTGATAACATTTATTTGTTATATATTTGTTTTTTGACAACTTTTTTTAATCTATGTGTATAGTAATACAAACCTGATTGTTTTGCTTTATGGCATATCAACCTCTTTCGGGTTTGTCGAATCCAATAATTTTGGAAAAAAGTTTTAATGCTTCAAATTCTTTATATCTTCAAATATTTATTCATGGTGTTTGGTTTGGTTGTTTTGTTTTGTGGCAAATCAACCTTTTTCAGGTAATTTACTGCCAATTCCAGTCATTTTGGAAAATTTTTTTAATGCTTCAAATTCTTTATATTTTCAAATATTTATTCAAAGTGTTTAGTTTGGTTTGGTTTGGTTTGGTTTGGTTTAGTTTGGTTTGGTTCTTTTGTAAAGGAAAATTCTTGTTTTTGTTTTTGACTTTGCAGAACATAATTGAGTTTTCCAAGGGCAAGGGCAGAAAAAAGCAATAAAATTACATCAATGTTTGGTACATTTTAGGTTAGAAAATCAGTATCTTCAAGCAGCCTGATCTTGTAGCACCAGGTATAAGTAGTAGTAGTAGTAGTAGTAGTAGTAGTAGTAGCAGCAATAGTAGTTTAAAAATGATAGGAAATGGTTGACCTGGAAAGATTGTTGGCACAATAAGCTATCAAAAGCAGTGGAGATTAGAAAGCGAGATAAAATAGTGCAGACGCATCTCCTAGATCACCATTATCCACGGAGGAGTTTGAAACCTGATATGTTACATGAACAGTTCTCGTTCCGTGCACGTGACTCACGTTTGATTTCTTTAACACATTTTTATTTCTTGCTTTCTAAGTTATCAGCTGGATCAGAATGAAGTCATACCTCAAAGACAATAATCTTCATCTCTCTTTTCTTTTTTTTTTCTTTCTTTTTTTTTCTGGAAGAAGTTTTTTAATATTAGTATCAGCCAGGACGATCATCATGAATTTTTACTAGGCTTCATGCAAAAAAAAAAAATTTTTTTTTTTTTACAATCCACAGAGGTACGAAAAAGTGGCCAATAAAACAAATATATAACAAATAAATGTTAGCAAAGGCAATATATGTTACTCTTCTACCTACGTAAATAAGTTTTTAGTGGTTTTAATCACTTTAAAAAGTTTATTCAGTTTGAAAAACATATCGTGTCGAGCGTTAGGTGAAAACAAAAAAAAATGCCACGAATTGACACCTAAATATTTAAAGGTTTGATAATGACTTTAAAAAGTATATACAAAATACTGTTAGAAACCCATCCAATATATGTTACCATGACTTTTGATGTATGTGTTCCATTTCAGACCAGGAATGAAGGCCAGTCTCACATCGTATATTTTGTATAATTTTTTATTTTTATGTCATTTTCAAACCTTTACATATTTAAATGTAAGTTTGCAGTCAATTTTTTTGTTTTCACCTAACCATCAACACTGTACGTTTTTGAACTGATTAAACGTTTTAGAGTAAGTAAAAACACTAAAAACTTATTCAGGTAGGTAGAAGAGTAACCTATCTAGCTTTTGCTACCATTCATTGGTTATTTATTTGAATGTTTTACCACTTTTTTTGTAGCTCTGTGGATTATAAAACAAATCCAAATATGTTTTTTTCTGAAAAATTGAAGATTTGATGTCCCCGTAAATCTATTTGTAGACTATCATGCAAACTTTATTTCGACGATGATGGTGAATATCATCATCATCGTTATCATTATTTATAAAAAAAAAAATAATAATAATAGCAAAAGGCCTATATTTGGAACACCAGGAAGTTTTATTGGATGTCCTGTTCGCTTAGCAGGTCGAGCAATAAAAAATCAAAGCATTCCTTTGAATTGTTTTTTTTTTTTTTTTTTTTTTTTTTTTTTTTAATTTTCTTCCTTTGAAGATTGTAACGCGGGTATGCTGCCAACATTGCCCTGCTTTTTATTGAAACCAACCGAGAGCTCTTTTTAGTATTCTCATTGTTCTCTTAAGTGCAATTGCCTGGATCTCTTTTGTACTTGGTTCACCAGGAATATTAGTTAGGTAGGACTTCAGGTTCTTCTTCATAAGCCCTGTGGCGCCTATAATAACTGGTATGATTCATATCTCCCTAAGATTCCAGTTTTTTTTCATATCATACATGAGACCTTGATATTTGGTCTGTTTTTCCCTTTCAGCTCTGTTCAGACCTCCATCATTAGGAACACTCACTTCAACCAAGGTTGCAACTCTCTCTGACTTATTCCATATAATTATGTCAGGTTTCACAGCAGCATTTTCAAGGTAGGTGGCTGTAGACAAGGACATGATCACCAAAACGTGAAACTCATTTTGAGGTGGTCGTTTCCATCAATGGCAATTACATTAAAAATCAATGTAGTATGTAACTCTAACTGTAGCTAAATAAACTGTAGAGTCTCTGCATGTACAACTAGGGAGGTGGCTGTAGGCATTATGAAGGGACATGTGTAGAGCCAAGCATTAATAGGTGAAGACTGTTGAGGAAATCCTGCACGACATAGGCCAATCACTCCACTCCTCTCTACGGCAATCGATTCGAATATAAATGTGTGAAGAAGACCAACATATTTTGATTTTGATCACTTGCGCAGTTCCTGCCCACATGCGATAACAGTACTCCATTTTAGGATGTCCCTGGCTCTTATATAGCTAAACGAGTGCATCAGCAGTGAGAAACTACTGGAGCAGTAGAATGATCCAACCATTTTTCCAGTGATCTTGGCAACAGATTTGATGTATGTCTTTCATTTCAGACCAGGAGTGAAGGTCAGTCACAGATACTTGTCAAAACATGGGGCTTGTCTAAGATGAGAACCATTCATTTCAGTTGGGGACCAGATTGGGTCAGAGTCATTATGATGAAAGGAGAGAAACTTGGTTTTCAATGCATTAAAATTAACCAGCCACCGTTTTCCCCATTGCAACACGTTCTCAAGATCAGAAGAGAGACATTTGTTTGCGCAAATGTTGAATTACATATCAATTGACTATTTCTTGTAATTTATTGCCTTAAATAAAACAACATGAAAAACTAATTTCATTGTTTTTTAATGCTTTTTAAATCATATGTTTATTAATTTTTTTTTACAAGGGAGTAACCACCCATCAAGGCGTGGAGGCCACTCGAGGATAAGAGTTAATGAATGTAAGGTTGTAGTGTAATAATCATTAATCGTGTAGATTGGGTAGAATTTGGATAATTATAAGGGAACAGCTCAACAAGAACTTGTTTATCTTGGACTTGAAGATTACAATATTGTAATCGGCCAGAAAGCAGGCCAGCAGAACAATGTTCAACAGGCGGGCAGTTCTAGGAAAGAAGCTTTGTTCATAGAATCTGTGTTTAGATTTAGGCATGGATAGAGAGGGGGATTGTTGATAATGGTTGTAGTTAGTCGAGCGCTTTTTGCAACATGGCCTACAATAATGAATCGAAATAGTTATATAGCAGATAAAAGACCCTTTTGACTGGCGAGTTAGTGTATCTGCCACAGTCGTAATAATAGGATATACAGAAGACAACAGTCACAATAATAGGATATACAGAGAACAACAGTCGTAGCACTTAACACCAAGATGATGTACTATAAAGTACACACACTACCACAGTTTAATAATAGGAGGATCTTTTTATTGACACACTTTTACTCGTTGTAAATATTCATTATTATTTGTATATAAACTTATTATTCCTGTTGCATATTGTCAGTTTGGCGGTGGTCATAACAGCAAAGACGTCACTTTTTTCCAGTTCTTTTCCTCTTTCGTGGAATAGGTTCGAGCCTGCCTTCCTACTACCGCTTAGTAGGGTGAACCACCTAGAACTGCATAGAACCAGTGACATACCTCAGTCAACGGAGAACAAGTCAGCTCAACAATGGCCGAGTCTGTTGATTTTTGTTGCAGAGAGAAAACCTCCGGCTGAGGCTTGTGCTCCCTATTTTGTGTGAGTGTTATTAAAGCCTGGAGGATAAGCCTGTTGTGAAAAAAAAAAAAACCCTAAAACAACAACAACAACAACAGCAACAAAACAGGATGTTTATCAAACAAGAGGTAAGGAATGTCCTCTTTGTAAACTCTGATAAAATTCCCTTCAGCCGCCCAACAGACAAAAAATGGCTTTTCTTTACACGATAGTATTTTCTTGATGTGTACACAAGGGGTCCAAACATAAACTACTTGGCCTTCGGGCCGGGATCAAAGTGTAGTATCTGTTCCGGCAGATACTGCACTTAAGATAATTTGTACCAGTCAATGGAGGGGAGACCCTCTATACTGGGACAATTATTATTTTTGGTAACCAGAGTGACCCCTTTTAGGGGAGCTGGTTTTTACCTCACATTAAAAACGGCCTTGTGCCTAATTTGCTCAGTGGGGGAGCAAATAAACACCATCTGTTCCGGCAGATACTGCAAGCTATGACTAGCTATGACTAGCTATGACTAGCAAAGACCAGATGTGGGGGCAACCCCACATGCCTGACCATTAACCAGCTCCCATTTCCCACCTCTCGGGAGCTGGTCCCCTTTTTCCCTTCCCCCTCCCTTCACTCCTCACATTAAAAATCGGCCTTGTGCTTAATTTGCTCGGTGGGGGAGCAAATAAACACCATCTGTTCCGGCAGATACTGCAAGCTATGACTAGCTATGACTAGCAAAGACCAGATGTGGGGGCAACCTCACATGTCTGACCTTTAACCAGCTCCCATTTCCCACCTCTCGGGAGCTGGTCCCCTTTTCCCCTTCCCCCTCCCTTCACTCCTCACATTAAAAATCGGCCTTGTGCCTAATTTGCTCGGTGGGGGAGCAAATAAATACCATCTGTTCCGGCAGATACTGCAAGCTATGACTAGCTATGACTAGCAAAGACCAGATGTGGGGGCAACCCCACATATCTGACCAGTCAAGTCAAGGATTCGTCACTTGACACTCAGTCCAACAGGTGAGGGGCCGGGAACCGGCTCAGCACCTGTTGGACTGAGGTACACCGCCTGGGTAATACCTAGGAGGTCCACCCTCCCAGGCCTTGCCACCGGGCTTTCCGGTGGGGCAAGTTTATTGCTTGCTGCCTGAGGCGCCCTAACCGGGGAATGCCGACGGGGTTACTCAGGCAATTTTTTAAAATTGCAGGAGTGCCCCTCCTTTAGGGGAGCCTGCGGGGTTCCCACTTTCCGGCCTTGTGCCACATTTTGCTGATGTGGGCAGCAAATAAATATCAACCCCACATGCCTGACCTTTAACCAGCTCCCATTTCCCACCTCTCGGGAGCTGGTCCCTATTTTCCCTTCCCCCTCCCTTCACTCCTCACATTAAAAATCGGCCTTGTGCCTAATTTGCTCGGTGGGGGAGCAAATAAATACCATCTGTTCCGGCAGATACTGCAAGCAAAGACCAGATGTGGGGGCAACCCCACATGCCTGACCTTTAACTAGCTCCCATTTCCCACCTCTCGGGAGCTGGTCCCCTTTTTTCCCTTCCCCCTCCCTTCACTCCTCACATTAAAAATTGGCCTTGTGCCTAATTTGCTCGGTGGGGGAGCAAATAAATACCATCTGTTCCAGCAGATACTGCAAGCTATGACTAGCTATGACTAGCTATGACTAGCAAAGACCAGATGTGGGGGCAACCCCACATGTCTGAACTTTAACCAGCTCCCATTTCCCACCTCTCGGGAGCTGGTCCCCTTTTCCCCTTCCCCCTCCCTTCACTCCTCACATTAAAAATCGGCCTTGTGCCTAATTTGCTCGGTAGGGGAGCAAATAAATACCATCTGTTCCGGCAGATACTGCAAGCAAAGACCATATGTGGGGGCGACCCCACATATAAGACCTTGGTCAATGTAGGGGCAACCCTTCATACCAATTGTCACTATCCAGCTCCCTTACTCCCCGGGGAGTTGGTCCCCATTTCCCCTTAACTCCTCACATTAAAAATCGGCCTTGTGCCTAATTTGCTCGGTGGGGGAGCAAATAAATACCATCTGTTCTTCAGATGCTGCACTTCAATTTCTTGTTCTCTGTCAGTGAAGCACACAGCCTTCACGACTGAGACAATTTCTATTTTTGTACCTTTTCTCCACATTAAAAAACGACCCTGGTGTCTAACTCTGCCCCGTGGGGAGGCATTGTAAATAGGTACACAAGGGGTCCATACAAACTCGTAAGCATACAATTATCATGGCGGTTTGTGCATGCGTGAACTCCATGTGAAAACCCCCTTATTGTTATTTCTTTTTGATCAGAAAAAATACAAAAAGGAATTTGTTATAATAAAATTATTTTTTGGTTATATCGATTAACACCGAGTCAAATGGCAAAAGTACTTTTTGTCTTTTTAACTAGGAGCGGAGGGTAGAATCTGCTCTGATAAAGAAATTCAAAAGGGGATCTTTAATCTAAATATTAATTTACTTGTTTGACATACGGTGTCAGAAAAAAAAAAAAAAAAAAACATCATCATCGCAAACATCAATTAATGATAAACAAAATACCTCCCTTTATAGTCGCTCTTTGTCAGTTAAAAATCATTAAAACCATTTTCTCTCCAAAAATTTTCAAAACAAAAAAAAAAACATGGTTTTCTGTTTACGTTTTCAAATTGGCTATTTTATTCTATAATTAAAAAAAATGTCACACTGAGAGGAGTTTTTTTTTTGGGGGGGGGGTGTATTACTGTACACATAGATTCGAAAAAAGTTGTCAAAACACAAACATATAACAAATAAATGTTACCAAAGGTAAGATAAGTTACTTTTCTACCTAACTGGATAATTTTCTAGTGTTTTTATTTAATGTAACATGTTTATTCAGCTCAAAAAACATACGGTGTTTATTGATGTATTGGAAAATATAAAATGGCGCCCGACTCTCTCTTTGACACGGTAAGTATGGAAAAAAGAGTTAAAAAACAAAAAACTAGACAAAATACTGTTAAAAACTCGCTCAATATATGTTACCGTGACATAGGCTGACATATATTCGGTGTGTTTTTAACAATATTTTGCATATTTTTTAAATTTTTAACTCCTTTTCTCAAACTTACCGTGTCAAAGAGAGAGTCGGGCATTTTCCAATAAATCGGTAAACACTGTATGTTTTTTGAGCTGAATAAACATGTTACATTAAATAAAAGCGCTAGAAAATTATCCAATTAGATAGAAAAGTAACTTATCTTGCCTTTGGTAACATTTATTTGTTATATATTTGTTTTTTGACAACTTTTTTCGAATCTATGTGTACAGTTATACAAACCCTTTTTTTTTTTAAATTACTATAGATTCTTTTTAAAATTAAACAAAAAAAATGTGCAAGTGAATTGACATCTGTTCTTTTATAATTTATATTAAAATTATTCAGAAAAAAAAATCAAACAACGATCTGTTGCGTGTTGAATTTTCATTGAAAAAATATAAATTTTTAAAATTAATTCTTTTTAGCTTAAAAAGGTTAAAAAAAAAAAGACTTTACTAAAGAAATTGTTTTAAATTCGTCGTTATTTGTTTTATTTTATTTTTATTCATTTTATTCATTATGTGTTTAAAAAATTTCAACTGCTGTGAACTTTCCACGGATTGCGCTAGTTAGAAATGAATACAAGAAGGGTTTTGGGTACTTGTACAGTTTAATCAAGACATTAAAAAAAAAATGAACATCTCGAAAATAAAACGGTTATATTGTACGTATCCGTTATGGAATGAAGTTCTCCGAAAAAAAACAAACATTTCACTTAATTTCATCAAGTAGTTATTTTTTTTTTTTTACAGCGAAAAAAAAACAAAACAAAACAATTTGTTAAGATAGCAAGCAAAAAGTTCTATTTTTAGGAAGTATAAAAGACGAGAGGGAGTATCGGCGCTTTAAACTGAGTTATCTCCCCGTGGCGTTTCAAAAAATTCCAAGATGGCTACCTTCAACGTGCTGTCATAAAAATGTGTTTTTCCGCTGTAAAAAAGACCTACTTAATCAAATTAAGTGAATTTTTTTTCGATCTTCAGTCCAAAACAGATACGTACAATATAACCTTTATTCGATATTTTCATTTTTTTTAATGTTTTGATTAAACTGTACAATACCGATTATTATAGATATTATATTGTTATAGTAGAATTATTTTTAGGTTTTGTTGAATAATGAGCTAAAAGACCTTGTGGTTAAGAGAAGAGTGTAGTATCTGTTCTTATATTAGACTTTACCTTTTCGGTACTTATGCAGTTTTAAATCCCGTTTTTCCGTAAGTCTCACTCAGCAATGACCGGCGGACGACGAAAGCCGGCCCGAAAAATGCCGAGTGAGCTTATTCACAAAGAAACCGAGTGACAAAAAGAGACGCGAGCAGACGACACCAAATTTGAGGGGGGGGGGAAGAAGAAGAAGAAGAAGAAGAAGAAGAAGAAGAAGAAGAAGAAGAAGAAGAAGAAGGAAAGGGAAGAGTTTCATCGCGTTTCAAACAACAAGTCTTTATTCTTGTGACAAGGAAGAAAAATGAACAATTTTAGGCTGGAAGCTATTATGAAGTCTCCGGAAACGGTCCTCGCGTTCTGCCAAGAAAACCGGCTGCTGGCAACCGAGATGAGATGCACAAACTGGCGTCGGAAGTGTATCCTAAAATAACAAAACGTAACTGACGGTTTCGGCTGGCGGTACAGTAATGGCCAGTGTAGACACTGAACCTCCTTGCGCCATGGCACCTTTTTTTAAGCGATCCCATCTCCGGATACCAATAATTTTAAGATTAATAAAGAAACGAAACTTTTATGACAAAAAAAAAAAAAAAAAAAAAAAGTTGACAATAAAGAAAATTGAATAAAAACAGTAAATTTTATGAATTTATTACGGTAGGTTGTTTATTTGTTGATTTATTTCTTTATTTATTCGTTTTTGTAATGACTTCCCTACGCTCGGTATAATCCGGTTGTTTTCGCCGTCCACCGGGCGTTGCCGAGCGAGACTCACGGAAAAACTGAATTTAAACTGCAGAAGTACCATCTTTCCTGCCTTTGGTCAGTGATTTTCGAATTTTGCTTTAATAATGAAGAAGCACCATTTCCTCTTATAGAAGAGTGAAATAATTTGATTACACTCGAATAACAGAAAAGTTCAGATAAGTTGTGGCGCCCCCCGCCCCGCCCCCTTTTTTATATGAGTAAATGACAGGGTAATCATTGATCGAGAGGGACCCTATTTAAGGAGAGGGGGAAAAAGGGGAGGAATGCCATGGATTAAAATTAACCTTTCTCTGTAATTTCGAAAGATCAGTAAAGACATAATTGGATAAAGCGAGCGATAAACCTGGAACAAACTGTCAGAAAAAGTGTCTGTTCGTTGACAGGAAATATCAATTTGATGGTCACTTGATGGCAAAGTCGAGAATTCGTTCATTGTTCCTATTAATGAAGGCTAAGAGGTCTTTCAAGTGAGACACACTTTGGGCAAAGGGTGGTGAGTTTTTTTTTTTTTTTTTTTTTTACGCGACTTTAGTTCGTTGGGATTTATTGTGTTAGGCTAGGTTAAGAAGTTAAGTAGTTTGACACGAGTTGCTAGTAACGTTTAGAGAAGAAGATAGAGACAAAGAAAAAGAAAGCAAAAAGGTGAAGAAGAAGAAGAAGAAGACAACGAAGAAGGAGACAAAGAAGAAAAAGAAGACGACGAAGAAGGAGACAAAGAAGAAAAAGAAGACGACGAAGAAGGAGACAAAGAAGAAGACAAAGACGAAAATAGAGACGAAGAAGGAGACAAAGAATAATAAAAAGACAAAAAGAAGATGAAGAAGACGACAACAAAGGAGACAAAGAAGAAGAAGAAGAAGAAGAAGAAGAAGATGACAACGAAGAAGAAAAAGAAGAAGAAAAGAAGAAGAAAAAGAAGACGAAGAAGAAGACGAAGAAAGAGAAGAAAAAGAAGAAGAAACAAAAATAAAAATGATGCAATGATGATGGTTAAGATTATACTGGATTAAGAAGTAGGGCAATACATTGTTGTAATTAATATTTACAAAAAAAAAAAAAAAAAAAGAGAAAAGAAAGGAAGAAAAGATGAGTAAAAAATAAGCAAAATTAAAAAAAACAACAAAAAATAGCAAAAATATTTTTTAAATATTAAAAGAAGAGTATTACAACTAAAAAAATCCGAACATTAAGAAAAATATTAAAAAAGAAGAAAAATATTAAAAATGAAGTTGTGTTATCTGTGACATAACATACGTATTTCATTTTATGAAAAAAAAAAAGAAGTTAATTTATATAAAGATAATGTTTAGGATTAGGCTGGATTCAAACGTTTGTAGCTTGATATATTGTTGCAAGTAATATTTTTTAAAACAAGAAATAAGAAGGAAAATAATAAAATAAAAGAAATAAGAAAAAAGAATGAAAATTAAGAAAAAAGGGGGAAAAAAAGGAAATGATAAAAAAAGTATTAAAAATAAGAAAAATTAAAGAAAAATAAGAAAAAAATGATGCAATCATTATAGTGAGGATTAGGTTGGATCAAGGAATACGTAGCTTAATACATTGTTAAAAGAAATATTTTCAAAAAAAAAAGAAAGAAAAAGAAAAAGAACAAATATGGAAAAAGGAGAAAAAAGGAATATAAAACAAAATAAGAAAAAGGAAAACAAAAATAAGAAAAAAGTAATATAATAAGAAATATATATAAGTAAAAAGAAGCAAAAATAAGAAAAATAAGAAAAAAAGAGAAATATATAAGAAAAATAAGAAAAAAAAGAAAATATTTAAAAAAATAAGAAAAAGTATTAAAAAAAATCCAAGAAAAAGTAATAAAAATAAATAAAATAAAATACTCCTGATCTTAAATGGAATACGTACATCAAATCTGTTGCCAAGGCCGCTGGAAAAATGGTCGGATCCTTCTATCGATCCAGTAGATATCTCACTGCTGATGCAATTCTCTATCTATATAAGAGTCAGATACGTCCAAGGATGGAATACTGTTGCCACATATGGGCAGGAGCTGCTAGAAAAGACTTGTCCTGCCTTGATAGGGTTCAAAATAGACTTCGTGGCCTGGTGGGAAATGTCCTTTTCTCTTCGCTGCAACCTCTATCTCACAGAAGATATGTTGCGAGTTTGTCTCTGCTTTATCGTTATTTTCATGGAAAGTGTTCGACTGAGCTTCAATCTATGGTCCCCCCTCGCCAAACTTTCACAAGAAACACTAGACTAGCTGAAAACATTATCAATAATTTTCCCCACTCTTTATCTGTGCCTAAACCTAAACATAGATTCCATGATCAAAGCTTCTTTCTTAGAACTGCACGCCTGTGGAATTGTCTTCCGTTTTCCTGCTTTCCAGCTGTCTATAATATGGTTGTCTTCAAGTCCAACGTGAACAAGTTTCTAATGAGCCGTTCCACTTAAGTTAACAAATTTACCGAACTTCCATTACTATCGATTACTATATTGTCCTTTTGACTACTCTACACTCTTTAACCCTTATCCTTGAGTGGCCGATCGGCCTTGATAAGTGGTGACGCTTATGTAAAAAAAAAGGAAAAAAAAGAAACAGTGATGAAATCATAATGGTCGCGATTAGACTGGATGAAGAAGTATCTAGTTTGACACATTGTTCAAAGTAATTTTTAAGACAGAAAGAAAGATGTAAAAATATTTTAAAAAATAGTAAAACAAGAAAGGAAAAAGAAAAGTCTCTCCCATATTTTCTCCTTCTCTCTCTTTTCATCAATTACATCATTCCACTCCTCTAACCACTTCTTTTATCATTGACTTTGTATTTACTCGTTATTCATCCGTCCTCCGTCTTATAAATCATCCATATGTATACCTAAAAACGTCTTAACAAACAGCATCGTCCGAATTTTAGTAGTATATATCCACATAATAAAAGATGAACGTACATATGTCCGGCTTGGTTCAATAATGACGTATGCAAATTTAATTTTATGAGCAAAAAGGAAATTCAGATTTGCAGTAGACAAATGATAATCGTTTAAAAATTAGGCAGGAAACTAACAACAATACAATAATGGAGATTCGGTGTCTGTAATGTGAGATTTCACTCACAAGGTTTTTTCCTTTAGCAGAATGGAAGAAAATCAAACAGAAATTACAACAAGCTCACCTTAAAACTTCAACGTAAATTTTATTAAAGTAAAAAAGGTCCATGTTGCAAAAGATGCATCATCTTCAGCTATCTGCCCGAAGGGAATAATAGTTCGTCTTCGATAAAGGCTGGGTAGAATTCTCGCTGACGAAGTAGTGCGTAGGTTGGAGATGTTGAGGTGACTTCCAAGTCGGATACTGCTAGCTGGGCAAACACGAGAGGTCCTGTAAAGTCAGTCCAATGGCCGACATGGCAGGTCAAACCGTAGACCTTAGTTAATCGTAATAAATCATTCACGGCAAACACTCGTTCAGTTACAATCACCTTAAAGAAGTATTCCTCTATGTACCTTAAATCAATCGGAAATTCCATTGACAGGATATTCTCTTTCCAAATCTTCCTATCTTTAGAGCACAATATCACGAGACTGCTTCTCAACTGACTACAATATAGTCGTCTTCAAATCAAATGTAAGCAAATACTTGTCAATCCGTCTAATTGGATAATCGAATTCTGCCCTTTTGATCCTCTCACAGTATTGTTCAGCATTCAATGGACAATTTCATTAACCTTTATTCTCGAGTGGCTTTTGACCTTGGTAAGTGGTGAATCATCTATATAATAAAGATGAACGTACGTGTGTCCGTCTCGCTTCAAAACTCACACATGCAAATTTAATTTTATGGCCAAACAAAGAGATTGATCTTAATAATAACTAATAATAATGACAAAAAAAAAAATAGCGTACAAAAATTTAATTTATGTGCGAAAATGAAAGGGGCGCTTTGTGGAACAAGGTCAAAATGAATGACAGGGACGAAAGATGAAGAGTCGGACGACTCAAACAGGCAGCACATATGCTAAAAAAAGAAAAAAGAAAAATTACTAAACAGACCAAGCTTAGAAATTAATAGCATTTGGGAGCCTCTAATTGTAGAAAAAACAAAAATTGTACACCCTTTAAATTTTAACGATTGAAGGGAGATAATCCTCTGTCGATCTTTATTAAAGTTACCTCCCCTTTGTCAACAGATTTGTTCACAAACCACAGCCATAAAACAGAAACTAACTCCAAGAATACAAAAGTATCTACGGAGCCAGTAGCTTCTCTCTTTTCTTTTTCAAACAACAATCAACAAGGACGGTCAAAGGCCAATCCAACCGAAACGTTGCACAAATAACACTTAAGATGTCCTCGTCTCAAAATTAAGAACTTTAGCTTTGTTTTCTATTTCTAATCCATTAGTTCTCTTATTTTTCTTGTCGATTAGTTCTATCTTTTTTCTTATCAATTAGTTTTGTCTTCTTTTTCTAATCGATTAATTCCGTCTTCTTTTTCTAATCAATTAGTTCTGTCTTCTTTTTCTTATCAATTAGTTTTGTCTTCTTTTTCTTATCGATTAGTTCTGTTTTCTTTTCTTATCGATTAGTTCTGTCTTCATTTAGTTCTGTCTTTTTCTAATCAATTAGTTTTGTCTTTTTCTAATCAATTAATTCTGTCTTCATTTTTTAGTCAGTCAGTTTTGTCTTCTTTTTCTATTCAATTAGTTCTGTCTTCTTTTTTTATATAATTTCACATAGTGAATATGAAATTAACTTACAACGCAATAATGAACGGGTTAAGCCAACTAGTATGAATCAAAACTAACTTTTTATCTCGTTACTTATTAATAAGTTTTGTATATAAAACCTTGGAAAATCCCAGTCCTTTAATCCCTGAGTGTTTCAATAATTGACTTACCTTTAATCCTCCTTGCTGGCACACCTGGATTGTTTCAGGTAAAGAAAGAAAAAACTGATAATGTTTGGACGCATTATGGACGCAAAAGGAAAGTCAGATTTGCGGTAGACAAATGATAATCGTTTAAAAATTAGGCAGGAAACTAACAACAATACAATAATGGAGATTCGGTGTCTGTAATGTGAGATTTCTCTCACAAGGCTTTTTCCTTTAGCAGAATGGAAGAAAATCAAACAGAAATTACAACAAGCTCACCTTAAAACTTCAACGTAAATTTTATTAAAGTAAAAAAAGGTCCATGTTGCAAAAGATGCATCATCTTCAGCTATCTGCCCGAAGGGAATAATAGTTCGTCTTTGATAAAGGCTGGGTAGAATTCTCGCTGACGAAGTAGTGCGTAGGTTGAAGATGTTGAGGTGACTTCCAAGTCGGATACTGCTAGCTGGGCAAACACGAGAAGTCCTGTAGAGTCAGTCCAATGGCCGACATGGCAGGTCAAACCGTAGACCTTAGTTTCGTCTTGACAGACATTAAATTGTAGCACAAGCGTGCAAATATAAATTCGCCCTACTTAAGAGCATTGGTAATTGCAATGATAAATTTCTGCTCCACATTTTGGCATTTTAAACGTCTCGAAGCAGCAAAGTATTTTCGCTGCCTCGATTTGAGTGAGAATCCACGTGTTTCCAATGCTGTGTCTTCTCGGATTCTGATCTGAAAAGTGAATTGGCGCGAAGAATATTTTCAGCAGTTAGTTATAACATGCAACTTGATTGGTTAAAATAATTCCGTGGGCGGAGAAACCGTCCAATAAAAAGCTTGTTTATTTCTGCAGAATTTCTTACAGTAATCAATAGAATATTATTTGAAAAGACTTTATAATAGAAGTTTTCCTAATATGAAAATTTTCTGAATTTTTTAGATGACTATTTTCCACTACATCACGAGTCCTTGTGGAAGGATTCATGGCACAATGGATAAAGTACTTAGTGATTCAGTTAATTTTTCTGAATATTGTAATTCAATCTTGTTGGAACTCGACTGAACACACGAAAATAAATAACTACAACAAAAAAGTAAAATAGAACAGATATATTGAAAGCAAGAAAGTATATACAATATTTACACAGAGTCCATTGGTATAGTCATGTGGAGACCGTCCCTGGAGAAGGTGTCGGCTGGGTAGTCATCGACCCCCGATTTCATTGTCTCTCTGAGTCTCTCATTGGGTCTTTCCCGTCTTTACAGTACCAACCATATTTATATGGTTTACATTCCACATATGCTAATTAGGTGGAATCTACAGCAACAAATCCTTAGTATGTCTGACACTCTCGATACAATTGCAAATTACTTAGGATTTCTACATAGTCATGGCTGATGGAACAAGGGCATGTAGCACCTGTAGATTAAATAAAAAGGTTCTGCTCAAAATTTTATGCAGATTACCGAGTTCAACAGAAAGGATTCCCAAAATCAACAGAAAGACTCCTGGCCGTGAATTGACACCTAAATATTTAAAGTTGCGATAATGACTTAAAAAAACAAAGAAGGAGACAAAGAATAATAAAAAGACAAAAAGAAGATGAAGAAGAAAACGACAACAAAGAAGGAGACAAAGAAGAAGAAGAAGAAGAAGAAGACGACTAAAAGAAGAAGATGAAGACGACAACGAAGAAGAAAAAGAAGACGAAGAAAAAGAAGATGAAGAAGAAGAAGAAGAAAATACTGTTAGAAACCCACCCAATCTATGTTACCGTGACATTTATTGGGTAGGTTTCTAACAGCATTTTGTTTGATCTTTATTTTTAAGTCATTATGAAGACTTCACATTTTTAGCTGTTAATTCACAGTCATTTTTCTTGTTCTTACGAAACACTCGACACTGTTTGTTTTTTTAGATCAAATAAACATGTTAATGTAAGTAAAAACATCCAAATCTTATTCAGCTAGGTAGAAGAGTATCTTATCTTTCCTTTGATAGGATTTACTTGTTATATATATTTGTTTTTTTGACAACTTTTTCATACCTCTGTGGATTGTAAAACAAAACCCGACGTATGTTAAACACTAAAAGTCATATTCGATGATAATCTCGGCGTTAATTACAATGTGTTAGAACCTTTCATTTTTTTAGATTAAATTCTCAAGGGAGGTGGGGGGGTGTATACAAGGTTACTTCTGCCTTATCACTAGGTGAGATGATAACATGGAAGGCATTACTGTCAGCAAAACTTACAAATAGATACCATAATCTTAGTAGATTACTACTGCTACTACCACTACTACTGCTACTTTATTACAACAAGATGATGATGATCATATCAGAAAACAGTTGTCTAAGGAAGATTCTTGGATAAGCTCTTGATAAAACAAAAAATACAAAAAAAAAAATAGAATCTATTTATCTATGACTTACTTATTTGACTTACTTACCTGGCACTTTTGCTAGGAGCAAAGTGTAGTATCTGTTCCGGCAGATGTTGCACTTTGTGACCATTGCCCTTGTGGCAATTGGTTATTGGTACATGTAGGGGCAACCCTATATGTACCATCCCCTTCCCCTCCCTTCACCTCACATAAAGCCGACCTTGTGTCACATTTTGCTTACGTGGGGAAGCAAATAAATACCTACTTACGAGGTGCCTTCAATAAGTTTCCAGACTTTTTTCGTATGGGCACTTTTATTGATAGTACACACATGAAACTCAATTCCCCTTCAAAGTAATCTCCTCCGGCTGCAGTGCACTTGTTGTACCGTTCCAACAACTTCTGGAAGGCTCTATGGAAGTCCTCTTGTGTGAGTGCGTCGATGACCCTCATCACAGCCTCTTTCATCTCTTCAATTGTCTCATAACGACAGCCTCTAAGGTTTTCCTTGAGCTTAGGGAATAACCAAAAGTCACAAGGAGCAAGGTCTGGACTGCGGGATCTGAATTGATCAACTCGATCATCTCCCTGTTGTCATGACAACGCCTTTCTTTCTGATCTTCTCTGAGCACTTTTAGGAGAACTTTGCGCAAATCTTTCGCATCTTCAGTCCATTGCGAATAATTGTGTGAACAGTTCCCACATTGACAATAAACTTTGCACTTATTATCTCTATAGACACACAACAGTCCTTGTTCATGCAATTCTTTATTTGGTTCTGACACTCCTTCCACACTTCTCATAATCGCTCATAGACTCCTTGCCTTCCTTGAATCTCTTATGCCACTCAAAATCTGATGTTCAATTCATGTAAGATGGTCCAAAAGCAGTCTGGAGCATTTCATACGTTTGTGGCATTTTTTCCAAATTTAAAACAGAATTTTACTTCATATCATTCTTTTAAAGTGTCCTCACGTCCAGATAGCATTTTTGAAATTCACCAGCTGTGACAATCAGGCTTTAGTAGGGTGTATTCCAATTCCTGCTGTAGCTGTTCATTTGGACCTGAAATCAGAAAAATTTGTCAGTCATCTCATAAGATGTATAGCAATAAGATACTGAATTTTCAAAAGTCTACAACTATTTTAAATGGTTGTACAAAAAACTCTGGAAACTTATTGAAGGCATCTCGTATGTGCATTCGACACAGAGTTTCACCACATGCTTGAGAACAAAATTTTACCACTTATCACAGTCTTGGGTCAGTCTTTCAGCGGCACACCAGTCTTACTTGGTTGGCCCATCTGTTTGCCGGTCGTCCTCTAAATCTTTCTTTTTTAAGAAATCTTCTTGATATTACATGTTATATCAATCATACCTTTCTATAAACTAATATAAATAAACTCAACCCAAGTTCCACCATTACTGATCATCATGGTGTTGTCTCACCACTTATCTGATACTCATTAACCCTTATCCTAGAGTGGCCCTTAGACATTGATAAGCGATGACCCCAAAGTAAAAAAAAAAATGTTCTTTAGGAGAATGTAACTCCATAATAATAATAATAAACTACCATAATAATAATAATAATAATAATAATAAAAAAGTTAATAGTGGCATTGGTTTCACAACCACTACCCGTTTCTGCTGTCTCACCATGCATCTTGTAAACTTTAACTCAATTTACCAATGTCTACTTTCATTTCAATGGTCATAAAAGACTAGAGGTTTTATAAGGTAGCATCTACGGCCAATATATCCAACTGATATCAAAACAATTACAGGATCAAATTACTCTGGTTCACAATATCTGGAATTTTTTAGATTAGATTCCCAAAGGAGGAAGAGGGGTCTGTAAACAAATAAGATTACAACATAGAAAATATTGCTTTCAGCAAAACTTACAAATAAATACAATTATCTCAGTACATAAACAGATTACTACTACTGCTACTACAGGGTGACCAAAAACAAAAACAGGCCCCAACTCTAATTAGGCCCCGTTTCTTAGTGTTTTGTCCGAATGAAATGAAACTTTGGTCACAACTAGTTTATTAGATTCAAAACATCACATCAAAACACTAGGGTCTTTGGTCTTTTTTTCTCCGTTCTACAGCATATGTTCTAGATGGCCTCCATTTAGCTTTTGCTTTTTTTTGGGTCACCCTGTACTACTACTACTACTACTACTACTACTACTATTGGACAAAGATGATGAGGATCATATCAGAAAACGGAAATCCGAAAATTTAGAACATAATATCACAAGAGCAATATCTTAGTTTGTGGATCCTAACTCTAACCCTTATCAGTGGTTCCCAACATTTTTGTTTTCGTCCACATCCCTCCAAAAATTTCCCTCAAACCTCGCATATCCTAAAATTTATTATTGTGTTCAAGGATAAGTTTTGGGAATTTTGACGAATGTTTGATCATAGGAAAATCGTAACTTTATCTTTTAAATAGACTTAATAACAATACTTAACCCTAAACTTAAAGCAAAACAGAAAACAAACAATTAAATAAAACACACAAAACTAGTACCCTATTTGTTATCTAAGCTTTTCTCGCACCCTCTAGAACAGCGGCCTCCCAAGTTTTCGAGCGGGGGTGGGCATATTGCTGATTTTTTAGAGCTACGCAGGCAAAAAAAAAAAAAAAAAAAATGAACTGGACTTGTTTTATACTGTTTTGCTTATTAGTTTCCCTTTTTAGTGAAACTGGTTCTCTCAAACCTCATTCTGTTAATAATTTTCTGAACAAAAAGAAAAAAATCACCTCACTATTTTCACACATTTCCATTTAAAAAAAATTCATATGAATATTCTTACGTTTTCAATAAGAGCTCCGCAGGCTGGATTAAAGACTTTGGAGGGACAGATCTGGCCTGCAGGCTGTAGTTTGGCAACCCCTGCTCTAGATTATCATCTCGAACCCCAGGTTGAGAACTCCTGTCCTAAATGAAACGTAGCAACTGTAGCAACTCTTTTAATTGTCATGCCGATTTGTAAGAAAGGACATCTCCTGAAGAAGACTTGTTCCATTCCCTATTCCAACTGCTGTAACGTCGTGGCAGCTTTAACAAGCCAGTCTGTTGTTTGATGACAATTCTACGTCTCTTGACACACTCATCTAGCTACAACCATTATCAACAATTCCTTCCACTCTTTCTTTGTGTCTAAGTATAAACGCAAATTCCACAAAGTTTATTTTCTGGAACTGCTTACCTGTGGAACTATGTACTGTGGGTCTGTTTTCCAGCTGGCTACAACATACTAGTTTTCAAGTCCAATATAAACAACTTCTCGTTGAGCCGTTCCCTCAAATAATCAAATTTTACCCAATTTCTTCGACTAACAATCATAGCGCTGTTATCTCACTGATCACCTTACATACATTAACCATTGTCCTCCAGTGGCTCCAAGGTCTTTATAAGTGATGACTCTATTGTAAAAAAAAAAAAAAAAACCCCAGCTAAACTCTTATTCATATGTCTTGTAATAGTGGAAGTTCTATTGTGTTGATAATAGTGATGGGACGATACCAAAATTTTCCCTGATTCTAATATGATTACCGATTCTTACGTTTCTGAATCTTTGGGATGAGACTTGATTACGGATTACCGATTCCGTTCTAAATTTCTAATTCCAATTCTTTGAAAATCTCAAAATATTTATCTTTAGCATGTTTTTAAAAATATTTTTGGATTACCGTAATGTTGTGCACATATTTTTGCAAACGTCAAAATACACTTAGAAAGTGTGATTTATAGATTAACGTTTTACTGATATTTTAAAAATCAATGAATATTTATCATTTTTTTTCTTTAGTACCAGCAATGGAAAATTAAGCTTAAAAAACAAAAAACAAATAATAATGATAAAAACAATTAAAAGAATTTTGGCATAAAAAAATTGGCATAAATTTTTCCAATTCTTCAGAATATTGTTCTCACCTTAAGTGCTATTTTCAAACACACATATATATATATATATATATGTATATATATATATATATATATATATATATATATATGTATGCGATTATTATCATGAGCGATTGTTGTTGTTATCGTTTCTTTTTCTTTGAGGCTTGATGTATTTATAATTATACACACACACACACACACACACACACACACACACACACACACACACACACACACACACACACACACATATATATATATATATATTGTATATATAGTATATACAACAATCGTTCCTGATGATAATTGGATACACCAATAGAAAGTGCTTGAGAAAAATATGGCTGAACAACAACTTTTGGGCACCATTTTATACAATATGCCAGCAGAAATTAGAAGACTGCTCAGTGAATGGAAAAGATATCCAGAAAAATCGGAAAAAAGAATAACCCTGTTGGGTACAATCAATCAGACTTACTTGAATAATGACTTGCTGCCAATATATATATATATATATATATATATATATATATATATATATATACAGGTACACTTTATGTGATATCTCCATTATTTATTCACCGATTGCCCTTATTTTACAGGACATGGCAGAATCAACAACCGTGAGTACACCAAGACCCCAGTGGAAGCTGGGACAAAGAATACACTGTGTTAAATTTTACTGCAAGACAGGCTCGTTTAAGAAAACCCTGGACAGTTTCATGCGTCAGTTCGAATGTGAAAAGGCTTCATCCAAAAGCAGAATTCAGAACTGGGTGGACCACTTTGAGAAGTATGGGACCGTGGAGAACCTCAACGCTGCCAGAGAGAACCGTTCAAGCCACTCGGGATGTCCCAAGAAGCGAACAGCCGAGCTGGTCAAAAGAGTCTCTCCAGCAGAGTCCGAAACGCTCTGTGCCTAAACTAAGTCAGTCCCTCGGTATATCCGGTGCGACTTGCAGGAGAGTGCTGGTGAACGATATTAGATACAGAATACAGATGCTGCAGACCCTTACAGCCTCAGACAAGAAGCAGAGGAACGCTATGGCAGTCAAAATGCTCAAGAAGACCGAGGAGACACCAAGTTTCCTTAACCTCTTTTGGACCTCAGATGAAGCCCACTTCCATCTTGATGGAAAGGCGAACTCCAAGACAAATATCTTCTGGGGGTCCTCCAGACACAATGAAGTAGCCACCAAGCCCCTGCACTCTCCTAAGTGCACGGTGTGGGCTGAAATCTTGGCCAGAGGCATCATCAGACCAATCTTCATCAAAGAATCTGGCGCAGCAGTGACAGTCACCAAGGAGCAGTATGTGGAGGTCCTCAAAACCTTCAAGAGTGAGCTCCAGACCATCTACCCGTCACTCATGAGCAAGTTCTGGTTCCAGCAGGACAGAGCAAGTTCTCACACCTCAAACCTGTCATGAGATTGGCTGAAAGAGAACTTTGGAGGCCGAGTGATCAGTCTCAAGACTGATTTTGAGTGGGCACCCCATAGCCCAGCCCTAAGCCTTCCCCCCCCAGATATTTTTTATTTGGGGTTATCTTAAGGACAGAGTCTACGCAGGGAAACCCAGAACCATCACGGAACTCAAGGAAGCCATCAGGGAGGAGATGAGAGCCATTACCAATTCGGTCTGTAAGAACGTCATGTGCTGCGCCTCAAGAAATGCACGGAGCTAAATGGAGGCCATCTAGAACATATGCTGTAGAATAGAGAAAAAAAGGCCCAAGACCCTAGTGTTTTGATGTGATGTTTTGAATATAATAAACTAGTTATGACCAAAGTTTCATTTCATTCGGACAAAACACTAAGAAACAGGGCCTAATTAGAGTTGGGTCCGTTTTTTGAGGGTCACCCTGTATATATGTGTGCGTGTGTATGTGTGTGGGTGTGTGTGTATGTATATATATATGTGTGTGTGTGTATATATATGTGTATATATATGTGTGTGTGTGTATATATATGTGTGTGTGTGTATATATATATATATATATTTAGAGGTAGAAATGGTAAAAAAAAAACAGGATAAAAGTGCTCAATACATTAATAGAGATGAATATATTTTTTATTTTAAAATCTCAAGTACTGACTTAATCTATTACAATTGTTTCTGCAGACAAAAAATTTACCATCTGCTTCGTCAAATGGCAAAAGTAAAAATTCAAGATTTTTACTTTTTCCATCTGACGAAACAGACAGTAATTTTCCGCGGAAACAAGTGTAATAGATAAAGTCAATACTTGAGATTGTAAAATAAAAAATATATTAATCTCTAAACAATTAAAAAAAATATATCGAAAATATAAACTGAACGTCTGTGTGTGTGTGTGTGTGTGTGTGTGTGTGTGTGTGTGGTCACGAATAGGCTCCTATATGGTTGACTATTTTAAAAAACTGATTACATATAATGATAGAAGATGTATCGAGACACAGCAATGGGTATGTTTGATCTGGCAGAAGGGTGGTTCATAAAAATTGTGGGGTCTGCGTTCGTGCCTGGCCCCCAAAGTATGGAAATAAAAAATGAAAAAAGAAACGTTTACAAGGGTTTTGTATATAGATGTACATAAGAATACTTTGATAAGTATGTTTCAACTTAAATAGGGATGGTATAATAAAATTGTGGGGTCTGTGTTTGCGCCTGTACTCCATGGAAATATGGCACAAACTTTAACAAAGACTTTTCATAACTATTTGCATAAGTATACTTTGATAATTATGTTTCAGTTTGAAGAAATATGGTATAATAAAATTATGGGGTGTTCGTTTGCGCCTGACCTCCGTAGAATGTAAATGTCACAAAGTTTAACAAGATTTTTTAAAGGGGTGAGGGTCCACAATAACACCTTAAATTTAATCTTAATTCATGTTAGCTTTTATTTATTTTTTGAGTTGAATAATATTGTGTCGAATAAATTCACCTCATAAATTCATGTTCTTATTAAAGTGAAAGCCCCCCCCCCCAAAAAAAGTCGTACTTTAGACAATTCTCGACACAAATTTTGCATAACTCTGTTTTTTCCCTTCTCCACTTGCACGTGGCACTCTTTCGAAAATAGATAAATAGATGAATAATAAAAAATAAGAACGTTACTTGTTATCGTGTCAAAAGAAGGAAAAAATCCTGCTCACATGATTACGTGTCTTTTTAAAAACATTTACATAACCTTTTTATTTTTATTTATATATCTGTTTAAGCTTTTTTTTTTGTCAGTGTACTAGAAGGAATTCAGTTGATTACAACCCTTTTTGTGTGTTCTTTACATTACAATAGCACAACTCTGAATCCGACGGTGCAATACTACACCGTTCAATACTGTAAAACTGAAACGGATCTGTTCTGCTTGAAAAGGGCGCCATTTTCTTCTTATTCATATTTATATTGATTCTTTGCTTTAAAAAACTAAAGTAATTACTTGTTTACTTTTTTAATATCCCATTTTGCTGTTTCGGATTATTTTACTAAAGTAAGTAAAGCTTCATTATTTTTCAAAACTGTTTTTGTTTCTTTGTTTTTCGATATTTCGTCAATATTATTTAGTAAGAGTGTTTAGCAGAAAAGCCAACAAACGACTACTCGAAAAAATAAATATACAAGAAATAAATGTTACCATAGTCAATAAAAGTTCAGTTCATATTTTTTTTTGTTTTAAAATAGTTTTTAATGCTCTTTACTTTAAATAATTTCAGCGAACCGAAATTAAAACGAAATTTGAGGCGATAACTACTTAAATGAATTTTTATATAAACTACACATGCCATAATCGAATATTCCTCAACCACAAAATAACGGAAAACATTAAAATATGTTTATAAATATTCCTTACGTTGACGGAACTCTCTTAAATTGTTAACACAGAATTCTCAGGTGCCCCTCCTTCAAATTGAAAACGGGGCTCTTCATTTCAAAGTCGCTGCCATTTTGATTTTTTTTAAAACCGGTTCGTGAATTTAAAAAAAATTTTTTTTTTGCAAACTACTTAAAAATATAAACCAATGAACTTTTCTACCATAAAAGTAACTTTTATAGACTATCGTAACATTTATTTCTTGTATATTTATATTATTATATATATGTATAATATTTTCTCTTTGTAAGGAAACATCATTTTGTTGGTCACTCTTAGCTACGAATGGAAACAAAGTTGATATAAAAAATATATTTTCGCGAAAATTATCTTTACATATTTTGCTTAGGGTAAAATTTTTGAGTATCAAAACCTATCTCTTTACAAACCCCTCCTTTTCATAACCTATCATACTTCCATCAATCACAGTCCATTTCTGTAGGCTGTTTTTGAACCCAGTCAATGACGGGTACTTCTGCTAGTATATATATATATATATAAATAATATATATATATATATATATATATATATATATATATATATATAAAATAAAATAAAATAAAATAAAAATTACATATATATATAATTTTTATTTTATATATATATATATATATATATATTTATTATTATTATTATTATTATTATTATTATTATTATTATTATTGAATAATAATTATTCATTTATACCTACAAACACTAGTGTTTCATGCTTAGGCAATCATCAATTTAGGGGTGACAATTCCTGTTGGTCATAAGATTCAAATCCAGTCACAACACCACCTTTTACTCCATTTGCTAAGCCTCTACTACACGCCCACCAAACGATTATCACTGGAATGAAGGGAATTAATAACTATTAAACGCCGAATTTAGGCGAATACATTTGACAATCTAGAATGTTCGCATGAGCGGAAGTCGTGAACATTGCATAAACGCTAGTTGATTGCATTAGTTATAATTCCGCAGACAGTGCCCATTCTTAAGTATTCTTAAAAGGGTTTGATAATTATAATTAAATAATAATAATTCTTAATACTTACAAATACTAGTGTTTTATGTTTACGCAATCATCAGTGTAGAGGTAACAATTCCTGACGATCCAGAGTGATATTTAGTGATAAGTAGTAAGATTGTACATCTAAAACAAAAATAGGTTTAAGACACCTAAACTTCGTACTGGAATCGTCCGCAAGGATCCATAGCGTAATGGATAAAGTATTGGTAAAACTTCAGTTGTAAGTTACATTCGTCTGGAGGTTGAAGATTCAATCATCAGTGCAGGCGACACTCAAAATACAATTGTAAATTACTTAGGACTTCTACCCAGTCATGGCTGACAGAACGAGAACACCCTACCTTAATAAAGGTTTCTGTTCTGTGCAGATTTACAAGTTTGACAGAAAGATTACTGAGTACACTTGAAAAATAAAAAAAGATTGCAGATTACATCAACTGAAATGTAATGAAATTAACATTCAAGACGGGAGCAGTAGTCCAAAGAATCCATATAAGCCAGTGTGTAGTATCTGTTCTGATAGCAAATTTTACCTTTTTAATCCACTGTTAGTGAAGCAGAAATCATTCTAGAGTTAGTCATTAATTATTTTTGCCTTATTCCAGAGTGCTCCTTTCTTCTTATTTTTATTATCTCTATGATATTCTGCTTGTTCCTTTCTTAGTTGGTCCGTACGTTACGCTATGAAAAAGTCCAAACACAGTTATTGAAGGCCAAACTGCTTAAAAAAAAAAAAAAAAACAAGAAAAAAAAGCCAAATTTCATAAATTTGGCTTTACATATTCCGATTTGGCAACTCTGGGCGAGAATATGAAAGTGACCTCCCTTTGATGTCGTCTCGTTTTTCGAATATCATTATAATAATAAAATATGATTATTGTTGTAATGATGAGAGAAAGGAACTAGTAGTAATTTCGACATGCAGCAGTTCTTCACTGAAGAAAGAAGTTAGCGAATCATTACATAAAAAAGGGAATATTCAAAAGAAACAAGGCAAAAAAAAAAAACGGAAGAAAATTGTCAGCCAAATGGTGCTGGACTGAAGGAGTAAATTAAAGATGGTCTCTTGTAATTTGATTTTATTATTTGTATTGAACTATGTAGCACAATATTACTTTCTGAGTATTCATTAGTAATTATTAATTTATCTAATTTGAGTCAGTTCTATATTTGAAATACGATGACGCTATTTTTATAGAAATGTTAATAAACTCATATTTGCTACATGTTATTGGTTTTTTTCTATCCGAAAAAAAAAAGAAAAGATTTTTGGCACTACCCAGAAAAATATCAGCTTTATTAAAACATATTTGTTGACTAAATATATTTCTTATTCCGTAGAATTTCCACGCCGTTCTGCTAGTTCTTCTTATTATTTCTGTCAAATCTATTCTGTGTGTCCGTATATGCAAATGCAACATGGACAGAGCATAAAAATAAGCTCAATGTCTTTGAAATAAAATGTTTAAGATCTATCTTTAGTGGCGATTAGCCAAATGATGTGGACGGGTTAGGGTTAGGCTGTACACTAACGAACAAACAGACTCGACCGTACACATAGCCTTCTTGTTGGAGCTAACTTGCAAGTGAAAACAGCAAACAAATATCGCTCGCAACCTGTCTATATTCCCAACACGTGCCATCAAAAATGCAAATATGAATGTCATCATAGTCAAACTTCATAAATATAATACCTAGGGTAAATTTAAAATTTATATTTTGGTTTAGTGAATGTAGTAATTATCATGTTTGTAATTTACACTCGACTCCAAGTCGCTGAAGCCGACGCTGTATGAGGTTGCGGAAACCGACCATTAAGTTCACAAGTCCTCCACGATAGACGTAAGGCCATGATTATGTAGGAGGAGTTTCCTGACCACCTATCCACTAATAGCGCCCTCTAAATTATTATCAGTTACGCTGTCATCGACGATCCATTCATCTTACGCTGGTAACAGATAACGTGGACAGGAAGACAGAAGAGAAATAAATAGGAAATCATGTCGTGTCATGACATATATAACAAAAGTATCTCTACTCTAAGGGAAAACTCACATGAAGTTTCGTTTGATAACAAAACAGACCCACTCCTGTTTTTGAGGCTGTTGGGTAAACATTTTTGCTTAGTTTGAGAACTCACTATTCGGTAATTCGATGCATTTCAACCTAGATCGACTGAAGAATGAATTTATCTAGCATAAAACTACAGAGTGAGTTAGTGACTGAGTTTATAAAACGTAGTCCTTACCTTTCATTTAATACTAGCAGGCTGGCCGGCCAGCGTTGCCCGGTTGTAAAATATGCATACATATTGTATTTTAATTCATACAGAAACTGAGAAAGGCATTGCACGGTCGTAAAATAGGCATAAATATTACATTTTAATCAATACAGATTTCTTATTTATTATAAACAGAAATACCGTAAGTATTAAATGTAACGTTAAATTCCTTTAAATAAATGAAGTAAAAAATTTATTTAAAAAAAAAACGAAATAAACGGAGACATGTGCGTACAAGTATTATGGTTTTTCTAAACAGTTCACTTCGTGTAACTAAAAAAAAAAAAAAAAATACTCGAGCTGAGATCGAAACTGAAACCTAAAGACAGTGATTCAAGTACGATAACTATTAGGCGAGCTTGACGTGATCTTTAAAGCGTGTTTTCAACTCCACTTATTCTTAACATAAGAAATCTGTCATATTTTTATTGGCTAGGGATTTTTATGCCCAGCTTCCAAAGTTAACATAGATTAGACCATTCCTGCAATGATCTGATCCCTGTTTATTTTGCAGTGGGATACTGATTCTGGGAGGGCCATCCTCCTAGGCTTCGCCTTCTCTTTTCTAGAAGGGGTTAGTTTATTGCTAATTATCCGAGGCACCCTTACTAGGGAATTCCAACAGGGCTGCCCGGGCACTTTTTGTAGGTCAGAGTGTTCCTTCTCGGGGGCACTGACTTTTCAATCCCACTTTCCAGCCCCTGGTGTTACAATTCTTGCAGTAGGCGAGAACTATGAATACTTTGGCCTTTTTGGTTAGGAGTAAAGTGTAGTATCAGTTAACAGGCAGATAAAAATCCGATGATTCCCAAGTATCAATTTTTCTATTTTAACCTCTTAGCCCCCCTTTTTTCCAGACGAAAATGGATTAAAAATTTTCCACATGTCTGAATACCCTATATACCAAATAGGCAAGGAGAGGTCCAGGACGACTGGAAACAATGCTGAGATAAGTGGAGCGCACATACAGCACCCGGAATTCCAAAATGGTCACCCATTTTAGTACTGACAAGAGAACTGATGTGTCAACGTGATTATGTTGTACATTACTGAGATATCATGGGAAAGGAAAATAGTTTGAATATGCTTGAACGGCCCAAACACTCAAGTATAAGTCCTAGTACTGAGAAATTCCCCAAAAGGGGCAATCTAGATTGAAACAAAAATTAAAATTGCCTATTTCATTGATTGAGGACAGAAAAGATGAAGGTTAGTATCAGGACAGATACTACACTTTGCTCCGAACTAAAAAGCTCAAAGTGTTCATAGTTCTCACATACTGCAAGAATTGTAACACCAGGGGTCGGAAGTGGGATTGAGAAGTTAGTGCGACCGAGGAGGGCACTCTGACCTGCAAAAAGTGCCTGGGCAGCCCTGTGGGCATTCCCTAGTAAGAGTGCCTCAGAGGATTAGCAATAAATTAACCCCTTCCCAAAGAGAGAAGGAAAAGCCTGGGAGAGTGGCCCTCCTAGAACTAGCATCCCACTGCAAAATCAACAGGGATCAGATCATTGTAGGAATGGTCAAATCTATGCTGACTTTGGGGGTTGAGGATAAAAATCCCTAGCCAACAAAATCCAAGTTGGGGTAGTTTCTCTTTCACCCAGTGACATGCAGAGATCTGGTAATGCCGAAGTGATGCTTGGGGCCAACTTGTAAATTGTATGCCTCAAAGACTCAAGTATAAGTCCTAGTACTGAGAAATAGGAGAAAAGGAGATAATTTGAAGATGATAGGATGCCGTTGTCTCCATCTAATTTGGATGCCTGCGGCTACTGTCTCATAGTTCTCTCTTTCTGCATGCCCCTGGGTTGGCCAATAAATTAAGACAATCCCTAGATTGTTAGAATGTGCTACATCTTCACCATCTCGATTAGGTATTAACAGAGGGAGGGGTGAGGTCTCTAAGCAGTCGAACATGATATCACACTATGTTACTTGATACTTAATAGGTCAGTGAGTACACTTTTTAACACTCGGATTATTTTAAATATTTTTATTATTTGTTTATGTAAGTATATTTCAGATAGATTAGAAATCAATGTGCGAGACGAACGAGCGTAATAAGCTATTCCTTTTTTCTTTCTTTCCTTTTTACTTCTTTTACCGTCGGAGTTTTACATATAGATGCGATTCGAACAAACACTTAAAAAGCAAAGGCTTTAATTGCTACGTTTTTCTTTTCTTCGCTTCATTGGGATTCGCTTTTTTTTTCGTCGCTCCCAAACCAAGAAATTTTCTTATTGTTCTGATTGAATAAATTTCCTATTTTCTTCTTCTACATAATTTAAAGTAATAGCTTCGTTTTTAACTTTATTTCTTATAAAATGATATTTGATGTTTGGATTTTTTAGTGAAATATTGGATATTAGGCTAATGCTATGCTTTTACAAGAAAACCACTACTTATCAAGGTTCGAAGGCCACTCGAGGATAAGGGTTAATGAATGTAAGGTGGTAGTGTAGTAATCGTTAATGCTGTAAATTGTGTAGAATTTGATTATTTAAAGAGACATCTCAACAAAAACTTGTTTACATTAGACTTGAAGGCCACCATACTGTAGTCAGCCGGGAAGCATGCCAGCGGAACTGTGTTCCACAGGCGGGCAGTTCTAGGAAAGAAGCTTTGTTTGTGGAATTTGCATTTAGATTTAAGCACAGCTAGAGAGTGGCAGAAATTGTTGATAGCGGTTGTAGCTAATTGAGTGTTTTTCATGACAGTTTGAGAAGGGGGACCATCAATTGGAGCTCAGATGAGCAATTGCAATGAGAATAACGATAAAGCAGGAACAGGCTCGCAATGTCTCTTCTGTAGGAAAGAGGTAGCAGGGAAGAGAAAAGAGCATCACCTACTAGATTTTGAAGCTGGTTATTGAACTCTATCAAGGCAGGATAGGGAACACTGAGCAGCTCCTAGATAGATTATGACAATTAATTACTATGGAGTTTTTTTTTAGTTAATCTCGGTTTTATAGAAGAACATTCAAAAGTAGTGTTTCTTGAACAGAATGTCTCTGTGTATGATGTTTGTGTGTTTCTTATAGAAAGTTTATGTAATTTACATCTAATATATAAAAGGTAAAAGTGTGTTAGTGTGTGTATGCTGACATACACAATGAACACTGACAAAATTAGTATCGTTAGAAAGATCAATCTCTCTTATGAAAATATCTAAAAATTGGTCAAAAAGATTAATTCTGTTATGATCAACTGAGCCGTTTTCTGCAAGAAAGAGTCAGTTTTTGCATTAACATTTTTGCAAGTCATACGCCTTACCATTCTTAACATAATTTTTGATTTTCGAATTTTGCTACTATAATACAGAAGCTCCGAAATGTGCCAATTTACGATGCCAAAAATGATTCTTTTTTTTTTTTTTTTTTTGTTTAAAACATTATTTTAAATTGCTGTTACTAATGTTGACATGATAAATATTTATGGATTTTAAAATAACAATGAAACTATAATGTACTCGTATATATTCATTATATTTGCAAAAACACATGCAGGGAAAAGGGTAACAGCTGACGTCCGAATTCGTGACAGTGACGGGAGTATAGGTTGAAACACATTTCCCTTACAAGAAAAAAAAAAAAAAGGAGCAACATCATCACAATCACAACCATCTTTAGAGGAAGTAGTTCCTATTTTTCCTCTAAATATCAAGTCCTCCTACTACCCTCAGTCATCACCAGGAGGAATTCTGCTCTTTCAACAGATATGAGGTTTCACCCTCTATAACTGGCTCATAAACTCATAGACATAGTATAATCTTTTCCTTTTCTGATTAAAAAATAATAAAGTCTCCCCAGACTAGTTCTGCCTTTTCTAATTGGCTGAGCCATGACCATTCCTATATTCCAGATTAATGGTTTCTGCATGCTAAATTATCGCTAATGTGCCATTTTAATATGGCGTCACAATGATACCTACTTTTTCCCTCTGAATAAATTGCTTGCTCATTTTCTTACATTTTACTGCATCGCTTTGTATTTTCTCTCTTTATCTCTTGCTATTTCTCTCTGTATACATTCTTCCCGACTCCCTCTCTCCCTAGTTTGCTTTTTATATTTCCTTTTATCCGAAGAAAAAAACATTTCATGGCGATGCTGAAGAAAAACAATAAACATTTATTTCCTCTCTCTCACTTACTCGCTTTGTACATTTCTTTGAGTAATTATATTTTTCCAAACATAGTTACTTTTTTTAAATGTACTTTATTTAAATATACTTTATTTAAACCTATGCAATCTATTACGATCGTAGTGGATTTAAAAATAAATGTTTTGGCAATATCATCTACTGGATTCGTACTTATGTTTGAATTTAATGTTTTTTTAACATATGTCAAATAGAGTAGTGGTCGATGGACAAAAATCAGAGGCCTGCAGTATTAATGCTGGAGTCCCTCAAGGGTCAATCCTGGGCCCAACTCTCTTCCTGATCCACATCAACGATCTCTCTAAACACATACTTAAATCATTTGTTGACATCTATGCTGATGACACGACCATCTACGGCAACACATCAAAGGCTGTAAACGACAAAGTTCTCTCTGATTCTCTCTCCTCTGATCTCGAGCACGTGGTTCAGTGGGGGAAGACGTGGCTGGTTACCTTTAATACATTTAAAACCAAACTTCTATCATTACATCATCAACGCTCTGATCCCCATCTGGCATCAATTGAGATGGATGGCTCTCGTCTGGAGAGGCCCCGTGTTTTGACAAGCTTCTGGATTTGACCTTTACTCCTGATCTGAAATGGAACACGTACATCAAATCTGTTGTCAAGGTCGCTGGAAAGATGGTGGGATCCTTCTACCGCTCCAGAAGATATCTCACTACTGATACAATTCTCTATCTATATAAAAGCCAAGTATGTCCAAGGATGGAATACTGCTGCCATATCTGGGCAGGAGCTGCTATAAACAGCCTATCCTGCCTTGACAGAGTACAAAATAGACTTTGTGGCTTAGTGGGGGATGCCCTTTTCTCTACCCTGCAACCTCTCTCTCACAGAAGAGACGTTGCGAGCCTATCCTTGTTTTATCGTTATTTCCATGGCAGGTGCTCGTCTGAACTCCAATCTCTGGTACCCCTCGCCAATCTTTCACGAAAAACACCCGTCTAGCTGAATCCACTGTGAAAAATTTTCCTCACTCTTTATCTGTGCCTAAATCAAAACGTGAATTCCATGAACAAAGCTTCTTTCTTAGAACTGCACGCCTGTGGAACTCTGTTCCGTCTGCCTGCTTCCCACCTGACTACAACTTGGATGTCTTCAAGTCCAACGTTAACAAATTCCTAATGAACCGCCTCCTTAAGTAAACACTTCATCAAATCTCCACACTAACGTACTGTACTTGCAATAACCCTTATCCCTGAGTGGCTTGATAAGTGGTGACCACCGTGTAAAAAAAAAAAAAAATATTCACATTTTAAAACTGTTAAACTATTTTTATAGTTAACTATATTTTAGGCTAATTTTTTTCACCCCGCTTATAATAAAAATTTATAACCTTTTTATGAATTGACTTTTTATTTTTTAATCACATATCTTTTCAAATAACTATGCTTATTTAAGTTAATATTTTGTCAAACTGTTTAAATATTTAAAAAATATATTTATTTACAGAAACATGAAAAGAAAACAATGAATGTGTCACATTTTTTACAGTTTCAAAAAAGTGAATGTGAATAATTTAACAGTTTAAAAATGGGAAAATTTCATACATGTAAAAAAAAAAACATTAAATTCAAACAACATAATAAGTACGAATCCAGTAAATGATATCGCCGAAACATGTTTAAATCGGTGATGATCATAATAGATCGCGCAGGTTAAAAAAAGTCCATTTAAATAAAGCATATTTAAATAAAGTACATTAAAAAATGTAACAATATTTGAAAAAACTAAAAAACAAAACGTAAATATGTTTGAAAAAATGTTCTTTTCTGGACTGATTCCGAGATTGCACACATGTTAACTTTTTTTTTTTTTATTCGAGTGGGGGTAAATTTGTACATTAGGTCCACCTCCACAATTTTCTTTAGAATGACAACTTTCTTAGGTTTTCCACTCTGCTGATTAAGAAAATCTCATTCAAATTTTGTGGAGACAAGTACTTATAGAGATATAAAGACTTGTATTATGTACTGTAATTCACTGGCTTCCAGGTTTGTATGCACATGCAATAAACAAATCTACTTCTCTCCTACTGACACTGCTCTTCCCCTCATTTTTTTTTAGCATTAATGGGTCGTGCTAATTTTGTTATTTGGGAGATTTGTGATTTGTATGTTTTTGATCTCCCATGAGTGTGAAATTAATAAAATCAAACTCCATGATTAAAGCGGGGAAATGTGCATATTTATAAGATGAAGGTTCAGAATTGTAATCCAAGTGTAAAAATAATATTTCTGTAATTGTAAAAGTATTTGCTGGAAGTCTTTCGTGACTGAAGAAATCCTTGGCGACTGAGGAAATCGTTATTGTCAGCATATTTTATGAAGAAACAACACGAATGAAGGTATACCAGGAAGATATGAGTTTTGTGAGGAAAAATATTCCTTCTTTGTTGTTTGTATGAGTTTCATTGGTAAAAGATTGAATAATTTATCTGTTTCAGCTTGAATTTGGATTTTGTAGATTATCCATTGCAGCTTGATATTCTTAACCGTACAGTTTTATGTCTTTCGGATGGAGTCAAACGCTTGTAGTAACGCTGTCTGGAACTTGTGGAAACGTTGTCAAGATTGATTTGTTTTTATTATTTATATTGATCTTCTTGAACATTCTGGCCTGTTTACTGTCTACATGCGCAAATAGACAAAAATATAGTCTCATGGATTTGTGTGTAAAAGGGTCATGTCACAGCCACACTTCTACGCACTGACAGAACTGTGTGAACAAATGGTGACAAAATCAAATTGTTTCTGAACTGAATAAATTCCTATGATTACATAAGGATTTGATTTAGCTGGTCACTACACACATGCACATATTACAGGGATTTTTAAGAGAATCTGAAAATTAAAAAAAAGAAAATTCTGTAGATAAATAATCACAGATTTTGAAAGAATCTGAATTGGCAATTGTATCAGAATCGGGGATTTAGAACAGAATCGATAATTGTATCGGAATTGGGAAAAATATTGGAATCATTTCACCCTAATATTTACCTGTCCCCCACAGCAGCAAAGTTAAACATGAGATCAATTTATAGTTGAGTTCAACCCCCCCCTCCCTCCCCAAGGAGGCACTCTGGACGAATGCAATACGTTGATATCATCAGACCCATCAGCATTGCTCGATGAAGATGTCTTACGTTATCAACTATAAACAAATTCTACCTCTCAAAGGAGAAGGCAATACATGGGAGAATGGCTTCCCACTGTAGCAAGCTTAAACACGAAATCAATTTATGATAGAAGAATCCATCACTTTTAAAATGGATGTAAAAATAGCTATGATCAGGCCCCTTGGCATTTCCAGAAGTGAGCACCTCAGGCAATTGGCTGTAAACTAATCCTAACTCATAAAGGAGAAAGTAATGTCTGGGAGAATGCCCCGCTCTCTAGCTGTCTTTAATTGTAGCAGAGTTAGGTATGAGGTCAGTTTATAGTGGCGAATCCAGATGACCCTCTCCCCAAAGTGTGGCCACTATATGCATACAAAAATAACCATGAAAGTACCTGAAGCGATTGGCTATAAACCAATAACCCTCCTGAATATGGCGGAAATGCCTTGAAGGGAGGGTTTAGTTGCTTCCCATTGCAACAAGGGGGCACTCTGGATGGCTGAAAAATTAGCTATGATAGGGTCCATTGACATTTCTTGAAGTGGATATCTCGGGCGAATTGGTATTAAATCAATCCTACATGATGAAGGAGGAGATAATGGCCTTGGAGAATGGTCGTAGCTACCTTTAACTACACTAAAGTCAGGTATAAGGTCAGTTCATTAGGATGAATCCAGCCCCCTTCCCGCTTTTCCCGAAAGTGTCCACTCTAGATTCATACAAAAATAGCCATGAATATACCTCAAGCGATTCGTTAATGAACTACTACTTCTCCTGAATGTGGAGATAAAGCCTGGAAGGATTGCCTCTAGAACATATACTATATTTTGATCTTTTGATCTTAACACAAATGCTAAGTAATATGATTCTTATTCACTTGTTTTATACTTCAATAAGATGTGACACAAGGTCAAGATGATGGAGAAATCTGGTTGGATTCAAAAGAAACCAAAAACTGACTTATTGGTATTTTGTGACATGGTCGCCTCAGGCGATCGGCAATAAACCAACCTTCACTCCCAAAGGAGAAGTTAATGCCTGGGAGAGGGTGTTGAGATGATTTTCACTACAACAAGATGTGGTATAAGGTGAAACTAGGTACCCCAAAGAGACACTAGCTGGGATTAAAAATATCTGAAAACGACTGCTTTGCAACTGCTCTTTATGAGAGGTTTTATTGAATGCAGTAAAAATTCAATTATGCTTAGATATTACCTTATGCTGGGCACTCTCACCAATATACCACATCCACTCTACGGGCTGACTTTACTTAAATATCACCAAGTGGTTTCAATGAAATTTTATTTACCAAAAGAAAATGTACACAAATCATGATATGAAACAACGTTAACAACACTCGAAAAAGAAAGAAAATGAACAAAATAAAATGAAGATTAATAAGGCTTTTCCAATCTCTCCTCATGAACGAGATAATACCTGGGAGGAGTAACCTCATAGAACCTATTATTAACCTCTTGACGCAGAATTTAGACACAAGGTCAGGTGTGGTTTTAAAAAGCCAGCACACTAAGTGAAATGCACTGACACACAAAAAATACCTGAGCATTTTCATCCGCAGTTTTTTTTTGTTTGTTTTTACAGGAGAATCACCACTTATCAAGACGTGAAGGTCATTCAAGGATAAAGATTAGTGCATATGTATAGTAATGGAAATTGGATAGAAGTTGACTATTTAAGGGAACGGCTCAGAAAGAATTTGTTTACTTTGGACTTAAAAAAACGATCATGTTGTAGTTAGCCGGAAAGCAGGCTAGTGGAACATAGCCCCACAGGCGAACAGTTCTAGAAAAGAAGCTTTGTTCATGGAACTTGCGTTTAAATTTAAGCACAGATAGAGGAGAGGGGAAATTGTTGATAGTGGTTGTAGATAGGCGAGTGCTTTTTTTTTGTGAAAGTTTGGCATTCATCGATTGAGGCGTGTGAGGCGATTAGAAATAAATTCATGCTCGTCTCAAAGAGGGAGAATAAAGAAAGCCTGGATGGGTGGGTCTCCTAGGACTGGATCTCAGCAGCCAAATGACATTTAGTTCTCTCCCACTGCAAGAACTGTGACACGAGGGTCGGAAAATGGAATTGAGAAGTAGCCCCCCCCCTTTCCCCCCTCTCCCTGAGGAGGGGAACTCTAACCTGCAAAAAGTGTCTGGGCAGCCTCGTCGGCATTCCCCGATAAGGACGCTTCAGGCGATTAGCATTAAACTACCCCCTTTTCAAAGCCTTTGCAAAGCCTGGGAGGGTGGACCTCCTAGAACTGCGCAGAACCAGCATCACACAGAAACAGCTGGTAACAGAGATCCGATCATTAGCGGAATGGTCTCTAATCTCTGTTGATTTTGGTAGTTGAAGAGAAAAATCCTTAGCAGTCAGAGAATCGAGCCAGATATTATATCTCATTCCGATAAAAGAAGGCTCTGTTAGTTCGACTCAGCCTGTAGAAATTATGTGTTAATTAGATAAGTTAGTAAGTGCGTTTTATTTATTTTTTTTTTTTATTTATTTTCCCCTTCTTTTTAAACTCTAGGAGGGTTGTATCTTCATTAACAGTTTACGTAAGTATTTCTTCTGAAAGTTTTGAAACAAATTAAGTCATGTTAAATAGAAAAGAAGGGAGTAGAACGAGTCGAAGAATAGGCACAGTCTCTCCAGCTGCATGAATTTCGGTTTTTGGAATTAAAAAAAAAAAATTAAGAGAATTAAAGAAGAAGGAAGGGGGTTACACATATCGAGTGCAGGATAGCTGAAGAAGTCGGGAGGATGCAGTTTTGTGAGGAGAATGTATATTTATTCTAAAAAAAAAACAAACAAAAAACTAGAATTAGTAGACAGAAGAGGGAGAGAGAAAAATAGCGTAGCGAAGGAAGAAATCGCTAAACAAAAGGAAAAGTAAGATTTTTTTCTTTTCTTTTGCGAAAAAAGAAAGTAAGAAAAAAAAAAAAAAAAAAAACCCAAAGCCAATGTCACTAAACTCCACATCGCACATGCGCGTAACAGATGACCCAAATTCATAGCGGGAAAGTCGAATAAAAAAAATTACTATCACTTTGCGATCTAATATTATACACGATACCTCGCCCGGATTTCCATATTTGTTATAGGTAAGTTTTTTTAAAAAAAAGACAACAACAAAAAAAACAAAACATATATATTGTAACTAAGGAGGGGGGAATAGGTCAGTCGGATAAAAAATACGGACAGGTGTGATTTAAGCGCACTTTTTCGGCTGCTGTCAAGCCAAGGTGTCCGTCTCTCTCTCTCTTTTTTTTTCGCCACCGACTGCGTCCTTTATTATTGTGTGACAGACTGCCAAAAACTGGGGGACCAATCTGTAATCTTTTTATTATGTAAACTGATCCCTCACTTCGTGTACACTATGTCAGCATGCTTTCCGTGTAGTGTTTTTAGTTTCTTTTCAGTTTAGTTGGTATATCTTAGTTTCGGAAATCATTATTCATCATTCTGAAACGAAAAGATGTATTTGATTCACGCTCATTAATTTTTTTTCTTTATAGATATATAAACAACGTTATGAATTTGAATTAACCACATCTTCTGGTTTTGGAATGATAACTAATGGTTGGTACACATGTTCTGAAATTGAAAATTTATTTTCATTGAGCTTAATATTTGTTACAATTCGAAATATTTTATATAATATATACTGTAGTAGTGTGTGTGTGTGTGTGTGCATATGAATTTATTTTTGTGTGGAAGGGTGCTTTTTCATTCTATTTTTATTTTTTATGAAAATAGAATCAAATAAGCATGGATCTTGTCATAAATAAATTGGAATATAAATATATATATATATATATATATATATATAAGTTTAAATCATATACCATAAATTTTCTAAATGAAACTATCAAAACCGCTCGCTTGTATGTAACCGGCATAATACACACTTAATTTTTTTTTTTAAATCTCCTATTAATCGAATATTTATTTAGATAGAAATAAAATAAAGTCAAACTAAAATTTATTTTAAACGTTTCCATTAAAAATAAATGCTTAATATGTATATTAAAGAAACAATAGAAATACTGTAAGACTCCCCCCCTCCCTCTCTTCCAGCTGATGCCGGGTAAATATGGTTATTTTTTTTTTGTTTATGTAAGTAAAAAAAGTAAGTTAGAATTTTGATTTCAAAACAAAAAGTAGTAGTTGACGATTTTAAAGCGAAAGTCGGGTAAATTGCGCCCGTTTTTATATTAAAAAAACTTAAACGAGATTTTCTTGTTTATTTTGTCGCTCAACTTTAATAAATACAATTTTAATTATTTATTATTAATCGTATATTTATATAAATTAAAATAAAACAAAAACAAACAAACAAAAAAAGTCCTAAAGAGTTTGAACCTTGCCATTTTTTTTTAAAAACCTCACATTAACCTTAAACCAACCCCAATTTAAGGTTTAGTTTTGTAAAGGTCGATTTGATTCGGTTCAAATTCTGTAGAAGCACCACAATAAAACAAGGGAAAACTAAAACGAATTAAAAAAATAAATAAAATGTAAACATGACCAGCAATATGTAATATTAACCCATTTTTTTTTTTTAAATTCGTTTTGGTTATAGGCAGACATGAACGACCCCCCCCTCCCTATAATTTTAACCGGTATTCTGCAGTTGGTATTTTTTACGACCTAACCCAGCGTAGTATAAACATCCTCAACGTCCCCATGTTAAGAACGGCTTTCGGAATAAACACCCCAAACATACTTATACTACATACCTAGCATACTATACAAATTACAGGGGAGGGGGATTCTCATTTTTAGGTCCACTCGGTTATATATATATATATATATATTTTTGGTATTATTATACAAACACCGTGACAGCGTTAGGGTTTAGGGTTAGGGGTTAGGGTTAGGGTTAGGGGTTAGGGTTAGGGGTAGGGTTAATTCGCTGTCACGGTGTTTGTATAGTTTTACCATATTTTTTGAACACGACTTCCAAGAAATGTTCCATTAAACAAGATTTCGTGTGTAATTCTCGCCTATACGTAACTTTGCTAAAAATGCATTAAATTATTAATTTCTTTAGTATTAATTGAATATTTATTGAAATAAAGATAAATATAAGGGGTAGTTTTACAGAGTTTGAACCGAACTGTTGAAAAAAAAAAAGAAAAAAAAAACTTAACTCTAACCAAAATTTTAGATTTGGTTTGGCAAAAATCGGTTTCGTTTGGTTCAAATTCTGTAGAAGCACAAATAAGAGAAAACTAAAGCTACAAAGACAAGAGCACCAATCACCATCGCGCCATTTTTGTTTTCGTTTTAACTTGAGCGCTCAGCACAACTTGCGTTTCACACACACACACACACACACACACACACACAATTTAAAATAAGTTGAAATACCTTTAACTTATCCAGGTAGGTAGAAGAGTAGCTTAGCTAGCTTGTCTTTGGTAACATTTATTTGTTATATATTTGTTTCTTCACCATTTTTCGTACCTCGGTCAATTGTAAAACAAACCCGATTAAAAAAAATCTTACTTGAAAAATAAAGAAACTAAAACATGTAAACATGATATTATTTTGAATTATTTTTTGTAAGTCGAATAATTAGAACTAGTTAAATGATAATTAAAAAATTACGGTACTAGTGCAGTCAGTGCACTTATTGATCCGTGCTGACTGCTGAAATAATAACGTTATTATTTAAAAAGCCATTCTTAACATGGAGAGGGGAAGGTGTTTTGTATCTATTCTATACTTTAACCTTACAATTGAATAAAAAAAAAAAAACAGGTACTAGTACACTTACTGATCCGCGCTATTTTTTAAATCATATTTCCAAGTTTAATTTAAGTTTTATGTTTTTTTAAATTCAATTGTAACGTTAAAGTATAGAATAGGTACAAAACACCCTCCCTTCCCCATGTTAAGAATGGCTTTTTAAATAATAACGTTATTATTTCAGCACGGATCAATAAGTGCACTGCACTAGTACCAAAAAAACATAAAATTTTAATTAAACTTGGAAATACGATTTAAAAAGCACCAGAAATTACTTGTGTTATAGGTATATTCATTGAAACAAAATTGCAATTTATATATTTTGGTTATTTTGGTTCTTCTTGACATACGACACGACACACCTGTAAAAACATGTTTGACAAATCTTTTGCGAAAATGTTTTTATTCGACGTTTGTCCAGATAAACAGATCGATTTTTTTAATGTCGGTTTAAGCAAAAACAATATTGCGTACTTAATTGTCATGTCGAAAATAGTAAATTATCTAAAAATTACGAAAGTTCAACGATGGAAAGTTATTTATAGTTTAAAAGTAATTTTTACGGAAAGTTGGGTAAAATTGCATTTTTCTTAGATGTTATAAATTAGACGGTAAGCACATAGGGGGACATAAATCGGAACACAATTTTGGATTACAATTTAATGTCGACCAACATTTTAGCTCAAGCTGAATAGCGATAGACTTACTTAAAACATAATAGCAATTCTAACTCTATGAATTTTCGTAATTTTGGGATATATTAATATTTTCGACATGAAAATTAAGTACGTAATATTGTTTTTCCTTAAAACAACGTAGTTTAAAGAAATAGATTTTTTTTAAACTACGTCGTTTTAAGGAAAAAAAAAACAAGTTTTATTTTTAATTCTTTAAATTTGGTTTTACTTTTGTGAAACATGCAAGTGTGGATATTCTGCAATATAGACAAAAAAAAAAAACAAAACAAAATGAAAACGTTATAAAACAAACAGACAAAAAAACAAAACAAAATGAAAACGTGATAAAACAAACAGACAAAAAAAACAAACAAAACAAAATGAAAACGTGATAAAACAAACAGACAAAAAAACAAAAACAAAATGAAAACGTGATAAAACAAACAGACAAAAAAAAACAAAACAAAATGAAAACGTGATAAAACAAACAAAAAACCCCCCAAAACAAAATGAAAACGTGATAAAACAAACAGACAAAAAACAAAAAAAAAAAAACAAAAACAAAAAAACAAAAAAAAACAAATACATAACAAATAAATGTTACCAAAGGCAAGATAAATTACTCTTTTTACCTAGCTGGATATTTTTTCCTGCGTTTTACAGCATTTTTTCGGTTCAAAAGAAAAACGCATAAAAAAAACAGGAAAAATTATCCAGGTCAGGTAGGTAGAAGAGTAACTTTACTTACCTTTGGTAACGTTTATTTGTTTGACCACCCTTTCCGTTTGTTGTATATTCTCTAAAATGACCGCCTCTTTTTTTTTTTTTTTTCTTTTTTAATGTCAAAATCTTGACCCCTCTCGCGATATTTTATGTTTAATCTCTTAATAAAACGAAGACAATTTCAATTTCACGTGTCTGTTTTTCGTGATTACACAAATTGAATTATTATTTTTATTATTAATTGTTAATCGATTATTTATTGAAATAATAAAATAAACGCAGTAGAGTTTTAAAAAATAATAAATAAAATCGAAAATGAAAAAAAATACTGACACATTCAGTTGATGTTCCCAAGCGTGCGAAAATTTAATGTTCTTCCAGTATTTTGTTTGATTTTCGATTTTTGGGCGATTATCAAGGCTTGACTACGGCTCCAATGAGAATGAGATCACCATTTTATTTTTCACTTTAACCCGACAGGTTTAGAAAACATAAAAAAAAAACTTATCCAGCTAGGTAGAAGAGTAATTTATCTTGTTTATTTTTCATAACCTTTTTGCTTTCTTAACTATTGTGTAAACACACACACACACACACACACACACTTTTTAAATTAGTAAATTAACCGACATACACATACTGGCATATATCTAACTTAACTAATAGTTGGTATAAAAATGGGACGTAGAAAAGGTCAAAGGAAAAGAAATAGTCTTTAAGTGAATTGTTTAAAAAATAATTTATAATTATGTTACCTGTGAAGCATAAATTTAGACGTAATTCATTAAAAGATTACTTTTCGTTTGACCCATTGTACGTTACCATTTTTATATCGACTGTCGGCTATGAATGGATCTATGCCAGTATGTTGGCTAATTTACTATTGAAAAAGTATTTGTTTCCCTTTTTCATACAAAATACTAAATCGATTTTAATGTCAACACGTTCAGCATGTCATAATCTTTAAAAATATATATTTGACGTGAAGATGCGTCTGGAATCTGTTAAACTTATCGGCCCTAATACATTTTAACGTCCACAAACTAATTAATTATTTCCAGCTTTGGAGATTTCCGTCCACGCAATGTAAAAGTTAAGGGAGCCTCCACCTTTTTCCATCTTAAGAATGGCTTTCTAAATTTGCTTGGGGGTGTTAAACTGTGGAAGTGCCAGTTTATCTTAGACGTATGCTTACAGTAGTTTGTAGTACAAACTGTATATTTAACATTCCTAATAATATTACATCTATAGTTGAATTTACCCAGCGTTGTTTGGGAATATTTTTTTTTGGTAAATGTGTAGTTTAGCGGCGTGAATTATTTGGCAGACAAAAATTATAAAGACTATTTTTTGTATATATATATATATATATATATATATATATATAAACATTATTAAACCCTAAGGCTGAAATAAATCCAGAATAAAAATTCATTTTTATTTTTTCATCATTTTTTATTAGACTAAATGTACAACATTCGAGGCCGACATTTTACTTTTAAAATTTAGTCTTTCTAAGGTTTGACAGATTGGCCTTTTTTAAGGCCAAATTTGGCCATTTTTTACGCTCTTTATTGAACCATGTTTTTGGCCGACGTACTTTTCGTAATGATAGAGCATAAAATGGCCAACTTTGGCCCTTTTAAGGTCAAATTTTAAAAGCAATATGGCGGCCTCGAATGTTGTACATTTAGTCTAATAAAAGATGATGAAAAAATAAAAATGACATTTTTTCTGGTTTTATTTGTCTAATGTGTTTTATATGAAATTAATAGTTTTTATAATTTTGTGTGTCAAATAATTTACGCCGCCAAACTACACATTTACCTTTTTTATACTACATTATTTTGCATGTTAAGATAGAGTCGACAGATCGATTTTTAAAATATGAAGTTTTAAGCAAAAACAATATTACGTACTTAATTTTCATGTCGAAAATAATAATATATCCAAAAATTACGAAAATTCATCGAGTAGAACAATTGTTATTGTGTTTTTAGTAAACAAATAACAAGAAAAAATGTCTATCGCAAGACGACAAATATTACACGTGATAAGTAATCTATAATATTCATTCCGAGTTATGTCTACTTTATAATGTCTAAAAAAATACAATTTTGCTCAATTATCCATAAAAATTACTTTTAACTATGAATAACTTTGTACTCAATGAATTTTCCTAATTTTGGGATATATTACTATTTTCGATATGACAATTAAGTACGTAATATCGTGTTTTTTTTTGTGTTTTTTTTTTTTTTGCTTAAAACGACATATTTAAAAAAAAAAATCTCATCTGTGTCGACTCTTAACAAGCACGTATTACTATTCACGACATATTATTTGCATACTTGTGCCGTTTACGGATCGTGCTGAAACAATAACGCTGTAAGGAGGAAAGTTTTTTTGTTTTTTTTAAAACTATTCTGCTTTCACCTAACAATTTAAATAAACAAGATACCGTAAAACTTGAATTTAACTTGAATATCTTATCTAAAATAAATAAATAAATCGAAAAAAGCACAATATATAAACAAGTAGCATTATTTTAAATGAAATTCAATTGGGTCCAAAATATGTTCTTGTCTACTCATTTGCGACCTATTTGCGTTAAAAAAATTATACTAATATATTTAATGCGTCGAATACGATATATGTTGTAAATATCGATGCTGAGTAACGTAACCATTTTGTTTAGCCACTTGTTTACGTTGGGGGACCTTATTTCCCGTGGTTAAACAAAATGGTGACTTTATATGTTGCATTCAGCATATTAATAACTTAAAATGCTTATATATCTTATTATAATAGATTAAATTTAAGCTACATCCTCCAATGTTGACAAAGAGCTGGCATCTGCAAAAAAAAAAAAAAAAAAAAAGGAAACGAGTGTTTTTTAATTTCATTGGGTTTTTTTTTTCGACTTGGATTTTCGCGCGCACGCGCGTAACAAAGATGACCGCCAATGAATACAATGCATAATACAACTTTTTATATCTCGGTAACTACTTATTTATGCAAACTTTTAATGCGATTTCCGTATTCAACATAGTTGAAAACCATTGAAAGTCGTCATTTGAAAGAAAATTGTGGAGGTGGACCTAATCTAAAAAAATACTGATTTTTTTTAAAAATAAGTGATGATGAGAATAATGGAAATAGTATTCCGACGAAGGAACAAGCCGAGTTATGGGTTTATCAACATTTCGTCTTTATATATATTCATCCAGAGAAAGTCTCGAAATAAGGATGAAACGTTGATGAACACATAACTCCCCCCTGTTCCTTTGCTTATTTAAAAACATACAATTTGAATATAAACTAGTTCCATTTTGCAGATGAAAGCTCCGGGCAAAACCATTTACAGCATTGGGGGGGGGGGGAGACGTAGCGTGAATTTAACCATTAAATTAACACAGCAAGGTCACAAACGAGTAGGTGGACTAAAAAAAAAAAAAAAAAAAAAAAAAAATTATTTTGGTCTAATTTCCAAACCTTTAAAATAATTTATGTTGCTCATACTAATGGCATTTATTTGCTTCCTCACGAAAACAAAATGTGACACAAAGTCGTTTTTCATGTGAGTTGAAAATCAACTCCCCCAAAAAGGGGTACTCTGGAATAAAAAAAAAAAAAATTGCCTTCGTATAGAAGGGTTTCTCCTCCATTAACTAAGGACAAATTAACTTTACAACAAATTAACTTAACAGAACAGATGCTACACTCTTAGCTCGAGTAATTATTATCCAAATTAATGATACAATTGAATCGCTAATCGTATTGATAGCGAGAAAATAATTTTGTGCATGCATTAAAAATGTTTCTTTTTTTTTCATTTATTTATTGTTAAATATTGTCATATGGGGAGTTATTTTGAGTTAAAATTTATTGTTAAAGATACACATTTTTGGTGATGAACAAACGCACTTAAAACATCTACACATTAATGAAAACACGTTTTCGGGCTTATGTCTTGTTGGTGTAAAAAGCGAAACGCCTATCTGAAAGTGAACCGAAAAACGAAACGAGCGCTTCTTTATTATTCTTTAAAAAATAAAAAAATAAAAAAAAGTACCTAGTTTCGTTTTCCATTTCAAGTAATGACGTTTAGCTTTTTGTATGAACAAAACGTAAGCCCGAAAAATGTGTTTTCGTTATTCAGTGTATAGATAAGTGTATATTTATTACTAAAAATATGTATTTCTCAATAAATGCTAACTTGAAAAGATTTCTCATGCCGTAATATTATATATATATATATATATATATATATATATATATATATATATATATATATATATATATATATATATATATATATTAATGCCGACACAAAATTATTTTTTCGCTAGCCTGTCAACTCGATACGGTATTTAGTGACTTTACCCACATTATCATTATCTAAAAGCAGTAAATCATTTTAAATATGATTTTGAAAGTCAAAACAAGTCATGAACCAACTGTAATTGTTATATTAAAATTGATTTTTTAATCACTATGATATAAATCCCCCCGAAAAGTTCAACCTAAAAGAGCCAGTTTAAATGACTTTCTATTCAACAGTTTAAATGCTTTAAAATTCCTTTCAAACTTCGAAGAGTTACGAAGTACATTCGTTCTTAAAAAAAAATAAATTTAATAGCAAAATATTAAAATAGCTGACTCTCATTTTTTTTTTTAAATAAATAAACCGAAAATAAATTCCGTTCGACTTACATTCAGAAGCAGAGCAGAGATTATTTTTAAGATTAAAAATTTTTTTTTTTTATGTTATTGCATTTAAAACATAAATGAATAAATAAATAATAATAATAATAATAATAAACAACAAAAACTTGGCCCAAAAGACACGAAACGTGGTAATATAATTTTTGCTATTAATAAAAAGATTTAAATTAATTTTTTTTTTATAAAGAAAATTTAATTTGATTGATAATTCCGTGTAAAAAAAGGGGGGGGGTAAAATCGCGCACAAAATTCTTTTGCTGACGATTTTATGAATGGCGATGATAATGTACGGGGTTAGGCTAGCGTCCTAAATCCCATTCTCAAAAAAAAAATTATACGATTGTTGCAATTTTTGTGCTTCTACAGAATTTGAACAAAACTAAATCGACCTTTTCAAAATTAGATCTAAAACTTAGGTTTTGGTTAAAAATAAATAAATAAATAAAATACTGTGTAGAAGTACCGCAAAATAGTCCCAAGGTTCCAGGGGTTCATACCATGCAATGTCGTAGTTTACACATGTCGGAACGTTGTGAAGATAGTAGTCCGAAAAACCAAAGTTTCTAAAAGGAAGAGGGGGAGGGGTTGTCGTTACTAATTAAATCAAATCAAATATTTGAATATTTGTTAAGTTTTTTTCAACATCTTAAATTGCAGTATAATTTTGAAACTACAAATTAAATAAAGTCGCGGCATAAAAATACTATAGACAACAAAACGAAAAAGTTGTCACCCCCCCCCCCAAAAAAAAACAAATGTCAGCAAAGGCAAGATAAGTTACTCTATGTATTTTGTTTGTCTTTTTGGTAAATGTTTACTTTAACTACAACAGAACACCAACCAATAAAATTTGTTGTTTTATAGGTTTTCGGGGTCGCTAAGAACAAATCTGATATTCAAACTCGAACACCCCATAATTTTATTATACCATATTTCTTCAAACTGAAACATAATTATCAAAGTATACTTACGCAGATAGATATGAAAAGTCTTTATTAAAGTTTGTACCTATTTCCATTCGATGGAGGCCAGGAGGCGCAAATGCAGACCCCACAATTTTATTATACCATCCCTGTTTAAGTTAAAACATACTTATTAAAGTATTATTATGTACATCTATATCAAAAACACTTGTAAACGTTTTTTTCAGTTTTTAATTTTTTTATTTCCATACTTTGTGGACCAGGCGCGAACGCAGACCCCACAATTTTAATGAACGACTGTTCTGCAGGATCAAACATACCCATTCCTATGTCTCGATACAGCTTCTATCATTATATGTAATCAGTTTTTTAAAATAGTCTCAACCATATAGGAGCCTATTCGTGACCACACACACACACACACACACACACACACACACGGCTTTATATATATATATATATATATATATATATATATATATATATATATATATATATATACATACATACAGTTGAAAAAAAAATCAGGTAGATAAATAAATAAATATAAATTTTAAAAAATAATATAAAAAAAATTATTGAATTATTTATCATTTATTTATTTATCTGCTCATAAAGATTGTACATTCCTGCATTGTAAGCCTTCAAAATACCTTTTATTCTTTAAAAATGCTTTAAGCAAACCACACCATACTTCTTATATATATATCGATTCAAATCCTACTTTCCGGATCTTGTGTCACCTCTTTTTTAATGTGTAAAACGACACCCCAAAAACGGTTGATATGCCGCAAAGCGCAGCAAGCAACGCTAGCAGACCGACTTCAACAGTTGTGATTATATCGGCCTATTTTCACATGCCATATTGTCAAATGTGGGAGAATTTTGGCACAAGTTTTTCACGAGAAGAAACGTCAATTCTTTTCATAACGATTACTTATTTCTCGTCATTTACAGCACAAATGCAATCAACATGAGAAAAAACATTGCAATTAATTATACCAAACAACAAACGGCACACACACATACACACATACACACACACACACACACACATACACACACACAATTCACTTTTGAAAACACGTTTTATTTTCTCATAAGAGTTATGCTACAGATGTTTCGTGAGCAATCTTTAACGAACTGTAAATTTAGTAATCACTAAATTTAAAAAGTTGTTCTAGCAAATTACCTAACAATTTAATTATATTAAAAATATTGTAAAAACTGAATTTAACTTGGAAATATAATGAAAAAAAAAATAGCTTTTTAAATTTTGTAATCAGATCTGTAACGTATACTCTTATGAGAGAAAAAAAAAGAACGTGTTTTCAAAAATTGTGGATATGTGTATATACAGTAGCGTCCAAAACTAGGGGACAAAATTTTAAAACCTAATATTTGTTGACCTTCAGGACAAGATCAAAGTGTAGTATCTGTTCTTCAGATGCTGCACTTCAATTTCTTGTTCTCTGTCAGTGGAGGAGAAATCCTTCACTACTGAGACAATTTTTATTTTTGTTCCTTTTCTCCACGTTAAAAAACGACCCTGGTGTCTAACTCTGTCCCGTGGGGAGGCATTGTAAATAGGAACAACTGTGAAAAGCTGAAATTTTGACAACTGGTAGTTGTTATCATCCATAATAACATACTAAAATTTGTCAAAATGTCAAAATTTCAGCTTTTCAGTTGTTATTTCTAACAAATATTAGGTTTTAAAATTTTGTCCCCTAGTTTTGGACGCTACTGTATACGCTCTGAATAGCTTTGAGCATCAGACAAATGCAATATATTTTGGTATTGTGTACTATTTATATTATATTATTGTTTATCCTGCTATAACTGGAAAAACATTACTCTTAGTAGGGGTAGGCTATAGAAACAAAAGTTTTCAAATAAATGCCAAAAGTGGCTTATTACCTTCATTTATATGTAAATAGATGGGAACAAGTGATTTTGTTCAAAACGGGTCAAAATTGGAGGGTCGCTGATTTGACCGCGTCAACGCGTGAAAATGGCCCAAATTTCCCCCCCGAACACACTTAATCATTTATTGAAAGCCACAGGTAGCATTTTTTGACTATAAATGCATTTGTATCATTAAATCTAACATTCCCATTGGCTATCCCACAAGTATAGGGCTTTTTAGGGTATCTCAGAGTCCAAAATAGGTCAAAATTAGCCAAAAATGGTCGGAAATCACGGATTTTCCAAAATGCACCTCCCAAGCCACACAGGGTGCAATTTTTGACCATAAATGGCTCTATATCATTAAATCTAACATTCTCACTGGCTATCCCACCTATGTAGGGCTTTTCAAGGTATCTTAAGGGTCCAAAATGGGTCAGATTTACCCAAAAATTAGCCAAAAATGAACGAAAATCACGGATAATCCCCAAAATGCAGGTATTATATCTCATCGGGCTCCTATAAACACTCCTGTATGGCTTTTTACAGTTGGAAGACTGAAATAACCACCCTGTTATCTTATCCATTTGTATTTAGGGTATTTAGAGATCTTTGGGGGATGTAAAAAGGGTCAAAACAATCCAAAAATGACAAAATTACGCTTTACGGTACATAACATATGAATCATTAGTTCATTCATCAATGATACTTTTTAGAAACATCGTAACTTTACTACATCAACTTCTCAGAAAGTAATTAATTGTAAATTGAACATTGAATGTCAATAAAATGCTGTCCAAGAAGAGTCTGAATTCATATTGTTCTCATAGTTAACCCAAAATTGATGAAAATGGCCCTCGATTCGCTATTTCTCGATTTGTAACCAATATATTGAATAACTTGATAAAAGGTATGAGTAATTAGCAAAGGAATTATTTTGTTATTTCAAGACACAGCTTCACTTCACATTACTTTAAAATCATTCAACAGTAAAATATCAATATAATGCATTAAAGAACTCGTCAATCACATCATTATTCTCTAGCACAAATACTGGTTTTCGTCTTGTCAAGTTCCATGCACCAATGACATTGCACGACAAAAATTGAATTTTCAATGTCTTCTGCTCTTCAATTCGGGAAGGATACTGCCATGTTTTCTTTCTATTGTCGTTGGGAAGTGGTTCCAAATATTCTACAATGTATTCATCAATCCCAATTTTCTCCCGTGTCATACCAACAAACCACTCTCGGCCTTTCTGCGTATCCCAGATGGCAATGCATGGTTCGTTCAACTCAACGTCGTCCTCCTGATCAGTATTGATGAGCACAGCAGATGTAGAATCTCCAGATTGATGCAGTTGATCGTACATACTATCAGCATCTGGAATTTGCTAGAGCTATTTTGATTGACTCCTAGAAATTCCGTGCACCAGTTCGCAGATTGTAAGTGACATATGTTTGGGTGGCGATCTCGGTACATGGGACAGTGCTACGGATTGTACCCGATCTGTTTAATGAGTAGTTCAAATTGTTTGAGGTATCATGCTCTGGTAATTGGTCACTTATATCCTCCACTTCAAATTGATCATCGTCCAAATCCAAACGATTGTGCAGTTCTTGCTCTGCCAGAAACCGTTCATGTTCCATATCGACGTGGAAAGTGTCAATGAGCCATTTGCGAGAGAGAGACTTTTGATCGACAAAGAATCTTTGTTCATGTACATCAAATTCATCAGGATTCACATCTTTTGAAAGTATATTGAGAAGGACATGGTGCTCTCGTTTCCATTTAATCATATTCACACGTCTGGAACCCTTTGCTTTGTAGACATCTTTGTCGTAAATTTTTAGCGATCGATCAAGTTTATGTTTTATCCCAGGTATTGTAACATAACGAACATCACTTCCAAAGGCTTTCTGCCACAATTGTAGTAATCGCAAGGAGAACTGGTGAATATGATTTTTCTGTGTCGTGGTACCATATTTGGCAGCATGATGTTGCACAGCTTGAACACATTCAGCCTCAGTTGGAAGAGAATCAAGCAGAAGATAAGTCCAATCGTCGTGATTATAATCTTCGTCAATCTGCCCGGCTATACCAGCCATGTTCATTGCGTTTTACTAACTGAAAAAGAAAGCAAAGTTCAATCAAATTCACAATTAATGCAATGCAATGTTATCGTGTCTATTTAAAGATGCCATTGCATTGTTACAGAAAGAAAACATTTTCTTATTTGGTAATTTTCCATCTATAACTCAAATTAAGCCCCTTTTGACAACCTATGTTGATTCTTAGGGACTTTTTGACTCTCTTTGGCTAAATCGGCCATATTTAGCCCCTTTTAAAGGTCCTTATACCCCTCATTAACAGTGCAAAAGTTAGGAGAGTGCCTGCTTCAAGCATTTCCCAACAGTTTCTGCCATGTAGAGGTGTCTTTGGGCCCATGGAGGGTGCATTTTGGAAAATCCGTGATTTCCGACCATTTTTGGCTAATTTTTGGGTAATTTTGACCCATTTTGGACTCTGAGATACCCTAAAAAGCCCTATACTTGTGGGATAGCCAATGGGAATGTTAGATTTAATGATACAAATGCATTTATAGTCAAAAAATGCACCCTGTGGCTTTAAATAAATGATTAAGTGTGTTCGGGGGCGAAATTTGGGCCATTTTCACGCGTTGACGCGGTCAAATCACGTTTGGGGCCAGCGACCCTCCAATTTTGACCCGTTTTGAACAAAATCACTTGTTCCCATCTATTTACATATAAATGAAGGTAATAAGCCACTTTTGGCATTTATTTGAAAAATTTTGTTTCTATAGCCTACCCCTACTCTTAGAATATTTACAAGAAAAAACAGTATGTATATAAAAGTATGTCTATATATTAATATGATAGTGCATGTGTTCTTTTGTGTGTCACGCTTACATCCGGGTCGTTTAATTGTTATGTACTTCTATTTCTTGTCATAAATAATTTTACCAATAATTCTTCATAAGTTTTCGTTTCGGTTTCGACTATAGCTAATGGCACTTGAGTCATCTATTTTTTTTTATAAATAATTTTATCAAGAATTCTTAATAAGTTTTGGTTTTGGTTTCGATTATGGCTGAAGGAACTCAAGTTATGTATATATACATATATATATATATATATATATATATATAAATAAAATTAACTCATTTTTTCCCGTATGATTTTGACATTAATAGGATTAAAAATCAAGATATTTCATGCAAATATAATATGCACAAACGGCAGAACAATATCTGAGGTGTGTTATAGGCTTATTATTTCTCAAATTCCTCGATAATCTTAGATTTCTATACTTTTTCTGCTGAGAAGTCACGGCCAAAATCGGTTAAGATCAATGGAAGTGGTAAAATATTTTCTCTCTAATAAATTCCTCCTCCCCCTGCCACCACTTAACACCGTTTGGGGATCGTTCACAAGGAACAGTTGAGAAGAGAACACCGGTTTGGCTTCGTAGTTCTTTCATTTGAAGTTATTTAAAATCACTGAACTAAGCTGCAGTGCTCTGTGGCGTAGTGGTTAGCGTGCTGGACAATTCACATTATATTTTCACGTTCGCGCCGACCTACCGTAGTCGTTTTGTTTTTTTTTTTTTTTTTCCTAAACAACTGGAATGGACTTTTCTTGGTGGCTGAACTGTTAACGTTGCAGATGTTTTTTTGTTTTTTTTTCACACTTTATTTCCTACTTTTACTCATGACTCCGAGTTTGATCCTTCCTACTTACCTACCATAACATTTTTTAAAACTCCCCCCCCCCCGTCCCGGAAACAAACACTCTGGCAACGCCGGGTACCCCCGCTAGTATACATATATTTTTTCACAGGTTTTTATTTCGGTTTCGATTCAAGCTAATGCACCCAAATCATATGGATATATATTTTTTTTTTATTTTTGAAATCTCAACTTTATAATATATAAAAATCGATAGAACACTAACTCTATAATAATATATACGAAATCTGCAAGAATTAAAATATCATATTTAAGTGTGTTTACGATTGGGCTTTACCGGGCGTTTGTGCTAGCTTAGATAAATAATTTTGCAGTTTTAACAAAAAAAGCTACAATAATATCAGAGCGTCTCCATTTACACTAAACATCTACAGAATGCCAACATTAATATATTGCATATGAATGAGTCCCCTGTGGAATTTCAACAGTTCCCGCTAGTTTATATTATTGCATTTATAAATAACTGTATTCACCCGGCGTTACTCGGGAGTCTTATAACGTTTTTCGTTTTAATTATGACATTTTTGTTTGTTTATTTTTTTACCAAAATATTATTAAAAAAAAAAAGAAAACAGATTTAGAAAGTTAATTATTACAGTAGTGGGTTCTCGTGTAGCTGTTGTCTCCCTGATCCTACTGTCACTTTTTTCTCGCTCACATGCCCCTGTTCTGAATTTGTAACGGTGGGCTGTCATCAAAAACGTTCATTAACAATTTTTTTTTTTTTTTTTTTTTTTTACATGGGGGTCACCACTTATCAAGGCCTGAACGCCACTCAGGGATAAGGGTTATTGCGTGTACAGTAATCAATGTGATAGTATTTTAGTAGTCATTAGTATTGTGGGTTTTGATAGAGTGTTTTACTTAAGGGGCCGGTTTGTCAGGAGTTTGTTTATGTTGGACTTGAAGACGTCCAAGTTGTAGTCAGGTGGGAAACAGGCAAGCGGAAGAGAGTTCCACTGGCGTGCAGTTCTAAGAAAGAAGCTTTGCTCATGGAATCTACGTTTGGATTTAGGCACAGATAAAGAGTGGGGAAAATTATTGACAGTAGTTTCAGCCAGACGAGTGTTTCTTGTGAAAGATTGGCGAGGGGGGAACCAGAGATTGGAGTTCAGACGAGCACTTGCCATGGAAATAACGATAAAACAAAGACAGGCTCACAACGTCTCTTCTGTGGGAGAGAGGTTGCAGGAAAGATAAAAGGGCATCCCGCACTAAACCACAAAGTCTATTTTGTACTCTATCAAGGCAGGATAGGCTATTTTTAGCAGCTCCTGCCCAGATGTGGCAGCAGTACTCCATCCTTGAACGTACTTGGCTTTTATACAGATAGAGAATTGCATTAGTAGTGAGATGTCTTCTGGAGCGGTAGAAGGATCCCACCATTTTCCCAGCGTCCCTGGCAACAGATTTGATGTACGTGTTCCATTTCAGATCAGGAGTAAAGGTCAAGCCCAGAAGCTTATCAAAACATGGAGGCTCCCCAAGACGAGAGCCATCCATTTCAATTGATGCCAGATGGGGATCAGAGCATTGATGATGTAAAGATAGAAGCTTGGTTTTGGATGCATTAAAAGTGACCAGCCACCTCTTCCTCCATTGTACCACGCGCTCAAGATCAGAGGAGAGAGAATTAGAGAGAACTTTGTAATTTACGGCCTTTGATGTGTTGCCATAGATGGTCATGTCATCAGCATAGATGTCAACGAATGATTTAAATGATATAATATAAATTATTGCATAATAAAATAATTAAAACAAAAACCACTTTTACTTGATTACTGAATTTAAAAAAAGTGAAACATGCATGGTCCCCCATGAGTGCACAGTGAATGAGGCATGAAAAAAATAGATAAGTTCAACATCCCCCCCCCCCATTTAGCTCCAAAAGTCCCCAGGGGACGTCAAATCCTGGTGAAAATGAACAAACGGTGCAGTTTTAGGCCTTAACATATGTAAATTTGGGCTCTGCACCATGCAAAAAAAAGAAATGACTAGGTCCATCATTTGCCCCCCCCCCTACCACCACCATTAAGCCTGAAATGTTCACAAGGTCTTAACATATTTAAATTTGAGTTCAACACCATGCAAAACTGCTAAATAGACATACACAGAAAATTTTGGACAAATATGGTAAAATAGTCCCAAAAATGGAGTGTTTTTATTAGCCCTAAAAGAACACCTGGGGTACATCCAAGAGTTATCGCAAAGTATAGACAAACAAAATTATATAGAAATGAGTTATTTACAACTTTTCAGAAAGTTTTATAAAAATCTAAGGCGTCAATTTTTTTTAATAAGCACAAAAGTGTCAATTTTAGCCATTTTAACCCAAAAGGCACCCCTAGAAGAGCAACCGGAGTTTTCCCAGAAAATCTGTTATGTAACTTTTTTACTTGTATCATATTTTATGTTTGTGCAAAATTTTAAAAAATTTCAAGGTGTAGTTATTGAGAAAAGTGCGGACAGATGAACAGACGGAAGGACAAACGGACGAACGGACAAGGATGAATTTACAGGTCAACCCTCCTTTTGTCGTTGGGCCAAAAATTATTCTAGCAAATTACCTAACAATTTAATAAACAAAAATATCATAAAAACTGAATTTTACATGAAAATACTATTTAAAAAAAAAAAAAGAAGCTTTTTAAATTTAGTTATTAATTGATATAAATTATTGCACAATAAAAATTAAATTAAAACAAAAATTAATTTTTCTTATTTCGAATTATTTAATCAAGTAAAATTTCCATTTTTTGCTTCATGACTAAATTTAAAAAGCTATTTTTTTTTTCATAGGATTTTCAAGTCAAATTTAGTTTTTGCAATATTTTTGTTTATCAAATTAAGTAATTTGCTATAATAATATTTTGAATTTATTACTAAAGTAAAATTGGAATTTTTACATAAAATAATTTGAAATAAGAAAAATGATTTTTGTTTATATCAGTTTGAAATAGGTTAAACTTAAAAAAAACTTTGTTAATGATCGTTTTGATACAAATAAGTCCACTGATGTTGGCCTACTGCTACGAATTCAGAATAAAGGCAGATTAGCGAGAAAAAGCGAAAGTAGAATCAAGGGGACAACAGCTACATGAGAACCAAGTAGTGTTTGGTCAACAATTCCATTGTGTTATAAATTTCAGGATTAAAAAAAGTATATGTCACATAGGATCTGTTTCGGTTTAAGGAAAATATCCTGATACTAAATCTGACCTTTATTTCTATAGATTAGGTACTGTTTTCATCTATTTATAATATAAATCTCACCTGTCTGTTTAAATATATGTATGTTTGTGTGTCTGCCTAAAACCATCGACAAAGGTGAGGGATTTTCATGAGATTGGTATCGTTCTGAAGCTCGACCCTTCGGACGACAAATATAGAAAAATTGGCAAAAAACATTAATTCCTTCGCCCTCAACCAAGCACTTTTCTACAAGGAGGAGTCACTGTTTTCGCTGATATTTTCGAAAATCATCCCCTCTTGTCAATTGACTTGCCTTAATTTAAACCTTTGCCACTTCTGGTTTGGCAATGGACGTTTTTTTTTTTTTTTCACATTCTTTTTCTCCTTCACAGTAGGGGTTCGAGCCTGCCTGCGTTCTACCACTTTTTTTTTTTTTTTTTTTTTGCTTAACACACAGCTCCAAACACCCGAGCAACTCTGGGCAATGCCGGGCCACACCAGGGAACCTAGGCTAGTCTAATTTATAAAAGGCAAAATAGGCACGCGCGTTTGTGTATGTCCACGAAAGGCTTTTGCGTCAGGGTTCTTGAGTCGGTTAGATTCCTGGAAAAGTTTTCATGTGCTATAAATCATTCTATTATTATTGGTTATGAATGAAAAAGAAACAGAATTGTTTGTAAAAGATCTGCGCGTTGTATCTCAGCGTTTGTATTTTGAAATGTTTGAACGTGAGAATAACGGCAAGGATGAGAGTTCATATAGAAACGTTGTTTTAATCTGAATAAAATAAGATACGCATCAAGTGCGCTTGAAAGCCAAATCACAGCGTAATATTAGGAAAATAAACAAATATTTTAATTGTTTGAAATTTATCACAAATATATTTCAGAGGTATCATCCTTGACTTTATTCTCGCGTTGCCTATGCACAGTTCAAACATTTCAAAATACAACCACTAGATACAATGTGCGGCTCTTTACAAACAGATTTCTTTCTCCAACTTTACAACATGGCAAGGAAAAAAAAAAGAAACAAAACCACACACTGAAGATGGAGTATACCTCTGAAATATATTTGTGATAAATTTCAAACAAGTAAAATATTTGTTTATTTTCCTAATATTACGTTGTGATTTGGCTTTCAAGCGCACTTGATGCGTTTTATTTTATACAAAATTGTTAGTTTAAACAATCTTTCTCCTCTTAACCTTCTTGTATTGAATGTCATCCTCACTTTTTATATTCCAGCAGTAATCTCCAAACATGGCAGGGCTCCATTTATCTGTAAAACTTTTCTCTATCCAAACGGAAATGGAAAAATATATAACCTCCAATCTTTATAAACAAATCAACAAAGAGGCTAGTTATGGAAGAATGATAATTGAAGTTCATAATTTTCTAGTTAAGAGACGTGTTAATTTGCTTTAGCTTAGTGTTTTTAATGTTAATGCTAGATTCCGCCATGTTGGTTCCAGCATTCTGATGTAGTTACGTTTGATCTGTCGTTTCAAAGCTGCACGATTGGGCAGCGTAAAAATGTACGCAAAGATTTATCGCAGAATGAGTTATTTGTAAATATTCAGCTTGGTGTTTGTGTTGATCGATGATCTTTTAAACCAACACATTTCAGGTGAAAACATTATTACGTACTTGCATGTCATGGTGAAATTAGCATTAAAAAATTATGAAGCAGTAGAAAAATAATTACTAATGAAAATAAAATTCATCAAGTTTTATCGATTTATAGAGTTTCATCATATGTTTTGATGTGGAAAAGTTTCCAGATTTCCAGGGGAGGTAACTGCATGACGGCGGTTGCTTTCTTAACGTTTCACACATGGCTACAAGAGATTTATACTATTCATGGCTCATTTCCTATTCACAAAACTATAATGCATGTCTGATAGAATTATAAATATTCTAACTTTTAAGAATTCACAGAGTCTGTAAGTTAAGTCTCAACCATAAAAAAATCTAATAACGTGCGAGGTCACACACTTGACTGACCTTATTTGACCTCTGACCCTTAATCAACATAATGTACAAAATATTTCAAATTGTCACCTGATAGATTTTGACATGCATAAGTCAAATACAGTAGGACCCCGGGATATGGCATTAAAAATTAGTAACAAAATAAAGTACAGTATATAATACACATGTATATAATCAAATAACATTATAAATAACACCGTAAGGCAGAGCAAATACCGTAACTAGGAGCCGGAAAAATATCGTATTCCACAGTGTAACCTGAAAAAACGTATTCTAGAGCTCTACTGTACACACCTATAACTAGTATACCTGTAAGGTCTTGGGAGTTATATGAGTTACTTTTCCCAATTTGCAGTAATTTTGGTCACACACATGACTAAGAATGACCTTCTACTATTTTCTACGATATATTTCTGACTCGGACTCTTCAGTCGCCATATTCCTCAATTTGTTGTATTTTTAATCCTTGTCTTACATACACACACAAAAAAAAATCCAATGTAATTAGTTTGCAAGTTTGTTATTTACTCTAACCGTTTAAAAATTACCTGAGCAGCCCCATTGGTATTTTCTGTTTAGGGTGTCTCAAGCAGTAAGCTTACTCTACTCGAAAGACGTGTGGCAAGGGCTGGAAGGGTGGACCTCCTAGAGCTACTCAAAACAAATTCCTCAGCCTGCCAGATAAAAGACCAGCGAAATGACCCAGTTTCTGCCAACTGATTGTCCAAGTTGGAATCCTGACTGACATGTATCAGCAATCGCAGCAAGTGGTCAGATGAATGACGCGACTCGCTGCCAAAACTCTCAGATTAAGCAAAAATTTTCATGGTCACCTGATATTTATTTATTTATTTATTTATTTTTTTGTATTTGCTTTGAAAGTAGACGTATCTTTTATTTTAAAACTTCGCATGTAAGACACGTTATATGCTTATTTCGATTGAAGTGGTAATTTTTTATTTTTTCTAGTACATTTTTTTTTTTTTTACTTGAAAGTATTCACATTTTATAGTTATGCGACAAAGCATTAATTTACATAATCGGCAAAAATCATATTTAAATACGGAATGAAACATTTTACATGAAGGATGCAGAATCGGTCAAGAATATAAATCTTTGTGCTGATGAGGAAAATAATCTGAAAAAAAAAGGGTAAATGACTGTAATCCTGAAAATAATACCAAAATGAGTTTTTTTTACTTATTTATTTATTTACTATGTATGTTTTTTTTTTTTTTACATATTGTATCGAATCATGAGAGAAAGGAAGAGAGGGAGAAGGCGCAGTTGGAGGGAAATAGAAGAGAGAGAGAGACAGAGAGAGAGAGAGAGACAGAGAGAGAGAGAGAGAGGGACAGGAAGGCAGGCAGGTAATCTGTGGAAGAGGTTGAAAAATAAAGAAGCAGCCAAAGAAAAATATTCGAGAGAGAAAGATAGGCAGTCAGAAGAAAAGATTGAGAGAGAGAGGTGGTTGGATAAATCAGTTGAAAGAGGGGTGATTAGATGAAGCGGTTGAGAGAGAGTTGGTTAGATGAAGCGGTTGAGAGAGAGAGAGAGAGAGAGATGGTTGAATAAAGCGGTTAAAGAGAGAGAGATGGTTGAATAAAGCGGTTGAGAGAGAGCTGGTTGGATAAAGCGGTTGAGAGAGAGAGAGAGAGAGAGAGAGAGAGAGAGAGAGAGAGAGAGAGAGAGAGAGAGAGAGAGAGAGAGAATTTAGGAGAAATAATCTAGGGGGGAAGTTGAGAGAGGTTGAGCAACCAGAAGGAGAGTTTGAGAGATATATTACAAACACCTTTTAAAACTTTTTCTGTTTTGTTATTTACACCCTCGGGCCACGCCAAGTAGCTCTGCTAACATATAATATTTATTTTAAGTTAAAAGTGTGTGCTTATTGTGGTAAGAGTGTTTGCTTTATATTTGAAACACAGTATTTCGCAAAAAAGAAAGTTACAGTATATTTAGACACTTTCTCCTATAAAAATCTAGGCTGATTAACACCTTTCTACTTTTTTTTTTTAATTCATTTGTTTTTCATTTTTTTTTATTCATTTTTTATTTATTTTTTCGCCTCCATTTTACAGAAGTTTATCATTTTCTTCTCTTATCTGAAAATGGCTAAATAAAAAAAATGTTTTCATTTCACTAAAGTATTTAAAAATATCTTTTACGGATTTATATTTAAAATGAAACTATTTTTATCTTGTGTTAATACGAAGACATAATGGAATGTCTGTGAAAATTAGGTCGTTGTTTTATTGGTTGTCGTTTAATGATATTAGCAAAACTTCTAAACATATTAAATACATGGTTGAGAGATGCATTTGATAATAAACAAGTTTTTAATTCCCTGGTCTTCTCCAATCAATCTTCTATTACATAAAGAGCTGTTGTGTGTGTTCAGCTAATAGTAAAACCTACAAAAACAAACACCCACAAAGTTGGTATATTCTTGAGCAGCGTTGTCCTGGATCAATAATTATAAACTATATGTATAATTGATAATTATAAAATATATATATAATTGATAATTATAAAATATATATAATTAATAATTATAAAATATATATAATTAATAATTATAATATATATATATAATAAATAATTATAATATATATATATAATAAATAATTATAAAATATATATATAATTAATAATCATAAAATATATATATAATAAATAATTATAAAATATATATATATAATAAATAATTATAATATATATATATATAATAAATAATTATAAAATATATATATATAATTAATAATTATAATATATATATAATTAATAATTATAATATATATATAATTAATTATAATATATATATATATAATTATTAATTATAATATATATATAATTAATAATTATAATATATATATAATTATAATATATATATAATTAATAATTATAATATATATAATTAATAATTATAATATATATATAATTAATAATTATAATATATATATAATTAATTATAATATATATATATAATTATTAATTATAATATATATATAATTATAATATATATATAATTAATAATTATAATATATATATAATTAATAATTATAATATATATATAATTAATAATTATAATATATATATAATTAATAATTATAATATATATATAATTAATAATTATAATATATATAATTAATAATTATAATATATATATAATTAATAATTATAATATATATATAATTAATAATTATAATATATATATAATTAATAATTATAATATATATATATATAATTAATAATTATAATATATATATATAATTATTAATTATAATATATATATAATTAATAATTATAATATATATATAATTAATAATTATAATATATATAATTAATAATTATAATATATATATAATTAATAATTATAATATATATATAATTATTAATTATGATATATATAATTAATAATTATAAAATATATATATAATTAATAATTATAAAATATATATATAATTAATAATTATAAAATATATATATAATTAATAATTATAAAATATATATATATAATTAATAATTATAAAATATATATATAATTAATAATTATAAAATATATATATATAATTAATAATTATAAAATATATATACATAATTAATAATTATAAAATATATATATAATTAATAATTATAAAATATATATATAATTAATAATTATAAAATATATATATATAATTAATAATTATAAAATATATATATAATTAATAATTATAAAATATATATATATAATTAATAATTATAAAATATATATACATAATTAATAATTATAAAATATATATACATAATTAATAATTATAAAATATATATACATAATTAATAATTATAAAATATATATATAATTGATAATTATAATATATATAATTAATAATTATAAGATATATACATAATTAATAATTATAAAAAATATATATAATTAATAATTATAAAAAATATATATAGTTAATAATTATAAAAAATATACATAATTAATAATTATAAAATATGCATATAATTAATAATTATAAAATATAATTAATAATTATAAATATAATCAATAATTATAAAATATATATATAATTAATAATTATAAAATATAATTAATAATTATAAAAAATATATATAATTAATAATTATAAAATATATATAAAAAAAATTATTCTTTGGAAGCCAGTCATACTATGTTTCGTTGAGGGACTGGATTTTTTTAAAGAAATTTTTTTAATAGCTATCTTAAATGTTCTTTATCGTGTAAAGAAGAAGTGAATGACTTACATTATTATTTGCAATACATTAAAACAAGAAAGAGAAATGGGCTGGGCAGAAGTGAAAGAGGGATGAGAGAAAGAGATGTGAAGGAAAAAAGAAAGAAAGATAGAGACAGATTGAGAGAGTTAGAGAGATAGGTGTTTTAATATAAAGATGTTGTGCATACTTTTAAATTTTCCTATTTTTTTCATGGTCCCTGGGCAACGCCAGATAGCATTGCTAGTATATACAATGAGAATGAAGTCTTAGCAGCTGACTGACTGACTGTAAATCTTGCCTCAGTAAAAGACCCCAAATACTAGGACCTGTTATAGAGATGACCTTGCCTCAAATACAAAACTGTTTTTCTTTTGAGCAGCAAGGGAGGTAATCGTAGACTAGAAGAGTTGGTTCTTCTTTGTTATTGTAGCAAAATTAAAAAAAATTGAAGTATTGAGTTTCAAGTGAAACCAATGGAATCTACTGAATTGTCATGTCCCAGTAATGAACATATCCAACAATTATGAAAAACGATAAGGTAGAAAATTAGTTGTTAATGAAAATAGTTTTTGAAGATAATTAGCGAAAATTGAGTTTCGTAAAAATAAAACCGGAGAGTTCTAATTGTAAGAAAAGGGAGGTAAATGTTTTCTGAAAATCTTTGGTCAATTTAGCAAAGCTTAATTATCGTTTTTCGTAATTTTTGGATATTTTTATATAACTGTGACATGACAATTCAGTAGATACCATTGGTTTCACTTGAAATTTAATATTTCAATTTTTGTATATGCTCTTGTTATAGGGTTTTGTTTTCAATTGCATCCAAAATTCACACCACAAATATATTTCATATATATTTAGTGTTTTCTATTGTACCAAGATATTTTATTTTCTGACTACTGTTCTGAGCAGGCTTTCCTGCCTGGACAAGGTACAAAACTCACTTCGAAATCTAGTGGGCAACGTCTTTTTTTCTTTTCTGCTACTTCTTTCTTGCTGAATAGATGTTGTGAGCCTATCTCTGCTCTATCATTATTTTCGTGGTAAGTGTTTGACTGAGTTTCACTTTTATAGCCACCCCCTCCACCATAAAATATTCACAGCAAACACTTGCCTAGCTACAAACACTACCAGCAATTTCATTTACACTCTATCTGTGCCTAAATCTAAATGAAAATTCCATGAGCAGAGTTTTTTCCCTAGAACTGCTCGTCTCTGAAACACAATACCACAAAGCTACTTCCCAACTAACTATAACATGGTCATTTTCAAGTAAATAAGTTTTTGTTGAGTCATCCGCTTAAATAATTAATTTCTTCCCAATTTCCACCATCACTGATCATCGTGGTGTTGTCTCACCTGATACTCATTAACCCTTATCCTTGATTGTCCTCTCGGTCTTGATAGACTCCATCTTAAAAACACCAATAACAAAAATAAAAACAACAGCAGACAATCTCGAAACGGGGCTAATTTGCTTAAATATCAGATATCATAATATTTTGGGTGCTTTTGACCTCTGACCTTCTTCAGACATCTGTCCTTGTCAGTATCCTGGGAATTTCAAACCAAACTGTTTATTCAACTCTGTGGATTGTTTACATTCTAGTGTCCCTAGTGTGATACCTACAACGTGCACGCACACCTGGCGAAGGTGAGGGAGTACACGTGTTGAAAAATAATGCAGCTTTATAAAAAGTAAAAATCTTTCCTTATTAGTTCTTTCTGTATGCTTGCTAAAATCTTTTACGAATTTGTAGCCAGGTGTCTTCAGTTTAAGGTTGAGTATGGAAAATACATGAAGGTAGAAGGATGGACAGGGAAAGAAATCGGTGGAAGGGGGATAGCATCTGTAACAGAGCACAGACGCTCATGCATATGGCAATAGAAGCAGCGGCAAACATATGCAAATGACCGAGCCATGTGTGAGGTGACGTCACAGCGAGGAAGAAAGGAAAGATAAAGATTATAAAAAAAAGAAAAAATGTGGCCGCATAGTGACTGGGAGAAATATACAGAGAAGGTTGTGTCCTAAACATGACCTGACAAAGACAGAGTACCACATGCTCAACACGGCAGAGTCTTATTCAGCACATTGGAGTACAAGAAGACTTTTAAACAAGAGACAAGGAGTTATTCTGGAAGTACCTGTAAATAAATGTCTGTTTCCTAATGAAAAGAAAATTAGTCTTTCCTTGTCTTTTCTGCATACAATGTGTGGGCCTCGAGGGTTGACCTGTAATGACTATGTTACACATCTAACAATAGACAAGGACCCATGGCGTAATGGATAAAGTACTTGGTAAAATTCAGTTGTAAGTTACACTCTCCTGGAGGTTGAAGGTTCAATCCTCAGTATGGGCAGCACTTAAAATACAATTGTGAATGATTTAGGACTTCTAGCCAATCATGGATAATGGACCAAGAGCAAGCTGCCTTCGCGGATTACATAAAGGGTTATGTTTGGAATTCCATGCAGATTCTGGAGTATGATAGAAAAATTTCCATGTTTAATAAGATATACCTGAAGAAGGGCTAAAGTTACATTGCTCAAAATGTTTTGCAAATGACACTCAAGATGAGATTAGTCTGAATAATTCTATTAATACGTACATTTGAAAGTGGACTAGGCTGACGCTGAGTAACATACTCACTAGGGTAGTAACTGGAAGAGTTGGAGAAAAATGGTTTCCAGATCATCTTTGGTACCTGAACGGTCATCTATATATATAAAAGCGAAAATGTGTGTATGTATGTTCGCTTTTTGTGTATGTCCAAGAAAGGCTTTTTTCAGAGAAGCGCTCGGGCGGCTCACAACTTCTTAAAACTTTTTATATCACATATAAATCATATCTCCGAGTTAACAACGGATCTCGCCTGTCTATTTAATTTGCTCAACTTCGGGAAGATAAGTATTCAACATTTTTCGCTCACTGCATGTGGATTAGGCTTTTTCGTATAATAAATACGGCACTAATTCTGGCGGTATTTTTCCGGTCACCATCCCCGGAAATGTCTGAAAGCAATCAGCTTTGATCATTGTGGAAATATTTTCCTTAGATCAGACAATTTTGCTATTCAAATTGGACAAGGGGAGCTGGTCACCCCCCCCCCTCCAACATCTTGGGAAAACAAAAATAAAAACCCCACAGTCAAAGTTGACCTCATTAAGACATTAAAACGTGCACCTGCAAATTCTAAGTAATTAAATAAATTCAAACCGTGTTTCCGTTAGTATGTTGCGGTGGCCCAATGGTTAACGCCACACATTTTTTTTTTCACACTTTAATTTCCAACTTCGCCTCAAGGCTTTGGGTTCAATCCTCATACTCACTTACTAAAACTTTTTTTTTATCCCCCCCCCCCCGCCCCGGAGTTTTGATTTACCTCCAAACACCCGTGCAACGCCGGGTACCCTTCACTAGTCTATTTTATAAAAGGGAAAATGTGTGTTAGTTTGTGTGTGTCTGTGTGTTTTTTACATGTCTGGCAAAAAGTTTTGACAGACGCATCAAACCATGACAAAATTGGTATTATTAGAAAGATCAATCTCTCAGATGAAAAATATCTAAAAATTGGCCAAAAAGATTAATTCTGTGCTAGTCAACTGGGCTGTTTTTTGCAAAGAGGAGTCACTTTTTTGTGTCAACATTTTTGAAAGTCATATGCCTAGCAATCTCTATATGTTTATAAAACATTATTTCGGCCTGTCGTGACGTCATAAGTTGTTGTGGCCGTAACAGCTAGCGCGTTAGCCTTTTTCGCCTCCTTTTCTTCTTTCACGTTATGGGTTAGAGCCTGCCTTCTACGGCTAATTTTTTTTTTTTTTTTTGCGGTCGCATAGGCACTTACTGCTATTTTGATTGAAACAAAAGTTCATTTATTTATTTTTTATTTGTAAAGCTGGGGATTGTTTCTCCACCTGGGCAACGCCAGGTAGCCATGCTAGACCAGATTAAAAGACAGATAATGATAATATAAAGTGAGGAGTATGTTAGTGTCAGAGGGTGGGCATATTGAATGTTGTACTGTCACACATTCAACTGGAATTGTGAATTAAATACACCCATAAAACTTTCTCCTTTGGAGGAAGCCAGTTTAACCCGTCTAGAATGAGTGTCACTTTGGTATAGTTATATAGTCAGGTTAAAGCAAGAAATAACACATTTTATTCTCAGAATAATAAGTTTATTCTCAGTTTTTGGTCTTTGGTGTCTGGATTCTTACAGGGTAGTAAATGCCAAAGCATTGATTACAAAATAACAAAAAATAGTTTTAATGCATTTAAAACCAAACTTCTAGCTTTCAATCATCAACGCTTTAATAACCATCTGGCATCAATTGAAATGGATAGCTCTCCTCTTGAGGATGCTTCATGTTTTGACAAGCTTCTGAGTCTAACCTTTACTCCTGATCTGAAATAGAACATGCGTATATCAAATTCATTGCCAAGGTCACTGGAAAAATGGTGGGATCCTTCTACAGCTCCAGTAGATATCTCACTACCAATGCAATTCTCTACCTGTATAAGATCCAAGTAAATCCTAGGATGGAATACTGTTGCCACATCTGGGCAGGAGCTAGTCGGCATTCCCTATCCTGCCTTGACAGAGCTCCAAATAGACTTTGCAGCCAAGTAGGGAATGTTCTTTTCTCTTCCCTGCAACTTCTTTCCCTCAGAAGAGACGTTGTGAGCCTGTCTCTGCTTTATTGTTATTTTCATGGCAAATGCTTGTCTGAGCTCCAATCTATGGTCCCCCCCCTTTGCCATACTTTCACAAAAATCACTCGTCTAGTTGAAAACACTATCAATAATTTCACCCACTCTTTATCTAAACCTAAACGTACATTTCATGAACAAAGCTTCTTTCTTAGAACTGCATGCCTATGGAACTCTGTTCCGTTTTCCTGCTTTTCAACTAATGACAATATGGTCGTTTTCAAGTCCAATGTGAACAAATTTTTGATGAGCCGTCCCACCAAATTTCCACTACTAACGATTACTACAATATTGTCCCATTTACCGTACACTCATTAACCCTTATCCTTGGCTGGCTTCTATGATATTAACATTTTTAACTGAGTCTTATATAGACTTGGGAATGTCACTGTCATTTTCTGTTATTAGTCGCCTACAAGCGACTCTATAAGTCACTCTGTCGGCCCTTCGGTCGGTTTGTCGGTCTGTCCATAACACTTTTGTGCTAGGCCTTTTTGGTTAAGATCAAAGGTCTGTTGTTAATAGATGCTGCTCCCTCCTCACGGGGGGGGGGGGATCCGAGCTGATAATTTACGACCTTCCCCGCGAGGGAGGGTCAGAAACACTTTCTCTCTTCCCTCCACTAACTTCCCACTCCCTCTCTCAGTTCTATCTCCCCTCTTGCCGCCTTTTGGCGCCATTTCTTTTTGGCGCCAAAGTCGGCTCCCCACTTTGGACGCCGTCTCCACGTCACTCTTTTTGGTGATTTTTAAAAGATGGAACCAAAACAGACACCCCCAGCCTGGAGGCCGCCAATATGGATACCCCCAGCCAATGGGCCACCAATATGGATACCTCCAGCCAGAGGGCTACTGCTCCCCAAGAGGACGACTCCCCAACAGGAGGAGAAAAAACAACCACTAACGGGGCGTACCGCCCGGATAAGGCATCATTGGACGCTCCCCAGGAGAGGGAAAATTTACCAACAGCTTCCCCGAGGGCGACTCCCCCCAAAGGGGAGCAAAACCAAAATCGGTCATAGCATCTCACTCCGACCACAAAATGGAGGAGGTGCTAGGCCAAAAGGACAAGAAAGGGGACAGCGCTCCCCAGGAGGGCTGCTCCCCCCAAAAGGGGAGCAGATCAAGAAAATGAGGGGGTATACCGCCTGGACCTCACAAACGAGGAAGGGGCAGATGCCCTCAAAGTAAACAAAGAAAAGTTCATGCTCCCCAAGAGGCCGACTCAAATGCTTCACCAAGGCCAAAATCCACTCGAGTATAAGAGTTAGTGAGATTTTCAGTTGATGATGAAACAATGCTATGAAAGGATTGATACTCACACCAACACGGCTAACACACTCTATTTACATCAAATGGCTTCATGCCTTGACTGGAGCGAGTTCAATAAAATAAATATAGAATTTAACAATTAGACTACTAGCAGGTTGTCTGGCGTTGCCCTATCATAAAATACTAATTTCTGCATATTTTGTATTTATTATTATAGAGCCAATTCTCTATTGATAATTAGATTGTACCCAATATATGGTAGTAATTTCAAAAGTTAACAAAAAACATGACTTGGGTGCTATCAAGCTAGAATCGAAACCACAACATATAGCTCTCCAATGTTATTTGTCACCATCTGAGCAAAGTTCGTACGTATATAAAAACTTGAAAAATGATGTTGTTAAAGGTATAATATATATTTGCACATGTGTAGACACATTTGGTCATCTTACGTCTGCCAAGTTCAAGTTTAAAAAAAAAATTTTGACCCCTTAGCAGCTATTTTTACCGGCTAAAATTCAAATCGAATTTGTTCCACAGGTTCAAAGGCCCTATATATCAAGTTTAAATCTTTAGATCAAAAATTGACAGAGTAGTTTGCCAGAGATCATTCCGCACACAACAGAAACGGTCACTTACATACATATAAAGTACCTTCAATAAATTTCTAGATTTTTTTTCATATGGACACTTATGTTATTGATAGTACACACATGAAGCTCTAATCTCTTTCGAAGTAATCTCCTTTGGCTGCAGTGCACTTGTTGTACCGTTCCTACAACTTCTGGAAGGCTCCATGTAAGTCCTTTTGTGTGAACATGTCAATGACCTTTGCCACAGCATCTTTCATCTCCTTAATTGTCTCATAACTACAACCTCTAAGGTTTTACTTGAGTTTAGGGAATAGCTAAAATTCACAGGGAGCAAGGTCTGGACTATTGGGAGGGTGAGGAACTGTCTTGATGCCAATCTTGATCAAATAGTCTGTGACAAGGATGGAGTTGTGGACTGCACTCTTAGGACAAACTTTGCACAGATTTTCTGAATCTTCTGTTTCTTATGAATAATTGTGTATACAGTTCCCACACTGACATCAAACTGCATTTATTGTCTCTTTAGACACAAGACGGTCCTTATCTATGGAATTCTTTATTTGGCAAATCAACTCTAGTGTTCTGACTTCCTTATACCTCCTATTGCACAATAAAAATTAAATTAAAACAAAAATCATTTTTCTTATTTTTAATTATTTAATCAAGTAAAAATTCCATCTTTTACTTCATGACTAAATTTAAGAAATTATTACCTAACAATTCAGTAAACAAAAAATTCGTAAAAACTGAATCTAACTTGAAAATACTATGAAAAAAAAGAAAAGCTTTTTAAATTTCGTAATCAAATTGATTAAATAATCTCTATATAAATAAAATGAACTCATTTTTTCCCGTCGAATTTTGACATTAATAGGATTAAAAATCAAGATATTTCATGCAAATACATTATGCACAAACGGCAGAACAATATCTGAGGTTTGTTATAGGCTTATTATTTCTCAAATTCCTCGATAATCTTAGATTTCTATACTTTTTCTGCTGAGAAGTCACGGCCAAAATCGGTTAAGATCAATGGAAGTGGTAAAATATTTTCTCTCTTATAAATTCCTCCTCCCCCTGCCACCACTTAACACCGTTTGGGGATCGTTCACAAGGAACAGTTGAGAAGAGAACACCGGTTTGGCTTCATAGTTCTTTCATGTGAAGTTATTTAAAATCACCAAACTAAGCTGCAGTGCTCTGTGGCGTAGTGGTTAGCGTACTGGACAATTCACATTATATTTTCACGTTCGCGCCGACCTACCGTAGTCATTTTTTTTTTTTTTTTTCCTAAACAACTGGAATGGACTTTTCTTGGTGGCCGAACTGTTAACGTTGCAGATGTTTTTTTTTTTTTTCACACTTTATTTTCCTACTTTTACTCATGACTCCGGGTTTGATCCTTCCTACTTACCTACCATAACATTTTTTAACCCCCCCCCCCGTCCCGGAAACAAACACTCGGGCAACGCCGGGTACCCCCGCTAGTTAGAAATAAGAAAAATGATTTTTGCTTTAATTTAATTATTTTTATTGTGCAATCTAACTAGCTATCTATATAATTATAAAACACAAATGATCTTGGAACGATGTATGTAATCCACTTTCTGGTTTAAGACATCCAGTCCCGCATGCGTGCATGACCTGCGCACTGAAACATTAACGTTATTATTTCGAAATTATTATTTAACATGGGAAGAGTGGGGTTTAAAATAACTTAAACGTAATACAGAAATGTACGATGTAAAAAAAAAAAAAAAAAATAAATAAAGCAGATAGTATTAACAATGGTTTATTTGGATAATTTAAACGCGAAAAAAACAAAAACAAAAGAACAATTGGGACGCTGAAATATTAATATTATTATTTCGAAATTATTATTTAACATGGGAAGAGTGGGGGTTAAAATAACTTAAATGTAATACAGAAATGAACGATGTAAAAAAAAAAGAAAAAAAAAGCAGATATATCAAAATTTGAATTTAACTATAATAAGTATTATGGTATCTGTTCAGTGGCCAACCACTTATAATTCAGTAACTGTATTTTTTTTTTCCAAAATAATCAATTATAATAAACAGAACGACTCATAGAAATCTATCTATATTCTTTTTTTTCATTTTAATATACTTTCATAGAAATGTTTCTGTTATGTTAAAAAAATACTTTCTTTATGTCACAAGTGTCACGCTCATACATGAATTCCATAGCTAATATAACATACTGACCCAACGGGTCACGGGTAGTCTAGTAATTTATATAAGTTTGAAATATATATATATATATATATATATATATATATATATATATATATTATTTTGAAAATATAATTGAAAATATGCTGCTACCCATTTAAGGGGGTACCAAATTGGTCAAAGGGAAAATTATTCCCATCTCGCATTTAGGTAAAAATGCAATTTCCTATGAATAATTGAATTCATTCAAAAAGTATCGCTAACAAAAACAAATAAAAACATACATATATATATATATATATATATATATATATATATATGAGCAAACAGTTAATAAAATATTTTAAAAAACACTTTGAAATGAGTTAAAAACATATTTAATCTGAAAAGGAAACACTAGATAAATGGATAGTCCTTAATCCGCGGAGTTTTGAAGAAATACTCTCCTTCTCATCAGAGGGTAGGAATTAGCAAAATGCGGGATCGGATTTTGCATGCAGAAGTATTTGATGAAACAACAAGTAAGTCAAAGATCTTACTTGAAAACAAAATAAAATGAGCTCCCACACAATCCTCCCATAACAGACACTAATATTTCGTCTTGAAGTTATTCTTCTTCCCATCCTCCATCTGATATAGTTACTAATCCAATACACCATTCGAGCAGCCCTTCCATCTACAATCATACAACTAGTAATAATGATGATGATAATAATAATAATAATAATAATCATAATATTAATGAGAATAATATTTCTCCTAACAGCCATCCTAACACTAACAACACTCATTATCCCCTCCAAAATAGTCCTCATACAGACATTGTCCCACCATTTGTTGAACACTATGAACAAAATTCAAACTATTTAACTAATACAAATCAGCAAATTAATATTAATACCAGACCTCGAGCTTTTAATAAAGTACATACATATATCGGTGCTACTTCAACATTAATTAAGAAAAGAATATCAAACCACATTTCTTCTTTTAACAACCATAATTCTAATAATAACCAAGGAACTTCTCTAACCACTTTAATTAAAAAACTTAACTCTAACAATACTCCCTTCTCAATCAAATGGACTATTATAAAAAAAGTTAAGTCTTATACTCCAGGCTCTAAGTCATGTCGCCTCTGCACAACCGAAGCTATAACTATAATTACTTCCCCTCAAAGTAACAATATAATAAATTCTAAAAACGAACTGATCTCTTTCTGTAAACATAAGTTCAAATTTAATTATGGCGATTTTGAAGTTACATAGTTATTACTTTTACCCTTTATATAGATATAAAATATTTTTTCTTTAACTTTATTGTTTTTCGACATACTTCTTAATACTTTATAATTTAATAATCCTTTATTTTAATTCTTTATCTCTTCTTTGCATGGCCGGTTTTTTATCTGCATTTTCTGTTTTATTCTTTAAACTTTCCTATCTATCTAATATATCAATCTACCCACACTTTCATATCTTGTATGTATATTTGCTTAAATTTTACTATATGAATTTACTTACTTTTTTTTTCCTGAAATTGCAGATACCGGCCATCCTCTCCCCTTAAATAATTTTTATTTTTTTATTCTTATTTTATTTTATATTTTATTTTTTATTATATTTTATTTTTTTTATTTATTTATTTATTCTTTATTTTCTATTTATTTATTATATACTTATTTATTTATTTTTATTTTCCTTTTAGTGTCGTTTAACATCTCTTGCTGACATTTTTTTAAGTGATGACCTGTACATTTCAGTTGACCTATATTATTTTGCCCTATATATATTTTCGCGCCTTTAGCATTTCCTGTCTGGGTCATTTTGACTTTTGTTTCTCTTTATTTTATATTTTATATTTAACTTTATCATTTTTTTTTCTCTCCTTTCTCTTCCCAGATTTTTTTTATTTATAGTTATGTCTCAGAAGTAGAGTGAAAAGCACATCTTATTTTTCTTTTATTAATATTATTTTTTTCCTTGTACACATTTTTGTGAATTATTCCATGGATTTCTGCCTTTGGATTATTATGGACCATCTTCTTCCAATTACGGGATTTCCTTGGATTTTACTTGTACAAATGGAAATTCTTTTAACTTTCTTGAAGTTTTACATTTTGATTTTACCGTCTCTGGATTTTTTATCTTCCACCAGACTATCCATTCATGTGTAATCACCTTTTTCTTTACCATATTCCCTCTGCTTAACATATTTTGTTTTCAAGTAAGATATTTGACTTATTTGTTGTTTCATCAAATACTTCTGCATGCAAAATCCGATCCCACATTTTGCTAATTCCTACCCTCTGATGAGAAGGAGAGTATTTCTTCGAAACTCCGCGGATTAAGGACTATCCATTTATCTAGTGTTTCTTTTTCAGATTAAATATGTTTTTAACTCATTTCAAAGTGTTTTTTAACATATTTTATTAACTGTTTGCTCATATTATAAGCTCTATTTCCTATTTGGTTTTATCAAGCTTTTATATCTGGCTGAGATAATTTTATAAATATTAATTCTTTAATATTTATAATTTACTTTAATTTTACCATCTTGGATCATTTTGGTAAATTCAATTGTAATTTTCATTTTATATATATAAACAATAATTTATTCGGTTTGAAATATATTAAACATTAAAAAAAATTCTTAATAACCGTTTTGGCAGAAAAAAAAAAGGCAACTGAATGTTAGCTCGCTGTTGCGAATTCGTAATAAAAGCACTTGAGCGAGAAAAGCGAAAGTAAAAACCAGGGAGACATCTGCTACAGGAGATTCGCATAATTTTTACACGTTTACTGATTAATTTATTATCGTAACTTAGGAAAGCTTGTATGTTTTTCACCATAGTCACCAATTTAAGGCTTAAATGATATAAAAAAAATGTTAATAAGGGGTTTAGTAGAAAGCTGTAAGGTCAATGAGATTAGGGTAAATGCTTTTTTTATTATTATAGGCACCGCCAAACTGGGGGGGGGGGCAGGTAAGTACTTTTTGACGGACCGTCTTTTTAAAAATCTACCAAAAATCAGGTAATTATCCGATCAATACGAAATTTTCAGCGATTATTAAGAGAAGAATGAACTTTATAACAGTCTATTTATTTTTCATAAACGATATTTATATATATATATTTTTTTTTTGCTTACAACCCCCCCCCTTGTTTTGAGGGGGTACAAATATGCTTAAAATAATCATCTGAAACTGAACACAACATATTGTGTTGTTGTAAGGGACAGAATTATAGATTAAAAAAAAAAAAAATTGTTTGCATACCTTATTTTGACGTCTGAATATCAGAACTTCGATTGTGTTTAATTATTCCGCTTTTGAGTTTTGAAGTGTGAAATTCGGTGAATATGTTAAGTAAAATAATTAATTTAAGTTAAGCAAAACAAAAAAATTTTTTTTTAATATTTATACGAAAATAGCCATTTTAAAATCTTTGATAAATAAATTAACAATTTTTTTTCAGCGAGCCGAATAATGCATGACCATTATTAAACAGGGCATGCTTTGAAGAATCGATACAAAAAAAAAAAAAATTCAATAAATATTGTGCCCTTTGTGTTAAAAATAACATCATTTTTTCGATCCCATTTGAAAACGTTTGCCGCCTTTCGTCTACGGTGGACCAAACGCACTGAAATATATTTTTTTTTTATTCTGCTTTAAATTCCCCCCCCCCATTTTGGGGAGCCTGGCCCCCACACACATACACATTAAAAACCAAGCTCATACAAATGGTCACCCATCTGGTACTGGCCAGCCTCAGCGTTAATAATACATTGAAATTTTCGTCACTGAAAAATAATTTTTTTTTGGCCTGTTTGGTCTTCCATAGTTTGCTTTTTATCAAATACAAACGTAAACATTGTCGATCTAGACTCTAGATCGACGCGAAGTAACTGGTTGCCTATATGAATAAGTGGAATCATTTGAAATCCAGGTACTTATATTATAATATTTTTGCATATTCTCATAGAAAATCATCCTAAATCTTAGTTAGACAACAAATAAATAAATTATTTCAAAAACCTTTTTTTTTTTTTTTTTTTTTTTTTTTAAATATTTATGTACGTTTTTTGTGCAAGACAAAAAATGTCAATTGTTAACTTTTTGGTAAAATTTAACATTTAAAATTTAATTAAAAATAGTAGAAAAAGTTTTACATTATTCTGTTTTCTATATGATAAAATTCAGGGTTTTATCTTTGTGGAAAAAAAAAAGTTACTCAGAAATAATGGATTTTAATAAATGTAATTTCGTTTTAAAAAACAACAACTTGATTTTTCGGCCATTTTTGGCGGTGCCTATATTATATTTCGTGCCTGAAAATCACGATCAAGTTCCCCTCCCACCTAATAGGCAGCCATGTTGGAAATCATCCGAAACTTGACTAAGTAAGAGTAACTCTAACAAATTCATAGATAATAAATATAACAATCAGTGGACACACATGAATTCTGATCCATTCGGGTGGAAAAAAATAGGAGGCATTACTTTTGGAACGCCTCTCATCGATAAAGTAGAAAATTAAATTTTCTTGCATTTGGTAACAGTTATATTTGTTGTCTATTTGTTTTTCAGCTCATTTTTTTTCTTGTTAGCTATACTGCGCAATCGTCCAATTTTATTACTGAAGTATAGTGTGCGTGTGTGTGTGTGTGTGTGTGTGTGTGTGTGTGTGTGCATACATCCTTGCTTCTCTTCTATTTTTATTGATAATGATGGTCGTTTAACAAACTCGTATGGATTTATGTTGCTACTAAACCGTCGCCTGGATTGCCTACTTTCTCAGCCGGCAACGGTGAGCAACTGAAGGGCAACTTTAATCCTATTGGAAATTTTTTTTTTTTTTTTTTAATTTTTTTTTGTTGCGCATTGACAAACGCTCAGATTCATGACCGGAGTCGTATCATTTTGAGCAGCGGAGTTTTGAAATAATTTACAGGTCAGTTTTGTGAAATTTTCAACATCCACATAACCACCACCATCACCATCATCATCATCATCATCATCAAGCATTCATTTTATATATATATATATATATATATATATATATATATGGAACAATCAGTTTATTCTTCGAAAAGTGAAAAACGAACGTATACAAATTTCGAAATGATGCACTGTTGTATGTATTGGATGTATTTAACATTATGTATGCGCGTGTGTGTGTGTGTATTGCGTACATGAATAAGTGTATGTAGTTACATTTATGTATGTACGTGTATAAATTTTGATATGTGCGTTGTTTATATGGTATATACATGTATGTATATTTTATACACACACACACACACACACACTAGCAGGGTGCCCGGTTTTGCTCGGTCATAAAATATGCTTAAACATGATATTTTGATTAATGCAGATTTCGTATTTATTATTATATTATATTGGACTCAATATATAGTGATGATTTAAAAAGTTAAAAAAAAATGACTCGTGCACCACCACCGAGAATCGAAACCAAAACGTTTAGCTTATGAATTACTTATTTTTGAGTTTGCTTGAGCTATAAAAACATGTTTGCTGCAAGACTAAAAATTAAAACATGAACCAATAGCTATTACGTTATGCATGCATATTTGTAATGCCGTCGTTTGATCTTCACCTGACAAATTCCACTTTTTTAATTTTTACACTTTTGCACCGATTTTCCCTGGCTAAACTCAAATATAAGTTTTGCATGGGTTTGAATACCTTATATATTAAGTTTCATGTCTGTAGACCAAAAACTGACAGGAGTTTGATAGGCAAAATTTTTTAGACAAATATATATGTGTATACATAAATATATGTAGAAAGAGGTTTATGTTTACTATAACCTTTAAACGCAAATATTACACAAGCAAAAATCCTGTAGAATATCTGCATGAATATAATTAAACATAATAGTTAACTAAAGATGATCATGTAATAAGAAAACCGAAAAAACATTTAATAGGGAATTAAAATGAATGTTTAAAAGAATATGCAAATTAGCTAGATCTTTTGCAGATGAATGCAATTCCATGACGCATATAAAACAAAATTCTATTTTCTTTTTAAAAAAATAGAAAAAAGGGCTTTTAATATGAATATCAATACACACACACAAATATATATATATATATATATATATATATATATATATATATATATATATAGTAGTGTAGATACACTGTGATGCCTGTATAAGTTTTTTATTTATTTTTTTTATTTTTATTGCATTTTCACCCTAAACAAGGCAAATTGCCACTTTGGTGTAGGGGGCTACTATCAGGGGCAACAACTACTGTGTGTGAGTGCATGTATATGAGTGAGTGATAAACGCACATCAATGTATAATTATATTTATTGTAAATATCTGTTAATATATGCCTACATTTTTAAGGAAATGTGTTGGTGATTAGCTGCAAATCAGTTGGCTACCAAAACATATATATATATATACGTTTTATTTTTTATTACCGTATCTTTCTGTTAAGTTACATTATTGTTTCAGCTACTTGGCCGTTTTTTTGGCCGTCTGTAGCATCCTCAGACTTTTACAGAAATGTTCACGAACATTTAGATACGGTAATAAAAAATAAAACGCACATCTGCTCTACAACGGTATTGAGCACTTTCTTCAGTTTTTATTAATTACCATTTCCACTATATATATATATATATATATATATATATATATATGAAACAATAAGATTGGAAAATGAAGTCACAGAAACTATATGTTGGTGAATATAGAATGGTTCGTTTATTTAATAAAGGTATACAAATATTTAGTTGGGGGATACAGGGGACTCTTTATACCAAGGTATTTCGAAGCCTAATGCTTCTCATCAGAAGAGTAGAGAAGATGCGATTCATCAGGAATTAAATAAATCAATAAAATTATAGATGCTGTTTGGGGGGAATTATATCGAATTCTAAGATAAAGGTGGAGCGTATTATATAAAGTATAAATCTTTATCTTCGAATTATATACAATTCCCTCTAACAGTGTTAATATTTTCATTGATTTATTTCGTTCCTGATGAATCCCACGCTAGACGTCGCATCCCCATTATGTTACCTAGCATCTTCTCTACTCTTCTGATGAGAAGCATTAGGCTTCGAAATACCTTGGTACAAAGAGTCCTCTCTATCCCTCAACTAAATGTGTGTATACCTTTATTGAATAAATGAACCATTCTATATTCATCAATATATAGATTTTGTGTCTTCATTTTCCAATATCATTATTTCTTATATAAGCTCCAATGAAATTTGTTGAGTTTATGTTATTCCGATAAGTCTCTTCTTATAGAATTGAATTTACTCTATTCTCCTAACTCTCTAAGCTATGATATAATATATATATATATATATATATAGTCTTGGAAGTTTCTTTAATACCTTTAAAACTATTTAAAGTGTTCTTCATAGTAAAATTTTTTAGTTAGTAAGTGAATTCATTTCATGTATCGCTAGATAGTTTTACTTACATGAAAAAACAATCGCACCAATGTTCTTAAAGGGATCATCAGTTGTTTACCATTGAACACTGTTTTGGGGATTTAAAAACAAAACAATATATTAAATCTCATCGCTCCCCAGCATTGTTGATCAAACACCACCTCCCTCAAAACACATGAACAAAAATATTTTTGATACAGGATCTGTTGTATATTGGTTTATATTGGAGGAGATGATATATTAAAACGTGCCATATGTTATCTAGTGGATGTAAGATATTGTTCTTTTAACAGATAGATAATAAACGTATAATTCGTATGTATGTTGTTTAGCCAGGGGACATGATATTGACGTGTAAACCGAGTCATGTTGTATCAGACTTATCACATGGGATATTTTTACAGTCCATATGTAAGAAGAATAATATATGCTTCATACCTTTTTTCTTGAAGAGTTCTTTTATATCTTCCTGCTGCTCCGTGACGAACCATGAAGCGATCAGCACCATATAATTGAGACATCTGTTCTTATTTGTGAAACCATTAAATCTCTTTATATTTTTGTAATATAAATTTATTACAGTTGTCTCAAATGGTTTTCACAGGATCTGCAGTTAGTCTACATTTTCTGTTCATACAGCTCGCTCCCAGCTGTCTGTCCACCCCTGTCTAGACGTCTGTCCGCTCTGGTGGTCAATCCTCAACTCCCTGAATCTCTCCAAAACGAACTACATCACATGTTCTCCCACGTCACCTAATTACGTGTCTCAGACCAACCTAATGTTTCCATCTAGTTATTTGTTTATCCAAATCCAAAAGAATGTTTACATCTATTTTCTATTTTCGCATTCCTTTTGCGATTTACACGTCAATCTTTTCTTCCTCAATTTAATTGTTTATTCTTCTAATCATAATAACTGATCCAGCGAGCATCTGTCGCTCAAATCAATTAATAAGAATACAATAACAATAATAATAATGCTTTGACCATTGCCCCCGCTTACCACAGTTAACAGATACTACACTATGATCACAGCCTAAAGGGTCATAACATTACAGATCTAGTTTTTTTTTCCTCCAGATAAACTAAGCTAACCAATTCATGTCATTTAAAAAAAGTATTCCTTATCTTACCGATGTCATTCGTCCCTTTCTCCACAAGTTAATGTGCTTATTTTATTTATTTTTTTTTATTACATTTTCACCCCAAACAAGGCGCATTGCCACTTTGGTGTAGGGGGCTACTATCAGGGGCAGCAACTACTGGGGCACTATGTAGGAATTTGGGCAGCAAGATGTCGGTTCATGTTGCACTTGAACTTCTGCATGTCAGTACAGTTAGGGAAGCAGGAACCTGGAATGGAATTCCAGAGTCTAGCGGTTCTGGGGAAGAAACTACTGGAGTAGAAAGATCTTTTGCATCTAGGGATCTCTACTGTATGGGGGTGGGATTTAGCTGCCTGTCGGGTTTGTCGAGGGTGTCTACGTCGTGGGGGCACAAGTGTCTGCAGTTCGTCAGAGCATTCACCATTAAAATACTTGTAGAACAGGCAGAGGGATGCAACGTTTCGTCGATGAGGCTGAAGCTTAGATGCCAGTTCAAGGCCTATCAGATTGGCAACTCTCTTTTGAACCTTGTCTAGGAGTGAGAGACTAGTAGCAGATGCACCAGCCCAAATGTTTTTATACAGTCTTTGGTTATGTGTGTGTGTGGGTCGGGGGAAATATGTTTATTCAATTATATTTCGCCTTTTATTCATACGAATCCTTTAATTTATGAAACTCAATGTAACTATAGAGCATATACAAATAAATGACAAAAAGTCTATATTCTAAATTTCAAGATGTTGACCATCTTACCATTTATTTCCTGAAGCATGTTATAATGTTTAATTCTTGACAGCATCTGTTTTGTAGTGCAGACTCATTCATGTAATAATTATGTCAATTTTTGAATTTATTCTGCCCTTAACTCATCAGAAGAAAAGGAACTCATCACCTTTTAAAAGAAAATAAAGAAATATGGGCATGATTACAAAATCTGAAAATCGGAAGAAAAGTTGCAATTGTGTTTTCTTGTAGTTACGCCATTTTTGAATATATATATATATACATATATATATAGTAATTTATAAAATATATATGGCGATATATATTTTATAAATTACTAACTAGCTCTACCTACGTATTGAGCACTTTTGAAGTCAATACTTAAAGTTTACGCATAAATCTATACTTTCATATATTAAATTTATGCGAATAAATGAAGTAGTTTTATATATATATATATATATATATATATATATATATATTACATAGAAAAATGCGAGCATGAAAAGTAAAAGGACTAGTTGTTAAAACTGGAAAAGAAAAAGACGAGATATTCTAGTAAAAAATATAATGAATTTATAACTTAAAATATTGCAGCATTAAAAATTAAAAAAAAATTCAATTTAACATTATATAATCGATTCTTAATTAATATTGGAATATTTTAAGTTATGAATTTATTATATTTTTATTAGAATATTTTGTCTTTTCCAGTTTTTACTTTTCCATGTTTAAATCGTAACCATACTACTTTTCATGCTCGCATTTTTCTATGTAATCCATGATTTTTCCAGGCTTTGCTTTGAAATAAAATTTTCTCTCTCTCTGTTTCACTTGTTACCTGTGAATTATTAGTGACAGTACAGCAGAGCGACAGATCGGTACAGCAGTGAATTATTTTTTTTATATCCTGTTACATCATCATCTTCATTGTTCCCAGCTGATTCAGAGTAGCATAATAGATTTATTATTACAAAACCAATTCTTTATTGAATATTATATTGTACCTAATATATAGTACTGATTTAAAAAAAAAATGATTTGGTTACCATTAGCTAGAATCAAAACCAAAACATTTAGCACCCCGGTCGTATTCCCTCATTTAGCACTCCAGCTGCGTTCCCTACTGTTTGAGCTAATTTGACAGACAAATAAGAAAGTTTTAAAATTAAACCACTTTTAGCAATGATTAGTTTACGTATATGCAAAATAATACAAATATGTCCGCAAGTTGAAATGAATATTTTGCATTTCAACTTGCGGACATATTTTTGTACGCGTTATTTATCCATCCAAACAAAGATTTTACACGTTATAAATCATCCTTGGTGTATGATTACTATTTTCTGTTAATTTCAGTGTTATGTGACCAGTAGTTTAAGAGTTTATCAGTTAAATATTTACGCACAGACAGACAGACACAGACACACACGTACATCTACTGTTTTATTTATATAGATTAACACACACACACACATACACACACACACAAACTCGCACACACATTGAATTTATTATGCTTTTTTTTTATAATTGCTTTCTAAGCTAGAGAGATTGTTTATCCAGGCTAATGAAATCGTATCACATATCAACATTTTAATGATATTTATTACAGTGTATTATTTAACAACTAGAAAATTTCACAGAATGAGAAATATATCTGATATTTCTCTGGATAGTTCAAAAACTCTAGTTGGAGATTCTGTGCCGTTAAACCAGCAGATGCGAAAGTACTCTTACATCTGCTCGCCTGACGATGCAGAACCTCCAACTAGAAACTGCTGCAAAAACATTTATGCACATAAATAGCCAATAATGTTTGTATAATTTTACACATATATGTTTGCAAAGCTATAATGGATATATATCTCTATCTCTAGTCTAACATATAAAAGGCAAAATGTGTGTGTGTGTGTGTTTGTTTATATGTCTCACAAAAACTTTCGATGCATGTGACAGATCCTCACGAAATTGGTATCGTTTTCAAGCTTGATCCTTCGGATGACAAATATAAAAAAAATTGGTCCAAAACATTGATTCCTTCACCCTCAACTGGGCAGTTTTGTACAAGAAGGGGTCACTTTTTTCGTTGACATTTTAGCAAGTCATCATCACCTTTCGATTAACTACACTTAATTTCAACACTCTTGACTTCCGGTTGCACGATGGCGACATCGGCTAAGATGTTATGTTTTTTTTTTCTCCTTCGCATTACAGGTTCAAGCCTGCCTGCCTACTAACACTTTACTGTTGTTTTAGTCCCCCCCCCCCGCTAGTATTTTGTAAAAGGGACTTTGTGTGTGTGAGTTTGTTCCCTATGGACTCGAAAACGGCTGGGCCAATTTTTATGAAATTTCACACAAAGATATTTTATGTGTCTGGCAGTGTTCTTAGATTTATTTTGTAACAGAATGTCTTTGATAAGTATCAATAATCGACAATCAAAATAATCCAATGAAAGAAGGAACAGGCGATTTTAACCAAATTTAATATCTTACACAGCCCAACATCACAATTGCATTTGAGAAGTTTTATTACCACACAAGCTGAAGGCTCGACATATAAGATCAACAGTATGTTTTTTGATATGACAGGGGCACACTCGAAATGAATATTTCTTTTTAAAGCACAATTGAACCATGATGTTTGCCTTTTGCAATTTAAAACATTAATTTAAAAGAAATTTTTTTTTAATAAAATCAGCAGTAGGTTCTTTACAATGCAATGTAAACTACAACATATTATTTATTAAGTCACTGCGAGAAGCATGTGAGCTTCCTCGCAGTGCACCATGATGGGTCCCCAATAGAAGAAGCAATCGATCGATTTAAGTGAAAAATAGGTGATTTTATCGATTTCAATGGCAATAAAAATATTGGAGTGTGAAACATTCGTTAATCATCATTCAACCCTGTGCAACGTCAGGCCACCTTGTTAATGTGTGTGTACATATATATATATAGTAATTTATAAAATATATATGGCGATTAAGCTACACTGAATATTCCGCGTTTCATCCACTCTAAGATTCTTCAGGCTTATGCGCGAATTTTGTGTTTGTTTATCGTTTTTATATACGCACCTTCTATTGAGATTTTAGTTAGCCAATCAGCTTTCTAGTATCCACCGCGCCCTTCCTATCAGCCAATGAGCATGCACTTATCGGACAAAGCCCCATTTGATCTTGGTTGACCTGATTCTTTGTGTGTGCTCTATTTAACCTGGATATCTAGTGTCTTCACCTGTTTTAAATCTAGGTTAGTTTTTTTTTATGTTAGTTTATACATACATATATATATATATGTGTGTGATCGTTTATGTATATGCATGTTTATTTATTTCATTTATTTATTTGTTTATTTTCTATTGTTTTTGTTAGTTTTAAAGTTATTTTGTATCTCTATCCTAGAGTAAATTTTATCCTGTGAACACAGTTGTTCGCTATTTCTCACCTACAGTTTAATAGATGTTGGGGTTCTTTAAAGTACAGTATAGCAAATTTTTCATGAAGGCATAATCTACATGGGTCGTCTAGGTCTCTACAGGTGTTTGCTTGTCTTACTATTTTCCATTCGACTACCGACGGTCAAATGGACATTTGTCCTGTAAGTGCATGTTCATTGGCTGATAGGAAGGGCGCGGTGGATACTAGAAAGCTGATTGGCTAACTAAAATCTCAATAGAAGATGCTTATATAAAAACGACAAACAACCACAGAATTCGCGCATAAGCCTGAAGAGTCCTAGAGTGGATGAAACGCGGAATATTCAGTGTAGCTTAATCGCCATATATATTTTATAAATTACTAACTAGCTCTACCTACGTATTGAGCACTTTTGAAGTAAATACTTAAAGTTTACGCATAAATTTATACTTTCGTATATTAATTTTATGTGAATAAATGAAGTAGTTATATATATATATATATATATATATATAAGACTAGCCTGCCTGGGTGCCGGGTGTTTGGAGGTGTGTGTTGAGCAAAAAAAAAAAAATGGTAGTAGGCAGGTAGGCTCGAACCCGTACCGCGAAGGAGGGAAAGAACGTAAAAAAAACCCAAAAAACGTGACGTCTTTGCCGTTGAGTCCATTGCCAAACCGAAAATAGCGAAGGTTTAAATTAAGGCAACTCAATCGAAAAGAGTGGATGACTTTCGAAAATATCGGCGAAAAAGCGACCCGTCCTTGTAGAAAAGTGCCCAGTTGAGGGTGAAGGAAATTATGTTTTTAGTCAATGTTTTGATGTTTGTCATCCGAAGAGTCGAGCTTCAAAACGATACTGATCTTGTGAAAATCCGTTGCCTCTGTCGAAAGTTTTAGGCATACATACATACATATATACATACATACATACATACATACATATATTTAAACAGACAGGTGAGATTTATATTATAGATTATTGTTGCGGAGGTTAATCTCTCATGAGTAATTCAAAGCTGGAGATTAAGAGGTATTATCGTCCCATTTCGCTCACATGGACTTGACAAAGCAGGTGGCTTTCGTTGTCGTCCTCGTTGGCCGGGTTCAGTCATATTTAACGTGTTTTATTTGCTTGTATTATTTAGTATGATCATATGAAGATGTAAATCTTCAGTTAACACTCTATCAACAAGATAGCAATCAATTATGACATCAGCTTTTTTTTTTTCTTTTCTTTTTTTTTTTTTCTTTCACCCCTCCAGACAAGGCATATTGCCACTTGGTCATAAGGGGGCTACTATTTGGGATCATGTCTAATATGGAACTGTAGGGAGTTGAGCAGCAAGATTTCTGTTCACATTACATTTAACATTCTGCAAGTTAGTACAGTTAGGGAAGCAGGAAAACAGGGAGGGGATTTCAAAATCTAGCAGCCTAACTGAAGAAACTGTTAGAGTAGAAGGTTTTGCGGCATCTGGGGATCTCAACAGTGAAGGGGTGAGACTTTGTTGCTTGTCGGGTTAGTCAGAGGCATATATGTGGAAGGGCACAAATGCTGCGAGTTCATCTAGGCACATTCTATTAAAGTACTTGTTAAAATTATGACATCAGCATTTTTTTTTTCACCCCCAAACAAGGCATATTGCGACTTGGTTGTATGGGGGCTACTATTTGAGATCATGTCTAGTAGGGAACTGTGGGGAGTTGAGCAGCAAGATCTCTGTTCACATTACATTTAAATTTCTCCAAAAAAACTTTTTCAAAATTTCTGGATACAACATTAACTAACCTGAAACGGTTGATATGCTACAAAACAAAATAAAACACAAAACGACGATGTAGTAGTAGTAGTAGTAGTAGGTGTGGTCTAAACAAACTACAGAAACATTAAAAGGTACATGCAATGATGCGATGGATATGATCCTCAAAACTTGCTGATAGAACCCCTCTCAATGAGCTGTGATCCAAGCTTAACCTCAGTTCAGTTGATGAGACCCTATGCTGGAATAGACTCTGATGGTTTGGCTACATCCAACGCATGGCAGTCGATAAATGGCCAAGAAGGAATCATTAATTTTGATGTCTCTGGAGCCTGTCCAAGAGGTCGATTGGGTTATGGAGTGATAACATCGAGCAGGACCTGAAACATCATCGGTTAATGGAAGCATTGGTAATGGATCCAATCAGTTGGAGAGAAGCCATTCGACCAAGTCGATAACCCAAACATCCAACTTTTGTACTCCAGGAACAAGCAACAATAAACGTGCGGTAGTAGTAGTAGGAGGAGGAGTAGTAGTAATAGGTGTTGTTGAAATGAGCAACAGAGGCATTAAAATGAAGACACATTGCACGCTCCTTGACTTCAAGATCTGGTAGCTAATAAGCAGTGTCAACTATCTCACATTTTATATAATGTGATTAAGTATAGAATTATGTATAATTATGTATAATGTGACTTAATAAAAAGACTTAAAAACAATCAAGGATGCAATTTAACACATAGATAAAAACGGACGTGGAGAAAAGGTCAAATCTCTTCTGGAGGCATTATAGTAAAAGTTAAGACCATGATAAGTTTTTTTTTTTTTTTTTTTTTTTAATTTTTTTTACCCCAAACAAGGCACATTGCCACTTTGATGTAGGGGTCTACTATCAGGGACATAAGCTACAGGGGTACTATGTGGGGAGTTGAGCAGCAAGATGTTGGTTCACATTACGCTTGAACTTCTGCATGCCAGTGTAGTTGATCTCAACTGTGAAGGAGTGGGATTTTGCTGCTTGTCGTTTTTTTTTTGGGTATTTATGTCGATGGGGTACAAGTGCTTGCAGTTCGTCGGAGAATTCACTATTAAAATACTTGTAGAACAGGCAGAGGGATGCTACATTTTGTCGATGGGACAGAGGTTGAAGCTTAGATGACAGTTCAGGACCTATCAGGTTGGCAACTCTCTTTTGAACCTTGCCTAGGAATGAGAGACTAGTAGCAGATGCACCAGCCCAAATATGACAACAATACTCCATACATGGGCGAATGGTGGCCTTATAGAGGTACAGGATACTTTTAGGCGTTAGTAGCTTTCTAGCATGGTAGAGAGAACCTACCTTTTTTGCAGCGGTCCTGGCAATGCTCTCAATGTAATTTTTCCAACTCATGTTTGCTGTGAACGTTAAGCCGAGGAGTTTAAAAGATGTACTTTCAGATAAAGAGTCTTTGCCCATTGTTATTGGTTGTTTGAGAAGGTTTCTTGTAGTTATTGAAGGAAACAAGTTTAGTCTTGGCAGCATTGAATGTGACCATCCATTTTTGTCCCCATTCCACTACAGATTGGAGGTCGTCATACCGTACACTTTGTAAATATATTGTGCAATGTTGCATTTAGATTATCTATATCATTATTAAACTCTGTGAACCGTCTGTCTGTTCGTCCTTGCTTACTTGCTTGAATTTTGTCTTCAATGATCGAGTGATTCTACTTTTTAAAAAAGGAATAAAAGGTGTTGGGATGCTTAATCGGAATTGGGAATTGGAAAAATCGGAATATTTGTGGGCATCAGAATCAGTATTGGAATCGGAAAAATTTGTACCGATTTTCTGATGCCAAAACGATTCTTTTAATTGTCTTTTTTATTTGATTTTGTTGAAAGCAAAATCTTCCATTGCTGGTAATAATGATGAAATAATAAATATTTATTCATTTTAAACCACCAGTGAAGCTAAAATTGATAGATCGTCCCCCACAAATATATTTTTACGTTTACGAAGATATTTGCCATTTAACGTGCGCTTTTACGGTAATCAGAGAAAAATGCAACTATATAGTTAAATATTTAGAGATTTATAAAGAATCGGAATCAGTAATTTAGTATGGAATCGGTAATTGTATCAGAATTGGGAAAAATATTGGTATCGTCCCATCACTAATATATATATATATATATATATATATATATATATATATATATATATATATATATATATTTAAATAAGGGGATGGTCACCAACAATGTGTATTTTTTAACATTATTTTATTATTCCGTGTCTTGATTTTTCATACTAAAATCTAAGAATCCAAAAAATAAATATCAAGATAGAATGAAAGCACCCCTACCCTTATTTCAGAAGAGCTGGTTCTCCCCCTCCCTCTCCTCACACATACACATTCATAACGACCTTGGATCACAGTTACCTTCCTAGGGAAGCACATAACTTCATAATACTATAAAACAGTACACACATTCTTCAAACCAATAAAAGAAAAAACACATACACACACATCCTACCCAAAAGGAAAAGAAAAAAAAACACAAGTGAGAGAGAGAAACACAAGACAGGAGTGACCACAGCCCAATAAAACAGTAATAAAAATCGAACATTCAAATGAATAGTAGACACTTACACGTTTCCACCTCTTGGAAACATTTCAAATGAACTACGAAAATGCTATTTTTACATCTCCAACACATTTTGAAAATAATTTCTGAAGAGGACGCTTCACAGAACGTCTGAAACGCGTTAAAAACGATTTCAATGATTTAAAAACATTATTACAATGATCTAAACATAATTCTCAATGAAAAACCAAGACACGAAATAATAAAATAATGTTAAAAAATACACATTGTTGGTGACCACCCCCTTATTTAAATATACATCTTTCTTTCGTTGGAATTTCTTAACCCATTATATATATATATATATATATATATATATATATATGAACAAATGATTAATAAAACATGTTAAAAGACATCTTGAAAAAGAGTTAAAAACATATTTAATTTTAAAAAAAGGAAGCACAAGATAAGTGGATAGTCCTTAATCCGCGGAGTTTCGAAGAAATACTCTCCTTCTCATCAGAGGGCAGGAATTAGCAAAATGCAGGATTTTTTATTTATATATATATATATATATATATATATATATATATAAAAATGATGAATGAATGACAAAAGTCTATATTCCAAATTTCATGATGTTGGTCATCTTACAATTTATTCCTTTAATTCAATTGACACTTACAATTTTTGACAGTATCTGTTTCATAGCACAAAATCAATCACTTAATTATTATATCAATTAATGAATCTATTTTGCCCTTAACTATTAATCCACCAAAAGCAAATAAAATATGTTTGAACATGATTAAAAAAATCCAAAAATTGAAAGAGAAGCTGCAAATACCTTATATTTTTCTTTCATTACACCATCTTGAATTTTAGAAATAAAGTCACTAAAACCCACATATACGTATTAACAAATTCGAAATGTTAACAGATTATTAACAAATTCGAAATTCGAAATGTTCTGTTTATTAATTAGTAAATTTATTATATATAATTAAAGTATCCATATTTACCCAAATGGCATCAGTGGTTATAATCTAGTACACATGTTTGCATATACGAAACTAAAATATATATATATATATATATATATAGTAAGTAGTAATTTATAAAATATATAGGGCGATTAAGCTACACTGAATATTCCGCGTTTCATCCACTCTAGGACTCTTCAGGCTTAAGCTTATAGTGTAGCTTAATCGCCCTATATATTTTATAAATTACTAACTAGCTCTACCTACGTATTGAGCACTTTTGAAGTAAATACTTAAAGTTTTATGCATAAATCTATACTTTCGTATATTAATTTTATGTGAGTAAATTAAGTAGTTATATATCTTCCATTTCCCTGCTTTTCAGCTAACTGCAATATGTTTGTCTTCAAATCTAACGTAAACAAGTTCTTGATGAGCCGTCTCCTTTCCACTACTAACGATTTCTACGATATTGTACCATTGACTACCGTACACTTTGTAAATATATTAAGCAATATTGCATTTAGATTATCTATATCATTATTAAATTCTGTGGACCGTCTGTCTATCCTTCCTTGCTTGCTTGAATCTTGTCTTTGATGACTCCTCATCTTTGAGTGTCCTCTGGACCTCGATAAGTGGTGACTCCTTTGTAAAAAAAAAAAAAAAAATCACATGTCAGTTCAGTAAATAGATTGTCTGTAAAAATTAATGCATATGATGTGTATTTTAACATTGGATATTGCATAAATCTTATATAAATTAGATTTTTTTTTTCTCAGTATTAATAGTTTTTTCATACCAGATCAAATGTGTCTGTCAGTCATATAATGCAAATATTGGCCTCTTTCATTAAGAAAAAAAAAAAAAAAATCAATTCTAATATTTAATCCTGATCAATATTTTATTTTTGATTAGTCATAAATAGAGGAAAGGAAAGGAGTTTTTACTATCGCACACAAGTCATAACAACAAAGCTCACAGTCTGCTCTCATAGCTGCTGCATTGACGCTATTATCTGTACATATCTGGTTATACGAAATCAATGATATATCCGTCGTTGTTTAAAAATGATGTTTTGTTCCTGTGAAATGTTAATCTAAATCCAATTCTATTCTGTTTTGGATTAATATTATATAAACAATCATCTCTACCAATACACACACTGTGTGTGTGTGTGTGTGTGTGTGTGTTTGTGTGTGTGTAAGTATGGCTATATTGAGTATACAAGCAGATGAAAAGTGACACTTTGATTTTTTTCGACAAAGCACACAGATAATCTTGATCCTCAGTTGAAAGGTTGATCCATTGTAAATAATCCTATCATTTTTTATAGGCAATCTCCTCCTCCTCCTCCTCCTCCTCCTCCTCCTCCTCCTCCTCTTCCTCCTCCTGTATTTATAAAAGAGTTAATTCTCTATTAAGCCTTATTTTCATTTACAAGTGATTATCTCTCAGTCTTTCACCTCACGTGTGATTGCATACACGTGTGTGTGTGTGTGTATAAATACACACACACACTCACACACACACACTCACACACACACACATATGTATGTTGTTTTGAAAAAAGAAAAACCGAAAGAATTTATAAAATGGTGATCAACGTTTCGTCCCTATTGCAGGGGACATCCTCAGGATATTAAAATGAAAAATGCAGAAGAAGAAAATGATCATAGACTTTACGAACACAGAAGAGATATAAGGAATGGTAACGCCCTAAATGCACTCTTTTGCCATTGTGCGGAACACGATCATTCATTTAATTTAGATCATGCGAAAATTATAAAATTCGTGATAGATAGAGCCAAAAGAAGACTTTTAGAGTCAGCACTGATATTAAATACTAATACTATTACGCAAAGAAAGGGCTTCTACCATTTAGCCCCTAGTATTGGGAAAATAATAATCAAAGAACAAAATATAGACAGATCCTGGTTAATTCATATTATTGTCCCAAACCGTTTTTCCTTAAATAATTTAAACAAAATAAGATTAGGAAAAAAAAAAAAAAAACAACAAAAAAGTGTACATAGGTATTTAAATAATGTATTTTAAAAAGTGTATATATAGACATTAAACAACCTAACCCTCCCATATACACACACATTTATAGTTTCCTTCCCGTTATGGGTGGGATTCTAACACTGTTTCCTTTTCACTTACGTAAAGTCTATGATCATTTTCTTCTTCTGCATTTTTCCTTTTAATATCCTGAAGATGTCCCCTGCAATAGGGACGAAACGTTGATCACCATTTTATAAATTCTTTCGATTTTTCTTTTTTCAAAACAACATAACGTCAACCATCGCTGGTATTTTTATATCATTTTTATTCATTCATATATATATATATATATATATATATATATAATGAAAAATAGATTGCAGGTGGAAGGACCTGAACTCTCAACGTTTTGCCCAATTTATGCGGGCTTTTTTAAGAGGGATAAATCGGGCGAAACGTTGAGCGTTCAGGTCCTTCCACCTCCAATCTATTTTTCATATCGTCGGATTTCATCCATCTTAACAATCGTATATATATATATATATATATATATATATATATATATATATATATATATATATATATATATATATATATATATATATAATAACAGTATAGTTACATTTCGAGATCCAAATATTTATTTTTCATGCATAACAGCTCCTCCAAAATGTTAAAATTTTGATACATTTTTTTTACAGATCCGTTTCGTTATGCAGAAACAAACGATTATTATGTCAATACCATCTCTTTTTGTGCATATATTCTTCAGAAAAATTAGAAATTCTTTGCTTAGATAGAAAAAAATAAATGCATAAAATAATGCTGCAAGAAGAAAAAAAGCTTGTAGGAGACTCAATTCACACACACACACACACACACACACACACACACACACACACACACACACACACACACACACACACACACACGTGTGTGTGTGTATCTACATTATATTTCTCTTAGTCTGTCTGTTCCTCTTTTATTCGGAAACTATTGGGTTGATCTGACTGAAATTTTGTATAGACCTTTATTGATAACGTACATACAGTAAACTAAGTATTATGGTATCTGTTCGATGCACAGTCAGAGATTAATAAGAATTAGTCAATACTGCATTTACTCCAGAAATTTACTTGGAAACTACTGGCCTGATCTGTTTTCCAATGAATGTTGTAGTGGCATATTTCGGCAACTTATGTAAACCGCCAGAATATGACGAAACGCTCACCCAATGCAGCAGACGACAGTTAATAAATTGGAAGAAAAAATTAGCTTTAATCATGCAAAAATTTAAATCATTAAAAATAAATAATTTTAACTAGTGGGACCTGTGGAAATTCCACAGGTGACTCATTCATATGTAATCTATTGATGTTGGCATTTTGTAGATGTTCAGCGTAAATGGAGACGCTTTGATATTATTGTAGCTCCTTTGTTAAAACTGCAAAAGTATTTATCTAAGCTAGCATGAACACCCGGCAAAGCCCGGTTGTAAAGTACATTTAAATATGATATTTATTCCTGCAGATTTTGTATATATCATTATAGAGTTAATGTTCTATCGATTTTTATATATTATAAAGTTGTGATTTCAAAAATAAAAATATATATATCCATATGACTTGGGTGCATTAGTTTGAATCGAAATCGAAATAAAAACTTGGGAAAAAAATATATGTATAATTTATATATCACTTGAGTTCCTTCAACCATAACTGAAACCAAAACTTATGAAAAATTCTTGGTAAAATTATTTATGACAAGAAATGGAAGTACGTAACAATTAAACAACCCGGATGTAAGCATGCCACAGAAAATAACACACACGCTATCGTATTAATATATAGATAAATCTGTCACAATGAATTTCACGAGTTTGCAGATACAGTCGCCAGAAAAAAGATTGTTCATTTTATCAAGAATGGAAATTAATCGGAAATACGTGTGGTGCCACGACATTGCAGCTGTTGATAATTGCTCACAAATCTAAAATTAAACAAAATATTGGTAGAAACCCACCCAATAAATGTTGATAATGGAGATTCCTCTAATGACCGTCTAAATGTCAGCCATTTTATTACTGTTCTAACTTGGCTACTTCTGTTTCAGAGTGAGTAAACGCTTAAAATAATTTAAAACAAAAACTCTATGCACGTAGGTGAAAGAGTAACTTATCTTGCTTTTGGAGCCTTCGCGATAAGATCACAGTGTAGTATCTGTTCTGATGCTACACTTCACATTTTCTGTCCTCGGTCTGTGAAGGAGAAATCCTTCATGACTGAGACAATTTTTACTTTTGTTCCTATCCAGAGTGCCTCTTTTTGAGGAGCTGGATTTTCACCACATTAAAAACCGACCTTGTATCTTACTCTGTCCTTGTGGGGAGACAAGTAAATAGAAAAATTTATTTTCTATGTATTTTTTGACCATTTTTTTTTTATTGTCTATATTGCAAAATGTCCAATGATTTTTGTGATTTCAATTAAGAAACGTTTTTTCATCATTATTATTTATTTGTATTTTTTTTCTTTTTCAGATTTAAATTTTTTTTTACCCATCCCAATAAAAAAAAAAAAAAAAAAAATTACAAATCGCGGATATAAAAGGACGTAAATTTTGGATTTATACATTTACGCAGAGGAAACTCTGAAGGTATGATATATTGGATTACATTTAACTAATTTAAATTCCTTATCGACTTGATATGTAAGTTTTTGTTTTGTTTTTGTTTTAAATATCTATTTTATTTATTGTGACCTTCCAGACGGGTAACAGTCGAGACAGATACAATGTTATAATTATCATAAAAGTGTATTTAATAAAAGTGTGCTACACAAGTATGCGTCATGATTCTGGGGCCATAACTACTTTGGATTGCGGTATTTACTTATCTCCCAATGTAGGAAGATGTGACACAGGGTTGGAAGGTGGGGAGAATCAAGCCAGCATTTCTTAAAAAATGCCTGAGCAGCCCTGTAGGTATTCTTGAGTCCTTAGGCAGTAAGCAAAAACTAACACCGCCCAAAAGATGGAAGGAAAGGCCCAGGAGGGCGGACCTCTTAGGATTACCCAGAATGAATACCTTTGCCTGCCTGATAAAAGGTCATCAAAATGGCTTAGTTTCTGCTAGACTGATTGTTGATATAAGAATCTTGACTGGCATGTGTCACAAAGTTCTTTATTTAATTTACTTCTCACTGCAGAAAGATGTGACACAAGGCTAGAAGGTGGGGAAGAATCAAGCTAGCAATCCTTAAGAAGGAGCAATCTGGCTTTTTAAAAAATTTGCTTGGATAGCTCTGTCAGTGTTCCTCAGTTGCGGCAGCTTAGGCAGTAAGCAATAAATTTATTCCACCTCAAGGAGAGGCGGTAAGGCCTGGGAGGTGTGAACCTCCTAGAATTACTTGGAATGAATATCAGATATATATATATATATATATATATATATATATATATATATATGAATATCACATATATATATATATATGAATATCACATATATATATATATATATATATATATATGAATATCACATATATATATATATATGAATATCACATATATATATATATATATATATATATGAATATCACATATATATATATATATGAATATCACATATATATATATATATATATATGAATATCACATATATATATATATATATATGAATATCACATATATATATATATATATGAATATCACATATATATATATATATATATATGAATATCACATATATATATATATATATATGAATATCACATATATATATATATATATATGAATATCACATATATATATATATATATGAATATCACATATATATATATATATATGAATATCACATATATATATATATATATATGAATATCACACATATATATATATATATATGAATATCATATATATATATATATATATATGAATATCATATATATATATATATATATATGAATATCACATATATATATATATATATATGAATATCACATATATATATATATATATATGAATATCACATATATATATATATATATATGAATATCATATATATATATATATATATATATGAATATCATATATATATATATATATATATATATATGAATATCATATATATATATATATATATATGAATATCATATATATATATATATATATATATATATATGAATATCATATATATATATATATATATATATATATATGAATATCATATATATATATATATATATATATATATGAATATCATATATATATATATATATATATATATATGAATATCATATATATATATATATATATATATATATATGAATATCATATATATATATATATATATATATATATATATGAATATCATATATATATATATATATATATATATGAATATCATATATATGATATTCATATATATATATATATATATATGATATTCATATATATATATATATATATATATATATATATATATATGAATATCATATATATATATATATGAATATCATATATATATATATATATATATATGAATATCATATATATATATATATATATGAATATCATATATATATGAATATCATATATATATGAATATCATATATATATATATATATATATATATATATATGAATATCATATATATATGAATATCATATATATATGAATATCATATATATATATATATATCTGATAAAAAACGACATTATTAATAAAAGGTCACTGAAATGTCCCAGTTTCTGTCGGACTGATTGTCAAGGTCATCCTGTCACCAAATAATTGGCACAGAGTGATACCATGACGTTTAGCTGTTACTGTATTTATTGTCTCTGGGTTAAGTTCATTTACATTTATTATTTATTCTTGTTCATTTTTTTTATATCACTTTTCTTTGACAGTGAATGGGAAGCCATCATGAATTAATGGTATTCATGGTATGAAAACATTTTTACCATTACCACTCAATGGTTTCTTTTTTTTTTTACAAGAGAGTCATCATTTATCAAGGCCTGAAGACCATTCGAGGATAAGAGTTAATGAGTGTAAGGTGGTCAGTGAGACCACAGTGTAGTGACCAGCAGTAATGGATATTCGGCAGAATTCGATTATTTAAGGGGGTGGCTCAACAAGAACTTGTTTACATTGGACTTGAAGGCAACCATTTTGTAGTCAGCTGGAAAGCAGGCCTGCAATATAGAGGTCCGCAGGCGGTCGTTTGTAGAAAAGAAGCTTTATTCATTGAATTTGCGTTTATATTTAGGATCAGATAGGGAGCGATGGAACTTGTTGACAGTGGTTGTAGCTAGAATAGTGCTTGCTGTGAAAGATTTACAGGAGGGGGCCATAGATTGAAGCTCAGTCGAGCACTTGCCATTTCTTTAGTCATGTTCGGTGGCAGTTCATCAGCAATTTGATCTTGTCTAATTGCTTAAATTTAAAGTTTCTTACTAAAATGATTGAAGTATTTTTTTCTCTACAATCAATTCATAAAAAACATATTCATAAAAACAAATTCATAAAAAACTTATTCATAAAAACATATTCATAAAAAAACATATTCATAAAAAAATATATTCATATAAAACATATTCATAAAAACATATTCATAAAAACATATAAAAACATATTCATAAAAAACATATTCATAAAAACATATAAAAACATATTCATAAAAACATATTCATAAAAACAAATTCATAAAAAAACATATTCATAAAAACATATTCATAAAAAACATATTCATAAAAAACATATTCATAAAAAACATAAAAAAACCATATTCATAAAAACATATTCATAAAAACATAATCATAAAAAACATATTCATAAAAAAACAAATTCATAAAAAAAACGGTTTGTGAACTGTCATATTTTAACTCGAGTATCAGGGATAACCGAGAAAAATAATGAATTTACAAATATTTAAGCTAAAAGAAAAAGTTTATAAAAATGATGAGCAGAGTATTTTTATTTCATTTTATTTTTTGTTTAATTTTTTATTTTATTTTATTTTTATTTTATTTTTTATTTTATTTTTTGTTTTATTTTTTGGAATCCTTTAAAATGAGGTTTCATAATTTGTGCATTTATTCTTTCTGCAGACTGTTATCCTCATCTTCATAGTTGTTGTTTCACCACGTTTCGACCAACTAATCCTCTGGCCTTCTTCAGGTGATGGGATAGGAATGCTGTCTTGTAACTTATACGTAGTAATTACTGCCTTCCATAGTTGTTGTTGTCGCACCACATTTTGACTAAGTAATCCTCTGGCCGGCTTTGGGTAGGATTGAAATCCCTAATCTGCAAAGGTAATCAGACGTTTGTCTAGAATTCTTAACCCCCTATGAAAAAACAAAAATAAAGAAAAGTCTGTATGATGTACATACCCTTGACAGAAAGAAAATACCATATTCCAAAAGTCATATAAATTGATCAAGTAGTTTTATTTTTATAAAGAAAGTCATTTTTAAGCAAATTTGAGTTTTTCCAATGCCCTCCCCTCCTCATGTTAAGAATGGCTCTTTAAAATCTGATTTAGAGTTATCTTCCTAGTTTCTTCAGCCTATTTTCAATATGTTGTCGCAAGATTGATGCTTATAGTTTAGCCACAAAATTTGATTTTCTTTAAAAAAAATGAAACTAAGTGATTAATTTACATGATTTATATGACGTCACAGGTATGTACAATATGCAGATTTTTATTTTTTTTTGTTTTTTCATAGTGAGAGAATTTTGGACAATCATTAGTAATCTTTAACGAAAGGTTAACTCAGATAAGAATATGCCGTTACTAACTCCAAATTGAAATTGAGAGTTGACTGGTGATCAGGTACAAGAAAACCATCCCATCGATTTCTTTGCATCATTCTTCCTTACTAATCCCCGCTCATCATTGCCACTGGCAATAAAATTGAATTTTTTTTATGACGTTTGATAATATGTATCCTTTGGATTATTTGGACTGCTGTTCTTATCTTGGGTATTATTCTCACAACATTTTGGCTGATATAACTTTCGACCTTCTTTAGGTGTATCTTGACAATGGAATTAATACAAAAATAGAAACGACTCGATGTTCATTCCATTTCATGAACGCATGACACATTTTGAATTCTAACGACTTTGGTTCATCAGAAAAAAGAATGAAAGACATTCTTTTCACCATTCACTAATAAAAAGCATTGGCAAGATACACCTGAAGAAGGTCAGAGGTTATATGGGCCGAAATGTGGGAATAACATCAAAGTTTAGAACAGTAGTTTGAACAATTAAAACATTAAATACAGGTATATCATCATATTTTTATGTTTTTAAACGAAACAGATTGATTGTCGAAAATAAAATAATTGTTGATAAATTCTAAACCATCTACAAAGCTAATCCTTATCGAAAGTTTAGCTCAGACGATAATATTCCATCACAAATTTATTAAACAAAGTGGTGCATAAGTCACTTTACCATTTTCAAATAAAATATCTTTTTTGTAAATGAGTATACTTTAATAATTCTTTTTTTATTACATAGTTTAAAGATTGGGATTTTATTTTGATTTTTGTATGTAAAATAATGTCACGGAAATGGCCTTCAATTTAAGCTTCACAAACACAAGCTCTTGCTAATATATTTCCCATGAGAGTTATTAGTATCTGAAGATGTATGTAGTGAATGTTTGCTTTAAGTTGCTTGAAGGTTATTTATGTATGCCTTTTTTTTTTAAGATGTCTTCCACAAAAAAAAAAAAAAAATGCATAAAGTTTGTAAATATTGGACCTCTAGATTATACCATATACGAGTAAGCTGTGGGGCTATATACAAGTTAGCTGCGGAGCTATATGCAAGTTAGCTGCAGGGCTATATACGAGTTAGCTGTGGGGCTATATACGAGTAAGCTGTGGGGCTATATACGAGTAAGCTGTGGGGCTATATACGAGTTAGCTGCGAGGTTATATATGAGTGAGCTGGGGCTATATACGAATGAGCTGCAGGGCTATATACGGATGAGCTGCAGAGTTATATACAGGTTAGCTGCAGGGCTATATACTAGTGAGCTGCAGGGGCTATATACGGATGAGCTGCGGGGCTATATACGAATGAGCTGCGGGGCTATATACGAATGAGCTGCGGGGCTATATACGAATGAGCTGCGGGGCTATATACGAATGAGCTGCGAGGCTATATACGAATGAGCTGCGAGGCTATATATGAGTGAGCTGCGGGGCTATATACGGATGAGCTGCAGGGCTATATACGGATGAGCTGCAGGGCTATATACAGGTTAGCTGCAGGGCTATATACAGGTTAGCTGCAGGGCTATATACTAGTGAGCTGCAGGGGCTATATACGGATGAGCTGTGGGGCTATATACGAGTTAGCTGCGGGGCTATATACGAGTTAGCTGCGGGGCTATATACGAGTTAGCTGCGGGGCTATATACGAGTTAGCTGCGGGGCTATATACGAGTTAGCTGCGGGGCTATATACGAGTTAGCTGCGGGGCTATATACGAATGAGCTGCGGGCTACATGCTCGAAATCGTATGGTGCTGTCAAATTAATTTTTGTATGCTTAGTATGAGGATGTGTAACATTGTTCTCTGACGGACCAAAACGTATGTTGAGGCAGGAAATGAAAACTTTCACACAAACTTTTCTTGGTGAAAGAAAAAAACATGGTATTTATTTCATTCATTTCACCCACCCAACACAACTGCACCAGACAAACTTATGCCATAAATCTCTGACGACAATTTTCACCCAGTTCGACTCTTGAAAGAGGTAGCATAACATGTCAATCATCACAATCATCTCCTATTTGCTCTTCTCTCCCTTTCCTTCTGATCTTAATCTCTATATACACATCTGAGTTCGTGATGTCACGCTAACGCCATGTCCCAAAAGTCTGATGTGACTACGTTAAAGATGTCTGATATTGGCATAGTGCATATAAGATCTGTACGGCACAATCACGTTGACACATAGGTTCTCTGTGTTCCAACTGGGAATTAATAGTCTGGTGCCTCTTCATAAAGCTATTAACATGATCAGTCTCTTTTATTATACTGATTCATAGGTTATTAAGCAACCTACAACATAAGATATAAAATAAGTACGGCACAATCACGTTGACACACTGGTGCTCGCCAGATCACCGAAGTTAAGCAACGTTGAGTCTGGCCAATGCCAGATGGGTGACCATTTGGGAAGGCGAGGCGCTGTATGTACCCTCTGGGAAGGTTTGGCATGGAGCCAGCACCCTCGCCTCAAAAAAAGAACTCCTCGCTACAAAAACATCTGCAAAAAGTTGTGGATGGCCTATGCCCCTCCAGGGGCTCAAGGCTATGGGCATATAAGATTTCTGTGTTCCAATAATTGAGCATCCATTTTCAAAATAAGATTTGATTATCTTCATTGTTTCTTTGGTTGTGAATTTATTGATGTTTAGATTTGCAACGATTTAATTATATAAATCTGAAAAGTAAAATCAAAATTAATTTCTTGAAAAAAAAAAAAATTTAATTTTAAAATGTTAAAAGCGCACCATCTTGTATGAACTAACTCAAAGTGGAGATTGAAAATTGATTGATGATCGGATACTATAAACCTAATCCATTAATTTCTATTGTGTCACTAAACCTCATTCATTCATAAACACTGATAATAAAGATATATCGCTATATTTTTATGCATTCTTTGAAGCATTGTGAGAAGTTCTTAGCTCTTATTTTTACTTATATGAAAAACAGACAAAAAAAAAAAACAATTTGCCTGAGTGATCGTGTATGCGTGGTTGGTTGGTTGTTTTTGTTTTACGGCATATCAACCTTTTTCAGGTTATTTAATACCGAATCTAGTTATTTTGAGGAACGATTTTTAATGGAGTATATTTTTTTTTTACGTCAGATTCTATTCAACCCATAGTTGGGACCCTAACAGGTACTACCACTCTGGGTCAGAGTGGACCTGGGAGCAATGGCAATTAAAGGGTGGCTCCACACTCTCCAAAGCCCGCAATCTGGGGCCTCTCCATCGGATATAGTTTTAGGTCATATCCGGGACCTCGTGTGTGTGAGATCAAGCAAGGATTGAAGTCATTGTAAATTTAGATTACCTCCCTTGAAAATTAATAGACAAACATATTTAAGGGTTTTGTACTTTATCCTTTATTTTATTAAATCACTTTAACTACTATTCATATCAACAAAACTATTGTATATGTATAGAAAAAATGGGGTAATAAATTTACAAATGAATAACACCAAATAATCATATTTTTCTTTTACTTGGGAGTTACCATTTATCAAGGCCCGAAGACCACGAGAATAAAGGTTAATGAATATAAGGCGGTAGTGAAGTAATCCGTAATGATGTAAATTGGGTGGAATTTGATCATTTATTAGGATTACTTAACAGGAACTTGTTTGTATTAGATTTGAAGGCTACCATGTTGTATTTAGCCAGGAAGCATGCCAGTGGAGCAGTGTTCCAAAGACAAGCAATTCTGGGAAAGAAATTTTGTTCATGGAATCTGCATCTACAGTTACGCACAGATAGAGAGTGGGGAAAATCATATATAGTGGTCTTAGCTAGTTGAGTGTTTTTTGTGAAAGTTTGGCAAGCAGGGACCATAGATTAGAGTTCAGACGAGCACTTATCATGAAAATAGTGATAGAGCAGAGACAAGCTAACGATGTCTCTTCTGTGGGAAAGAGATTGCATGGAAGATAAACTCTATGACAAGTGGTCGGTTTTCCATATAAGTTCAGCATAAAAATGGCTAAATTTTGGCTCTGACTCCTCATTTCAGTGGTGAGCAATCAACAGAAAAAAAAACACAACTATAACTCCTCACTCTAACTCCTGACAAAATTTCTGACACCCAGCATCTGCTTAACTACATTAAATTGTTGCATTTATTTATTAAGATCGACCATCTGTGTTGAAATACTTGAGTGTACTCAGTGGGCGGAGTTACACCAGCTCCCAGAAGGCTGGTATTAGGCTTTGTAAGCCCCCTCTCTGCTCCCCACAGAATTAACAGACTTAAAAAAATAAAATAAAAATGATGGTAACTTATGTGGTTCCTTAACCTTGAACACTTGTGAAAATATTCAGTCTCAAGTCTGTTTTGTGTAGTGTGTCATTGAAGATGCAACACAATTTTCATGTTCTTCTTTTTTTGTTTCTGCAGAAAATGGTTGTCTCCAAGAGTTTGTTCCTCATTAAATAAAAAGACCTAATTTTCTTTTTCTTTTAAACTATCAGATTTTCACGATAGTTTGTGTTGACACCCAAACATCATTTTTGTACCCAAGTTTTAAGATTAGAAAGTGGATCTTGAGTTTTATAATCAGCAGCTGCATAACTCTCACTTCCCTTATTTTGTCCTTTAGTCCTCACATAAGTGATGTTCCTGACAAAGAGGGAAGAATCGCTGTTTTCTTGGTCAGAATCTATTTCATCTAACACTTATTGTTGGCAAGTTTTTGATCTTCCAGTATTTTTTTTTTATAGCTCCTTACATCAAGTGGTTTTATGCATTGTCCAGAGCAATTGCCATTAAAAAACAAATGCTCATGATTTGTCGATTTTCTGCTAGTTTTTGTCTTGTTTATATATATCTGGTTGATTCTTGGTTTTCAATTAATGTTTTCATTTAGTTGTCATCTGTAGAAGGTTGTTCGCAGGAACGTTCTTCATCATTAAGGCAAAAATCTCCATCTTTAAACTCTGTGAAATATATTTGCAAAACTTTTGTTCTGAAAATAATCTAGTGTTTAAAAATTTTTATATCATTGCATGGCTTAAAATAAACACTGCCTTGAAACAGGTGTAAACAACTAGAATACCTTTGTGTATGCACTTTATTTGAAATATGATTTAAAAATGACTTAAATCGTCAAAGATATATATATATATATATATATATATATATATGACCGAGTCTATTGTGAGGAATTGTCTCTACCAGCCTCTTCTTTCAATTTTTAGTCTACAAACTAGAAACTTACTATATAGAGAATTTGGACCTGTGGAACAAATTTGATTTGATCTTTAGCTAGTAAAAATAGCTGCTAATGGGTCAAAATTGAAAAAAATCGGAACTTGGCAGGCCTAAATCGACTAACCATGTTATTTCTATGCAAATGCACATTTTCATCTTTAACAACGTTATTGTTTTAGTTTTTATACACATATGGATTTAGATCATATGGTAATGAATAAAGCTGAAGAGCTATATCTTCTGGTTTCAATTCTAGCTGATGGTACCCAAGTCAAATTATTTTTTTACGTTTGAAATCACTACTATTGGGTACAATATAATAATCAATAGAGTACTAGCTCTACAATAATAAATATGAATTCTGCATAAAGTAAAATATAAGTGCATTTTATGATTGGGCTGCAGCGGGCAGCCACTACTATTTATGGGAATACAATCAATAGAGAATTTGCTCTATAATAATAAATACAAAATTTGCATGAATTAAAATATATTTAAGTGTACGACTAGACAACGCCAGGCTGCCTTCTAGTAATACCTCTTATTTTTTATTCCATCCGAGGTGATTAGAAGGGATTGCAAATTGCATTGTTATGTTGACTGAAATTATGCATTCATGACCTTAAAGTGTCATCTTTTTGTTGCAGATATTGACGGTGTGAGATTCTAAGAAAGCAATCCGTCATGGACGTGGGTTAGTAGCAGAAATGTGTCATTGAATTCTTCCATGCAGAAAAAACTGGACCAATCAACATCCACCGGCGCCTGTTGAATGTTTGAGTCTTGCACTGATCCATTCGGGCGAAATAAAAAAAAAAAGGAGGCATTACTTTTGGAACACTCCTCATATATTTTTGAATTGATAATTTGTGTTACTTGGATTATTTGGACTACTGTTCTCACTGTGTTAATTCGACATTGGATGTAAATTGCGTTTATTTCCTTGTATTCTCTTACATCTTTTAAAAGTAAAAATAAAGTAGTTGACCATAGTCAAGGGCGATCTGAAGGCTCCCTTTTTATTAGCTATTACATTGAGGTGTGGAGGAGGCCGCCATTTCTCCACTAGGATTGCTCCACTTACCCTTGATCCTCCTTCACCTTATAATGCTGAGTGTTTAGCGAGGGGATATAAGATAAAAACAAAACAAATTACTTTCTGATTTTGTGAAGTATTTTATTAAAAGTCTTTTTACAGATATTTGCCCTTATTTTATTTTATTTTTTTTCGTTTTTTTTAGACATGAAAAACATTAAGGATAAAAGTTTTTAGATCACAAAAAAAGAAAAAGAAAAAAGGAAATTGTCATTTCTTTAATTGTAGTTGAATCAGTCTCTGATCACTGCATTCCATTGTCTCCAGGTTTCATTTGGCACTGGCGGTGGAGGAGGGGGGGGCTTGCTCAGTAATAAAATATGGTTAAATATATTTTAATTGATACTAATTTTGTATTCATTATAACAGAGCCAATTCTCTGTCGGATATTATATTGTACTGCTTTCAAAAGTAAAAAATAAAAAGGACTTGGGTACCATCAGCTAGAATCAAAGCCAAAACATTTAACGTTTCAGCTGCGTTCCCTATCTACAGATAGATAAGAAAGATTGAAAATTAAACACTTAAAATTATGAATGCGCAAAAATATTAGAAACTGTTTTCTTTATAAATGTATAATTCTTTCTTATGTATCATTAATAGTTTTTATTTTTTCTTTTAACTAGTGGGTGGGGGGCGCCTGGCTTTGCCCAGTCATAAAATATGCTTAAAGATATTTTAATTCCTGCAGATTTCATATTTATTATTACAGAGACAATTCTATATTGACTATTATATTGTACCTAATATATAGTTCTGATTTCAAAAGTTAAAAAAAAAAATGACATGAATGCCATCAGCTAGAATTGAAACCAAAACATTTAGCACTCCAACTGTGTTCCCTACCATTTGAGCTATTGGCACATAGATAAAGAAAGATTTAAAATTAAACCACTTCAAGCTATAAATGAATTTGCGCATGTGCAAAAGTAAAATATGTCGGCAAGTTGATATGAACATTTTGCATTTTGACTTGCCGATATATGTCTGTACGCGTTATTCATCCGTCCAAACAAAGATTCCACTCCTTCTAAACCATCCTTCGTGCATGATTGCTATTTCTTGTTAATTTCAGTGTTATGTGACCAGTAGTTTAAGAGTTTATCGGTTAAATATTTATAAACACACACACATACACACATACATCTACTGTTTTATTTATAAGAATTAGATATAAATTTAAATTATGTTTATTTCTTTTTTGCTTTCTCACACCTTTTAACTGATCAATGTTTTGAGGTAAATTAAAAAATTTATCTGATTATTAATAATGATTATCTTTTCAATTCTATGGTGTAATAGCCTACCAGAGAAGGCTGCAACAACTAAGACTGCTGTGAAGAACATGGGCTCTCTCTACCATGCTAGAAAGCTACTTACGCCTGAAAGTATCCTGTACCTCTATAAGGCCACCATTCACCCCTGTATAGAATATTGTTGCCACATTTGGGCTGGTGCATCTGCTACTAGTCTCTCAGTCCTGGATAGTGTTCAAAAGAGATTCGCCAACTTGATAGGTCCTGAACTGTCATCTAAGCTTCAGCCTCTGTCTCATTGATGAAATGTTGCATCTCTCTGCCTGTTCTACAAGTATTTTAATGGTGAATGCTCTTACGAACTACAAGCACTTGTACCCCTTCGATGTAAATACATCCGACAAACCCAACAAGCAGCTAAATCCCACCCCTACACAGTAGAGATCCCTAGGTGTAAGAAAGTCTTCTACTCCAATAGTTTCTTCCCCAGAATCGCTAGACTTTGGAATTCCCTTCTGGGTTCCTGCTTTCCAAACTGTACTGACATGCAGAAGTTCAAGTGTAATGTGAACAAACATCTTGCTGCTCATCTCACTTCATAATGTCCCTGCAACTTATGTCCCTGATAGTAGCCCTTCCTCTCCTACTTCAAAGTGGCACTATACCTTGTTTTGGGTTGAAAATTGAATAAAAAAACCCCAAGAAAACTACCATATCCAGGTTTAAAGTGTAAACTTGCAGAGGAAAAGGATATAACAATGAGAGAGGTTGTAAGTATTACTTTTATGAAAAAGTGATTTACTGCGGATTCAGCTATTCAGCATATTGAATTAAATCAATTGATAATAACCGGTAAACAAACATTAAATATTGTGGCGTGGCTATTTTGCAATAATATGTAACATTTTCTGTAAATGTATTTTTTATGGATGAGAATTATTTTGTCTGTTTTATTATATACTAGCTGGCCGCCCGGCATTGCCCGGTCATATAATACGATTAAATATATTTTAATTTATGCAGATTGGGTATGCATTATTACAGAATCAACCCTCTATAGATTATTATATATTATGAGGAATAATTTGTTACAAAAAAATAAAAAATAATAATGATAATATCGTTCATCAAATTCCGTCTGTGTTTGTTTACAATATCATGTCAGCTGATTTGGGCTTGACGATGAATGCCCTGGAAAAGTCACTTCTGATTAATGTTTAGTTTTACAATATGCAAACGAAGAAATTATTTGCTGCGATTTTAAATGGTACCTTTTCTTTCATTGTAAATTGAACTCATTAAGAAGAAAAAAATAAAATAAAATGGTGAGGTACACCCGGGTTTGAACAGGGGGATCATTTGATCTGTAACCGAATGCTCTACCACTGAGCTATATCTCCAGATGACAATGAATCTTCTTTTTTTTTTTTTTTTAAAGAAGAAATGATTTACTCAGATTTTATTATTTCTCTTGGCCAGTGTAACGCAAAATATTCCCCTGTAAAAATTCTTCTTTTTTTATCTATAGGAGAGACAGACTAATTTTAAGATTAGATTTTTTTTTTTTTTCAAGTTTTTGATACTTATACTTATCAGATGAATTTCTGTACAAAACATATCTAAGAACACTGCCAGGCATTTAAATTAGCTTTGTGTGAAATCTGCAAACGATAGGCTCAGCCGTTTCGGAACCTATGAGGAAGGAACTCTCTCACACACACACACACACACACACACACACACACACACACACACACACACACACAGAGTGACTTTTATATAATTGTAGAAGTAAGAATGACAAAAGTTCACAGTTCATTAACAAAAGTTTTATATCAAATGTCCTGCTGACTTGGTAATCTCAGAGCAGGCTCAAGGCGTTTCCACAAATAGTAGCAATAGAGAAACGTTCAGACTGTATGTAGATGTCTTCCACATGTCTCGGTCCTGGATATGACCTTAAACTATATCTGATGGTGAGGCCCCAGTTTGTGGGCTTTGGGGAGTGTGGAGCCACCCTTTAATTGCCATTGCTCCCCAGATCCACTCTGACCCGGACTGCTAGTACCTATTAGGGTCCCAACTATGGGTTAAATAGGAACCGACTTCAAAAAAAAAAAAAACTAACAAAAAAAAAAATACTCTATTAAAAAATTGTTCTTCAAAATCACTGGATTCGGCATTAAATAACCTGAAAAGGCTTGATATGCCGTAAAGCAAAAACAACCAACCAATCCACATGCTTCTTTATATGCCTTGTTGCATTTTGTTATCTCAAAATTATTAAATTTGAACGAACAGTAACACAAAACATATACATATGAGAGGGTTAACAACGAGACCGTTCAGTCCGACCGTCAGAATGCTGACTTCTACGAGCAGTACCTTTTATGATGTATAGCTGGTAGGATTCAACCGTGCATAGGTAAATAAATTGATGATAGGACTTTCTACGCTAGCTTTTAACTGATCGATATTTCGAGATAAATTAAAAGGTCATTTAATATTTATTGATTATTAATAATTTTTATATTTTCATTTCTACAGTACCTTTCAAGGTAGAAATATTGAATCTGTTACCAACGTGCTCTCTTATCAAAATTTGGAGATTATTATCGTCTCCATTTGACATCAGAAGAGGTCAGCTAACACAGATATTCATTTTTATAGCTCGATCATGAAGAAAAAAAAAAAAACACAGTCTACAAACCACTGATGAAGGGCGGAGTCAGCTGAAATACTTGGTTTATATTGTTTTATTTATTGAAAAAAAAAAAAAAAATGTTAGCATAGAATTTCTTTTCCAGAATATTTTTTTATATTTTCATATTCAATGCTTTCTATTGTATAAATAATCGGGTCTATTACCCATACAGATGCCATAAAAATTAAGACATTAATAACCGTTTCCATTTGACACTAGATGTCGGCTATCACCAGCATTTGCCATTATGGCTCGGCAATGAAGAAAAACAATGTCTATAGCTCACTGAGGAAGACAGGAGTCAGCAGAAATATTTGATTTATATAGTTTTCATTTATTCAAAAAAAAAAATAAATAAAAAATAAATAAATAAAATAAATAAATAAAAATCTCATTGAGTTTGATTTCCAAAGTGATTTCTTATCGGTGTAATATAATCATGTGTTTTAATGGAGTTTCTTTCTGTTGTTATTGGAAATGTTATTTAAATTTGATGTATGTAATTGTTGGTTGAAGATATCGATGTGAGAATGTCGTAATAGGTGTGGAACTGATAAATGTAATTTATTCGAATTTCAGTATAAACTCTAGTTTGTATGAGTTTAACATACGAGCATGATAAATTGAGAATTCTATGTTCATTTATAACCTGTTGTCCAGTAATAACTTGATACGCTCATTTGCCCACATACATGTTCATATGCAGGGATATATAAACACATTTAGGACGCATTGATAAACCATGAAACTACAATAAGATAAACCAGATTTATTACATATATATATGTATGTATGTATGAGTACAAATAGTAATTAAATCATGTTAAAAAACACTTTGAAAAAGAGTTAAAGACATTTAATTTTAAAAAGGAAGCACAAAATAAATGGATTGTCCTTAATCCGCGAAGTTTTGAAGAAATACTTTCCTTCTCATCAGAGGTAGGATTTAGCAAAATGCGGGAATGGATTTTGCTTGCAAAAGTATTTAATGAAACTACAAGTAAGTCAAAGATCTTACTTGGTCAAAAATAGTGAAGCAGAGGGAATAGGGTGAAGAAAAAGGTGATACGAGCATGTTAAATTGAGAATTCTGTGTTCATTTATAACCTGTTGTCCAGTAATAATTTGATACGCTCGTTTGCCCACATACATGTTCATATGCAGGGATATATAAACACATTTAGGATGCATAGATAAACCATGAAACTACAATAAGATAAACCAGATTTATTACATATATATATATATATATATATATATATATATATATATATATATATATATATATATATATATGGCGATTAAGCTACACTGAATATTCAGCGTTTCATCCACTCTAGGATTCAGTGTAGCTTAATCGCCATATATATTTTATAAATTACTAACTAGCTCTACCTACGTATTGAGCACTTTTGAAGTAAATACTTTACTTTTAAATAGTTTACGCATAAATCTATACTTTCTTATATTAATTTTATGTGAGTAAATGAAGTAGTTAAATATATATATATATATATATATATATATGAGTACAAACAGTTAATAAAATATGTTAAAAAACGCTTTAAATATGTTTTTAACTCTTTTCAATCTGAAAAGGAAACACTTGATAAGTGGATAGTACTTAATCCGCAGAGTTTCGAAGAAATACTTTCCTTCCCATCAGAGGGTAGGATTTAGCAAAATGCTGGAATGGATTTTGCTTGCAAAAGTATTTAATGAAACTACAAGTAAGTCATAGATCTTACTTGGTCAAAAATAGTGAAGCAGAAGGAATAGGATGAAGAAAACGGTGATTTCACGTGAATGGATAGTCTGGTGAAGGGTAAAATATCCGATAACGATAAAATCCAAAAATCCAGAATCCAAAAAAGTTTGTTAAATTTCCATTTCCACAAGTAAAATCTAAGGGAAGCGTGTAATTGGAAGATGGTCCAAAGTAATCCAAAAAACAGAAATCCAGGGAATAATTCACAAATGGGGACAAGGAAAAGGGAATGAGTTCAAATGATATTATTAAAAGAAAAGATAAGATGTGCGTAGAAAAAAGAAATGAAAGAAATTTAAAACACGACTGTCAAGGTTGGGCTGATTTAAGAAAAAAAAAAAAATAAAAATATATATATATATATATATATAGTCATCTACATAAAGTACTGTTTCGCTGTATCACAGTTCACCAATGCAGCTAGACCAGCACTTTTCCCTAGCCAGAGATTGAACCTACAACCATCGAGTTGATAGTCGGCAGTTCTAACCTCCAGTCCTCCACGTTAAAAAATGACCCTGGTGTCTAACTCTGTCCCGTGGGGAGGCATTGTAAATAGGAACCTCCAGTCCATGGGATCGGTACTTGCAAATGACCTCAACAAATATCCATATAAGTAAACACTTGTCCACCACTTTTACAGTGCTCAACCTCGCATTAATGCCAATTAACCAGTGGGTGAGATACATTGATGACAGTGCTCTACCCAAGAAGAGAGGGCTTAAAATGTAGTCATCAACATACAGTACTGTTCTGCAGTATCACAGCTCATCAGTACGGTTAGACCAGCACCTTTCCCTAGCCAGGGATTGAACCTACAACCATTTAGCTGATGATCGGCAGTTAATATTAACTGAAAGACGAATAAAAATTATATATAATTTAATTATATCATCAGAACAATAAGGAAAAATAAAGAGGAAATTAAAAAAAAACTCTTTAATATTATTGGTTTTCTCCCCTTCATAATGTTGGGGGTTTTCTTTTGCTTTGTTAAAGATTTACTCTTTGATAATATAATTAATTTATATATATATATATATATATATATATATATATATATATATATATATATATATATATATATATATATACATAGTCCTATGAAATTTTTTTTTGTGTATCGATATTCATATTAAAGTCCCTTTTTTTCTATTTATTTAATGTATTTATTTGCTTCCCCACCAAAGCAAATTAGGCACAAGGCCGTTTTTAATGTGGGGTAAAAACCAGCTCCCCTAAAAGTAGGCAAAAAGGGGGCACTCTGGTTACCAAAAATAATAATTATCCCAGTATAAAGGGTTTCCCCTCCATTGACTGGTACAAATTACCTTAAGTGCAGCATCTGCAGAACAGATACTACACTTTGATGTATTTATTTTCTCCCCCACTGAGCAAATTAGGCACAAGGCCGATTTTTAAAGTGAGGAGTGAAGGGGAAATGGGGACCAACTCCCCGGTGAGTAGGGGAGCTGGATAGTGACAATTGGTATGGAGGGTTTCCCCTACATTGACCAAGGTCTTATATGTGGGGTTGCCTCCACATATGGTCTTTGCTTGCAGTATCTGCCGGACAGATACTACACTTTGATCCCGGCCCGAAAGCCAAGAACAACAGAAAAAAGGCAAGCCTGTCATGGAATTGCATTCATCTGCAAAAGATCTAATTTGCATATTCTTTTAAACATTCATTTTAATTAATTCCCTATGTTTTTTTCGGTTTTTTTATTAGATGATCATCTTTAGTTAACTATTATATGTAATTATATTCATGCAAGCTGATTTGCAGCTAATCACCAACACATTTCCTTCATAATGTAGGCATATATTAACAGATATTTACAATAAATATAATTATACATTGATGTGCGTTTATCACTCACTCATATACATGCACTCATGCACAGTAGTTGTTGCCCCTGATAGTAGCCCCCTACACCAAAGTGGCAATTTGCCTTGTTTAGGGTGAAAATGCAATAAAAATAAAAAAATAAAAAAAAAAACTTACACAGGCATCACAGTGTATCTACACTACTATATATATATATATATTTTTTTTTTTGTGTGTGTATTGATATTCATATTAAAAGCCCTTTTTTCTATTTTTTTAAAAAGAAAATAGAATTTTGTTTTATTATATGCGTCATGGAATTGCATTCATCTGCAAAATATCTAGCTAATTTGCATATTCTTTTAAACATTCATTTTAATTCCCTATTAGATGTTTTTTTCGGTTTTCTTATTAGATGATCATTTTTAGTTAACTATTATGTTTAATTATATTCATGCAGATATTCTACATGATTTATACTTGCGTAATAGTTGTGTAAAAAGGTTATAGTAAACACAAACCTCTTTCTATATATATTTATGTATGCATATATATATTTGTTTTTTAAATTTTGTCTACCAAACTCCTCTGTCAGTTTTTGTCTACAGACATGAAACTTTAACATATAGGGTATTTAACCCATGCAAAACTTTATATTTGAGTTTTAGGGAAAATCGGTGCAAAAGTGTAAAGATTCAAAAAATTGGAATTGCCAGGT